>NC_081557.1:4503296-4618464 GCF_022355385.1 Mustela nigripes | reverse complement strand
TAATCACCAAAAAATAATTCCCGAGAAAAATGGAGAGTAAAATCCAAGATGGCGGCGCCTGCCGCAGCACCGCCCGCTCCATCCGCTGTCGGGAAATAAGTCCCAGCCGCGGCCGAAGCCCCCCGCCCCCACCGCGCCGCGCCCCCGCGTCCCCGCGTCCCCGCGCCCGGCCTCACCTCGCCTCTCGCGCGGCCGCGGCGTCCCCAAGGCCGCCTTCGCCGGGGGTCCGCGTCCCGGGTCCTGGCGCCGCGCGCGCCGCCTCCGATGTCCGAGCGCCCTCACCTCATAGCCCCGGAGCCTCGCCTCCCGCGCCGCAGACGCGTCGCCGCCCCCGGTGAGCCGTCCGGACGCCGCCCGGGAACGGTGGAAGGACACGAAAAGGAGTGCCCTCGGCCGGGCGGAGGGACACCGGCGGCTCGCGCCACCCCTGCCGCCTCTGTTGCTTTTACGGGACGCGCGGTTGGGGGGGGAGCGGGGGAGGCGGAGAAACACGGGAAAGAAACGAGTTCCTCGCTGGGTGCTCGCGGCGGCGGAGGGACAAAAAGCGAATTTGGGGAGAGCCGAGAAGAGCCGAGAAGAGCCGTGAGCGGCCGTCGCCTCGCGTCGCCCGCGGCGGAGGGATCCGTGCTGAGGGTCGGCAGGGATCCCTCCGCCCCTCGCTGCCCTTTAAATCGCGGCTGGAGGCGGCGTCGCTGCGCGCCCCTCGGGCGCCTCCCCGGCTCCGGACGGCTCCTGGGCGCAGTTGCACCCGCGGGGGACGGCTCCCGACCCCGGGCTAGGGGCAGCGCCGGGGGACGCGCGGGCCCCTCGGCCGCTGCGAGTGCCGGCGGCCCCGAGGGGAGGCGGCCCCCACGGAGGCGAGCGTCTTTGTTGCGGGAGTGGGTGTCGTCGGGCGCCGACCCACCCTCACGGTGTGGCCGCCGCCCGGAGTGGGGGGGAGAGGGGGCAGGGAGCGTGCACTCACCGGGCCGCCGGCTCCGCGCTGTCAGCCGGCCGTCCCCTGAGCACCTACTGTGTGCCTGCCGGCCTCTCCGAGAACCAGGGCTACTTCCGCTTCCCTCCCTCGCTGGGCAGTGCCCGCGCCCGAGCTGCGGCCGCACCCCCGTCCCGGACCTGGGGCAGGTGCGGAAGATGCCCAGGGTCTGGCACGCTCCAGGCGCTGAGCTGTGGGAAGAGGGCGAAGCGTGCGAAGCGCCGCCCTTTGGGTCCTGCAGCCTGATAACAATGGCTACAAAGTATCAGTAATGAGAGTAACGTGTAGACAGTCTGGATTGGACCGTGGGCACCGTTCTCAGCGGTTTGGTGCCGGATCTCATCGACTCTTCACCACCACCCCCAGGAGGTGAGGACCGTTGTGGTTCTTCCTCACACGTAGGGAAACTGAGGCAGGTTAGGTGACCCCTAGGACAGCGAGTCGGGACTTGAGCCAGAGCCCTCATCCAGTTCCCCGGGTGAGAAATGAAGACCTGCGGAAGTTAAGTTGGCCCCGAGATGGTGCCTGAAGGTGTCCCCTTGGGCAGTGGGGACAGGAAGGGTAGGTTGCAGTATGTTAGGGGAAAGGAGTGGTTAGGAAATGTGGAACCAGTAAGTGCAAAGTGCTGGTGGGAAGGGGAGGGAAGGGGTGAGGAGGGCTGGGAAAAGGCTCCTGCGGGCTAGAGGGCCCCATGGATAGATGGATTCCAGGAAGAGCCCTGCTTCTGCCTTGGTTTCTCCTTATCCCCAGGGCCTGGCACAGAATAGGCACACCATAAAGGATGATTCAGGGGAGATGGGGAGATTGTGGATGATAGCAAGGACTGGGGTCCGACTAACCCCGACACACGTGCTTACCTCATTTGCCCTCCTTGACCTTGGGTAGGAGGCATGGTGCTTATTCCTTCCACATATGGGAAACTGAGGCACAGTGATTTGCCAGGAGCGTGTGTGTAACAGGCAGACAGGGGGTTTAGATCTTCCAAACCAAAGCTCCTCCCGCTGTGGGCACCTGCTTTCCCCACCTCCCCCTCTGGAAGCCAGTTGGGGTTGGAGTCTCACCACTCCCCAAATAAAGCAGACCCAGGCACACAGGCTGGGTCTGGATCTGAATTCCCCTTGCCCTGTCCCTCTTGCAGACAGAACTAGCAAATGATTGCTTTGGTTTTGTTAGTTTCTGATTTATCACTAAACGTTCTTTCCCAGATTTTTATAGCGCTTGGCTCCACATACTCCAGTTACATCCCAGAAACACTGAAATTGCCTTTGCCACCCCCGCCCCCACCGGCTGTCCACAGGGGACATGCAATGGGAACCGCAAAGGAAAATGAGGGAAACCCACCTGCTTGCGATGGGCAGCCTCAGCCTTGTGTTGGTCTTGATGCCCAGGCCTCAAGCCCAACCATGCCTGAGCCGCCCTTCACAGCCCCGGGCACCAGTGTGCTCCCCATTCCAAGCTTTCCAGAGTTCACCCCAACACAGATCCCTGGGACTGACACCCAAGTCCCGACTCCTATAAAGCCCCCAGACTCCCCAGATGCTGGCACACTCCACTTATTCATGGCTCGGGGTCAGGCCAGGTGTTCTGGGCAGTGACTTGCAAGGGAGGAGGCCAGGCCTACAGCCCAGCAGGGAAGAGAGAGTAGATCCCAGCACAGCATCCTGTCAGGCTCCCCAGTTCCAGATCTGCCTCTCCCCCAGCCCCCTGCACTGCTGCCTACTCAGGGTGGGCCGGAGCTCTTGGCACAGCTGAGTCAGGGCTCAGGACGTTGATGGAGCCCAGATCAAGGGTGGCTAGGGCTAAGCTGGGCAGAGGGCACAGCCCAGAGCCATCCTCCTGGAGGGGGTCTGGAAATTTGACTTCCCCACTGTGAGGCTGGCCAGCTGGAGGCCTCCTGCTGGCAACTGGCAGGGGAGGGGTGGATGGAGGACAGGAAGTCCTGTGGCCAGGCACCTGCCCAGCCCCCATGTGACAGGAGCCATTGGCATTTACACTGTGAAGCCTCTGGATGCCCCAAAGTGGAAGTGCTAAGCCACAGAGGCAGTGGGGCCCCCACCAGGCCTGGACAGATGGAAAGATATTAAAGAGGCTAAAGAAAGACTAAGTTGGCGGAAGGGGCCTGGCCAGCCTGGAGCCGACCTGGGAGCTGCACCCTTGCCGGGGCACTGGCTGAGGCTACCCAGCCTGTTCCGGTCCTCCCAGCAGGACCCAGGGGCACACCACAGAGACCCAGCCTGGTCCCACTGACCCTGCGTCACTCTCTAATTTCCCTTCTTCAAATGCCAGGTTCATCCAGTGACTGGCTGGAGGGGATTTGCTTGGTGGAATCTCGTTCCCACAGGGAGGGCCCGCAGGTCACCCTGACCCCAGAATTCCGGGCTGGGTGGCAGTGGCTTCTTGTAAATTGCTATCTTGACTTGTGGACTCCGCCCATGTGTCTCACTGGCCCCCACCCCTGCCCAGAAGACAGGTGTCCAAGACTACTGGGAGAAGGGTAGAGGGCAGACCCAGGCCCAGGCCAGTGACCTGTCTGCGCCAGCTGCCTGAGCACCACGAGGCTCCCTGCACCAACCTTGCCTTCCCTGCTCTCACACTGCTCCCCTCTCCTTTGATAGATGAGGACACCCGGCCTCTGGAAGGTCCGGTGGCCTGCCCAAGGCCACAGAGTCAACAGCAGCAAAGACTTTATGGCCACTTCCAGCAGGGACACCGGTCTGCCCCGGGTTTGAATCCCAGCTCCACGACCTCCCAGCCATGTGATCTGGGGCCAGTGACACGGCCTGTCTACACACCACCCCTTCCACTGTGAAACGTGGCGGTCCTCGGATCTGCCCAGAACTCATTCATGTCTTTCCAGTCGTTCATCTAGTTGACGCCCAAATTCTGATCTCTAGCCTGGCCCCCTCCTCTGAACTCTGACTCCACCCCTTAGGTACTTAACAGACATCTCATAGATGGCGTGGCTAAAACACACACACACACGCACGCACGCGTGCACGTGTGCACACTCACAGCTCTCAGACCTCCTTCCCGTTGCTCAGGGCCAGTAGCTAATTTTCATTCTCCATCACCAGCCTTTGTGGCTTTCTCTCCGTAGCACACATCTTACTTATTCATCCTGCCTACTGGCCGTCTGTCCCTCCCAGGCTGTTAGACGCACCTTGAGGGCAGGAGCCCTTGTCTGCCTTGTTCATGCTGGGCTGCATCTCCAGCACCCAGAATAGTGCCTCGGGTTGCTGACCTGCCAGGCTCAAAACATGAAGGGCGACGCTAACCTTTAGCAGTTAGTTGACCTGGTCCCCAACACCGCCAAAAAGAAGCCCAACTCTGGTGACCCCTGTCCTCACACACGCTTAGAAGTGAACACAGAAAGGACCGATGGCAGCTGCAAAACGGGTTTCCTTAAAGGCAGGAAAAGCTTAATCATATTATTTTTTTAATAATTTCGAATTTACAGGAAGTTTCCACATATAATACAAAGATGTATCCGTCCCGAGCGATCTGCCTGTAGGTCGCGACCCGGATGCTCCATGACTTGAGAGCACGTTAGGGTGTATTTCCTTCCAGCTGAGATATCCTTCCAGGAAACCAGACCCCAGGGATCAATGTCAAGAAATCACATCCAGGGGCGCCTCGGTGGCTCAGTGGTTAAGTGTCTGCCTCTGGCTCAGGTCATGATTCCAGGGTCCTGGTATCGAGCCCCACATGGGGCTCCCTGCTCAGCGGGGAGTCTGCTTCTCCTTCTCCAGTTCCCCCATGGCTTGTGTTCCCTTTCTCAGTATCTGTGTCATAAGTAAATTAAAAATCTTTAAAAAAAAATCACATCCACAGGTGGTTGGCATTTGATCTTGGGATCCCATTCAGATCTTCCTAGTGACAATAATAATGTCCTTTATAGCAAGGGAACCCATCCAGAATCTGAGTTTCCTTGGTTGTCAAGTCTCCTCAACTTCCTTCTGGAGCATTCCTCCCTCTTTCTTTGACTTACATGCCCTTGGCACTCCTGAAGGTTACAGACCAGTCATTTTGTAGTACGTCCTTCCACTGCAGTTTTTCAGATGCTCCTTATGGTTCGATTAAGGTCAAGGATTGTTGAGAGGAATGTCGCGGGAGCGAGGCTGAGATCTCATCGCATCCTATCGGGTTGGCGGAGGATTTCAGTTTGCCCCATAAATGATGATGTTCACTTGGGTCACCTGACGAAGGGATGTCCGCCAAGTCTCTCTGCTGGGGAGTCACTAGTTCTCCCTTTGGACTCTGTGGAAAGGTGTGTAAGGGGATGCAAACACCATATTCCTCATCAAACCTGCAATGTATTTCTACAGATTTTGGGGGGCAGCTTCACTTATAGTAGCCCGAAACTGATCACAACGCAAATGCCCTCCAGCAAACGAATGGGTAGACAAAGTGGGGTCCCTCCCTGCACTGAAATCCTACAGAAATAAGGACAAATGAGTTGGAACCCGGGCGAATTTCAAAAGCATTATGTTGAGGGAAGAGATGCCAGAAACCATAGAGTACAGACTGATTTCAAATATGTGGTGTCCTAGGGCGCCTGGGTGGCTCAATGGGTTGAGCCACTGCCTTCGGCTCGGGTCATGGTCTTGGGGTCCTGGGATTGAGTTCCCCATCGGGCTCTCTGCTCAGCAGGGAGCCTGCTCTCCCCCCCCCCGCCTGCCTCTCTGCCTACTTGTGATCTCTTTCTGTCAAATAAATAAATAAAATCTTAAAACAAAACAAAACCAAAAACAAATATGTAGTGTCCTAGAACAGAAAAAACAAACCTCTAGGGATAGAAATCTGGGGTCATTTGCCTCCGGGCAGGTGGGAGAAACTTCCGGTACAATGGCAGCATTCTGTTTTGGAGGGTGCTTACCTGAGGATGTGAGCTTGGGAAGACTTTTGGGCCAGATGTCTGAGTTCTGCACCAATTACTTCATGTGAATTATACACTCCAAAGAGGAGGGAGGGAGCACCAAGGTGGCTCACACCTGTCTACAGGTCCCTTAAGCCTCTGCCTTTGGCTCAGGTCGTGATTCCAGGATCCTCATCAGTCTTTCTGCTCAGCGGGGGTCTGCTTCTCCCTTTCCCTCTACTGCTCCCCCTGCTCATGCTCTCTTTCTCTCTCTCAAATAAATAAAATCTTAAGGAAAAAAAAAAAAGACAGGAGGAGGGAAATCTCAAGGGAAAAAGAGAATGGAACCAGGTGACTGTGAGAATGCTCTCCGGTTTTTAATGTGACTTGTCTCTCGACTGAGTACATTTTGCAAAATCGCTTTTTTTTTTTTTTTTTTTTTTGCGTGTTTCTCAGACACTGCTCCTGGGAATGACCCAGGTTCAACGGGAGGCTCAGGGTCCAAAGCCCGGGTGAGGGAGAGGAAGATTCTTGCTCCTCCCTTCCCTGCGCTGTCAGAGCGGGCTGTGGCTGAGTGATAGGGAAAGGGAAGGAAAAAGTGCTCCTGCCTCTGATGGACGTGATAGAAGCTTCTCCCAGCAGGTGAGCCTCCCTGTGCCCCCACATCCCCAACCTGCAAGCCTTTGGGGCCCCTCCTAGCTGCCTGTCTGGACTGGAATCCTCCAGCCAATTTTCAGTTGACCTTGACTGTCTCTGGCCGGGAGATCTTGTGTCATCAGGGTTTGCCCCGTTTCATTACCCTTAAATCCCTTGTCGTACCTCACGGATACACTGTAGGCTATTGGCTTGTTCCCTCGTAAATTCCTAGGGGTGGTGTTTCCTGAGTCAAAAGTAGAGATGGCCCCGAGAGAAGGTGATACAGGGCCAAGGCTCTGGCAACTGGTGCGAAGGCCCTAGCTTCAGAGTTGGGGGGCTTAGGGGTCAGTTCCAGAAGGCGTAGGGTTGGAGAGGGAACTAGTTCACCAAAGGGGAAAGGAGGGGTTTGGGCTATCTCTCCTTGAGAACATTTTTTTTTTTTTTTTTTTTTAAATGTATGCAGTTGTACAACTTTATTTTTTTTTTATTTTTTTTTTTTTAAGATTTTATTTATTTATTTGACAGAGAGAAATCACAAGTAGATGGAGAGGCAGGCAAAGAGAGAGAGAGGGAAGCAGGCTCTGCTGAGCAGGGAGCCCGATGTGGGACTCGATCCCAGGACTCTGAGATCATGACCTGAGCCGAAGGCAGCGGCTTAACCCACTGAGCCACCCAGGCACCCGAGAACATTTTTAATTTAGCTTTTTTTTCCCCCTTTAAGTAATCTCGACACCTAATATGGGACTCGAACTCACAACCCTGAGATCAAGAGTCACACGTTCTTTCCACGGAGGCACCTCTGTGAGATCATTCTTGCTCTTCAATCAAAGAGTCAAAGAAACGGGACAGCACCCCCTTCCCTGGAGCCCACAGAAAGGATAAGCAACAGAGAATCAGAATCTTTGTTTGTCCTCTCCGTCCACAGGCACCAAATCCCTCCCCCAGGCCTCAGGCGTTGCCCGCTGCCGTGCCCAGGCCCTGGCAGGGACCCTCAGGAGACTAGACCCTCGGCAGCCGCGGCCCAGACTAGAGCTCGGTTGGGGGCTGCAAGTTGCCGCTGAGCCAGCTGCGGGAGGGAGGGAGAACTTGCTGGAGAGATGGAAGGCGGGGCCGACAGGCTGGTCCACCGGGCAGGTGGGCGGGGGTCGAACGAGTTCCCGGGGTGTGGGAGCAGCGCGCGGTGGCTCCGCGGGTCGGGTCGGCCGCACAGGTCCCTCCCACACCCGCAGCGCCACAGGCGGCTGCAGCCACCGGCCGTCCAAGCCCCTGGCATCCTGCCGCTGAGGCTCTGAAGGCAGAACTGGTTGTACAGGATCGCGTTCCAGCGGGATCCCAGGCCCGCGCAGGGTAGATCTCTGCACCGCGGGCTTTGACCCGAGCGGAGGAGAATGCTCCCATCCGCACAGGGCCCGGCTCAGAGGGAGTGGACGGGCTCCTCGTTTGTAGTTTCCCGTGGCTTCAAACAGCAGATGATTCTCTCACAGCTCTGGAGGCCCCAAGTCCCAAAGCAAGGTGTTGACAGGTGCTTCCTCCAGAAGCTTCGGGGAGGATCCCTCCCGCCTCTTCCGGCTGCTGGGGGCCCCCGGGCGCTTCGGGGCTCACCGAGGCGTCCCTCTGGACTCTGCCTCTGTCTTCACGTGGCCCGTCCTCTGTGAGGCTCTCTGTGTCAAATCCCCCTGACCTTTTGTTTTTCTTTCTTTTTTTAAGATTTTATTTATTTATTTGTCAAAGAGAGAGCGAGAGCGAGCACAAGCAGACAGAGTGGAAGGCAGAGTCAGAGGGAGAAGCAGGCTCCCGGCGGAGCAAGGAGCCCGATGTGGGACTCGATCCCAGGATGCTGGGATCATGACCTGAGCCGAAGGCAGCTGCCCAACCAACTGAGCCACCCAGGCGTCCCCTGACCTTTTTTTAATGACACGTGTCGTTGGATTCTGGGCCCACCAGGAGAATCCAGAATGGTCTCGTCTGGAGCCGTAACTTAAAATTCCAAATTAGGTCACATTTGCAGGTTCTGAGGACAAGGGCATGGACACACCTTTTTTTGGGGGGGGCACCCCATTCATCGCACTCCAGCGCTGTTCATTTTGATGTGCACATTGTCCTGGATTCACACTGGCTTCTGTCCCTTTTACATGCCTCCATGGTTCTCTGGCCCTCAGCCCCAGGAACAGTCATTTCTCCAAGGAGCTCTGGCTCCTGTCTGGGCAGCCAAGCTTTGGGTTCCAGGCATTTCTCAGGGCCATCGTCGTGCTGCTGCTCTCTGGCCTCTCAGTGGACCAAGAGAATGTGTATGTCTATGAGTCTACATGCACACACATATATAATATGCAAACATTTGTGTGTGTAAAAATATATATATTTATGCACACATTTATACCTATTTATTTTTTTAAATATTTTATTTATTTATTTTAGACAGAAAGAAAGGGAGAGAGCGTGTGTGTGCATGAGTGAGGGGGAGGGAGGGAGGGACAGGGAGAGAGAATCATGAGCAGACTCTAGGCTGAGCACGGAGCCCAACCCGGGGCTGGATCTCACAACCCTGAGATCATGACCTGAGCTTGAAATCAAGAGCCGCACGCTTAACCAAATGAGTCACACCCAGGTGCCTCTACACTTATATTTCATTTTTTTAAAAGATTTTATTTATGTATTTGAGAGAGAGAGAGTGAGAGCATGGGTGGGGGAGGGGCCGAGGGAGAGGGAGAGGCAGACTCCCCGATGAGCAGGGAGCGCGTCATGGGGCTCCACCCCAGGACCCCTAAGCCAAAACAGACGCTTAACCGACTGAGCCACCTGGGCGCCCCATCTACATGTATATTTCTACGTCTAGGTGTATAGAAGGTATTTGGGGGATGCATTTGGTTAAGTGTCCGACTCGATCTCAGGTCTTGATGTGAGGGTTGTGAGTTCAATCCCTGTGCTGGGCTCCACTTAAAAAATAACCATCAAAATAAGAAAATAAGTAAGTAAACAAATAAAGACGCATAAACACCGATTTCAGCCTAATTGCAACACAGCATTCCTGGTTCATTTTCATATTCTCCCTTCACCAACACTCAGAACCCATGACTAAGATCTTTGTTTGAGCTGTTACAATACCACCGACTGGGTGGCTTACACAACAGACTGGATTCCAGAGGCTGGGAAGCCCAAATCGAGGTCCCCACAGATTGTGTGTCTGGTGAGGACCTGCTTCCTAGTTCACAGACGTCCTGTCCTGCCCTCTTCTTGCTGTGGCCTCACGTGGCAGAAGGGACGAGGGAGCTCTCTGCTCTCTCCTTTGTGAGGACACTGATTCCATTCATGAGGGCTCCTCCCCTGTGTCCTAATCGCCTCCCCAAAGCCCTGCCCCCAGTACGGACACACACTGGGAATTAGGTTTCTGTACATGAATTTTGGGGAGACACAAACATTTGGCCAATGGGGCTACCATTACTTACTCTGATTGCCCCAGGCTTGGCCAGTGGAATCCCCTTCAAGCTGGCCCCTGTCCCCTTGGACATGTTCCTGTCATTCTTAGAATACTTCCTTACTTTGTGAAGTCACAAGAAATCCTAGAATCAACTTGTACTCTCCCCGCCCCAGCTCTGAACCAGTCATTTCTCTAGGAAGGGTCATTTCCTGTTAGTGGAGAATAGATTTGAAAGCAGGATTCTGTTGCCAACCGAGCATGTTTCCACCCGCCGATCGTAGCTCCTCGGCTGTGCTAGCAGACGCGGCTGACAGCGTGTGCCATCGAGGCAGCTCATACACCTACACACACATATCTCGAATACAACTGTTACTGTCTCTATGTCGTCCGTCCGTCAAAAACAAGGAGTTCAGTTCTATGTTCTTAACTCCCTTCCCCACCAGGGAGAGACCCGACTCCCACTAACCTCAATAGAGGTTCTTATTTGGTCAAGTCTAAAATACACAGAAGGTGGTGGATGTAATTTGCATTTCTCCGATGACTAAGGATGTTGAGCGTTTTTGTTTTGTTTCGTTTTGTTTTTTTGATGAGCTCATTGTCCATTGTGTATCTTTCTTTGGCAAAGCCTCTGTTCAGATCTTTGGCCAACTTTTTTAATTGGACTTTTTGTCTTGTTGGGTGAGTTATAAACATTCTTTATTTGGATACAGGATGATATGTGTTTTATATATATATGTATATATATATATGTATGTGTATGATATAGATAACCAATATATACCACTTTATTCTAATAAATTTGACAAGTTAGATAAGATGGGCATATTTCAAAAAAAAATGGGCATATTTCTCGGAAGACAAAAAAAATACTATGAATAACCAAAGAAGAAATATGAAAATCTAAATAACCCTATACCTATATCTATCAAAGTAATTGAATTCATTATGAAAAACTTTCTCTCTCTCTTTTTCTCACTTTCTCACGCGCACATGCACACACACACACACAGAGTCCAGGCCTAGATGTCTTCACTGGTCAATTCTAGTTTTTTTTAAGATTTTATTTATTTATTTGTCAGAGAGAGAGCGAGCGAGAGCGAGCACAGGCAGACAGAATGGAAGGCAGAGTCAGAGGGAGAAGCAGGCTCCCTGTGGAGCAAGGAGCCCGATGTGGGACTCAATCCCAGGACGCTGGGATCATGACCTGAGCCAAAGGCAGCTGCTTAACCAACTGAGCCACCCAGGCGTCCCGAATTCTAGTTTTATTTAAGGAAGAAATAATGTAAGTCTTACACAAACCCCTTCAGAAAAAGAAGAGAAAGGAACACTTTCCAACTCATTCTATAAAGCTAGCTCAAGTCCAGGGCCATAGCTGGAAAAGCCATTCCAAAAAAATAAAGTCGCAAAACAACATCTCTCACGACACACATGTAAATACTCTTTTTTTATTTTTTTTTCAAATTAGAAAATGAATTTATTGCAATATAAAACCAAAGAGTTTGAAGCCATAGACAGGAAAATGTGTAACATACTTGGCGAGGAGGGCGGGGGTCCTTTAGGAAATAACCCAGCCATCACTGACGCTTGGAGCCAGATGCCAGCAACTGCACCGCCGTGGTCCCCCTCCCCCAGCTCAGTGATGGTGGGGAACGGAGGTGAGGACACAGTGTGGATGAGGATGGGGAAAGCGTCCTGACTTCAAACCTGTCGCCCTCCAGTCACTCGAGTAGGTAAGAGATGAGCCTGTGCATTCACTTGTTCATTCCACAAATATTTATGGACTGTCTCCTTTCTGCTAAAAACCCATGCTAAGTGCTAGGGATAAAAGAACAAAGGTGTCTAATTCTTGCTATCATGGTGCTTCCAGGCTCTTGGATGAGACAGAGCCAAAGCAAACTGACCCATCTGGAGAAGGGACAAGGCAGGGTGGAGTTGCCGAGGCTGACCTGTTTCAGAGGCAGCCACAGCCCTATATGGGACTCCTGGGACCTCAGTGAGCACAGCTGCCAGGCCCTCCCTGGCCAGTCCTGGCTGTTCGCCCTGCAGGTGCTGGCCTCCTCCTCCTCCTCCAAGAAGCGGTTCTCCTTCCCTTTCCCAGAGTCCAGAGCTTGTGTCGAAGAAACACCTGGTTAACAGAGCCCTGCAGGGACCAGGGAAAGGAGGCTCCAGGCAGAAAGCAGGAGGCAGGTGTTAGGAAGAGGGACTGGCTTCCTTCCCCTCGGTTCTGGCTGCCAGAGTGCTCAGCAGACAAGAAGGGCTGCTGGGAGGCAGAGCAAGCTCATCTTATGGCCGGGAGAGAAAGATCCTCCATGCAAGGATCCTTACTAATATATTAGCAAAATAAACCCATCAATACATATGAAAGATAAAAATACAGAATGACAAAGTAGGGTTTAGTCCATGAATGCAAGATTAATTTAATACTGACAAAAATCAATATAATTCACTGTATTTACATACTGAAACATATGTCAATTAATTAAAATTAAAGGGAAAACCCACGTGACATTTTAATAGATATATTTAATAAGCATTTTACAGATTTCAGTACTTTGATGATTTAAAAGGAGAAGGAGGGGAAAGAAAACCGTCAGCAAATTAGGACTAGAAGAGAACTTGTTCAATCTTAAAAAGGCCGTCCTCAAAAAACCCACAGCTGACATCACACTTCATGGTTAAAAAGCATTAGGTTCTCTCTCTAGATCAGAAGCAAAGCTGTCCCAACTGGTAGATAGCATGATTGTTTACACAGAATATCACATAACAACAACGCATTAGTAGAACTGATATACGAATTTAGGGAAGTCACAGAATACCAGGTTGATGTAAAAAAATCAAGCGTATTTCTCTAAACGGACTACAAATTGGAAAAAGAAATTTTTAAAAAATTTCATTTACAATAACATTAAATAGTTTGGGCTAAGTTTAACAAATGGTACACTAGACCTGTATATCGGAAATTTCCAAACATATCTGAGAGAAATGAAAGAGAGTCTAAGGAAATGGAGAGAGATATCATATCATAATGGAGGAGAACCATTTTAAGAAATGGGCAACGGATCTGAACAGATACCTCACCGAAGCACATATACAGATGGCAAATCAGCATTTGGAAATCTGGTTAACATAATGTGTCTTTTGGGAACTGTACACTGAAACAACAATGAGTAACTGCTACCCACCTCTTAGAATGGCTAAAATCCAAAAAGTTGACAATAATGAATGTTGACAAGGATGTGGAGCAACAGGAACTCTGAGTCATTGCCGGCAAGAGTAAAGAGTGATACCGCCACTTTGCTAGATGCTTGGTAGTTTCTTACAAAACCAAACATCAGGGATACCTGGGTGGCTCAGTGGGTTAAGCCTCTGCCTTTGGCTCAGGTCATGATCTCAGGGTCCTGGGATCGAGCCCTGAATCTGGCTCTCTGCTCAGCGGGGAGCCTGCTTCCCCCTCTCTTTGCCTGCCTCTCTGTCTACTTGTGATCTCTCTCTCTGTCAAATAAACAAATAAAATGTAAAAAAAAAAAAAAAAAAAAAAAACAAACCCAAAACCAAACATCGTTTTATCATACAATCCAGCAGTAACATGCCTTGGTATTTACCGGATTGAGTTGAAAACTTACGTCCACACAAAAACCTGTACAGGAATGCAGCTTTATTCAATCTCCAAAATCAGAAACAACCAAGATGTCATGCAACAGGTGTTAAGGAGGAAGAGACTGTGGTAGGTCCATACAATGGAGTGTCATTCAGTGATCAAAATAAATGAGCTATTATGTTACAAAAGTCATGGAAGAACCTTAAGTGCATACTGCTAGTGAAAGAAGCCAATGGAAAAAGGCCACATACTGTGTGATTTCAACTGTAAGACATTCTAGAAAAGATTAAACTCTAAACACAGGAATAAGATCTGTGGTTTCCAGGGATTTGGGGGAGTGGGGAAGGAGGTAGGGGCAGCAAGAGAACTCTGAGAGTGTGCAACTGCTCTGTGTATCACTGAGACTGTGGATACAGAGAACGCACAACACCAAGAGTGCCGCTTTCCAAAGGCCACTTGCTGCTTTCCAACGGTGCACGGGGGAAGAATGAGCCACAAACAAGTCAACTTCAAGAGGGGGCAGGGGTCAGCAGTTGAGAAGACCGTTGCCCAGAACAGCTCCTCAGTTCCGTATTTATTAGATACAGATAACAATCAACAAAGGAGTTGAAGGAGATTATAGATAAGCAAGATAAGTCTGATCAAGCAGTATAGGATTTGTGGTTGAGTAAACACATTTAAAGGAATCATCTAATCTAATTAACTACAGGTGATCTCTGGAGGAGGGGAGATAACAGAAAACAGAAGCAGGCGGCCGTCCACCCTGAGCCGGCGGGCCTTCCCAGCGCCTCGCTTCAGGGATGTGTATCATCCTCTCGCATCAACAGAGGCCTGTGGCTGGTACGTGTTCAAGCCTGTTTGGTCAGTACATTGTTCTGACGGACGGTTACACAAGGGGGAACCTTCATGTAAAGTATAGGCTTCAGTTAATAATAATGTATCAATGTCGGTTGATTGAATGCAAAAAATGTGCCACACTAATACAGGATGTTGGTAACAGGGGACACACTGGGGTGGGGTGAGATGGGGGGTATACTGGAACTTTCGGTGTTCTCCTCAATTTTTCTGTAGCTCTAAAGCCGTTCTAAAAGAAATAAATTCGACTGGGCACCTGGGTGGCTTAGTTAATTAAGCTTCTGACTCTTGGTTTCAGCTCAGGTCGTGATCTCGGGGTTGTAGGATGGAGCCCAACGTCAGGCCCCACGCTCAGCGGGGAGTCTGCTTGGGCTTCTCTCTCCCTGTCCCTCTGCCCCTCCCCCTTAAATAAATAAATAAATCTCTAGGAAGGAAGGAAGGAAGAAAGTGAAGGAAAGAAAGAAAGAAAAAGAAAGAGAGAGAGAGAGAGAGAAAGAGTCGATTAATTTAAAAAACCAACTGAACAAGGGATTTGAATTTACAGATCAGAAATGTCCTTTGTACCCAACTGGTCTCCTGAATAAGGGTCACGTAAGCTCGGCAGTCTTCAGCTGGCTCCCTCACGCTGTGCCCCAGGGCTCAGAGAACTAGCTGGTCTCCCAAGAGAAGAGAGCAGCTCTGTAAGGAAAGGCAGAAAGTCGAGACTGGGGAAGGGGTTGTCCCAGACAGACCTTGAAGAACAGCCTCTTTTGTTGCTTTGTCTGTCTAGTTTCCTGTTCCCAACTCTGGGGCAGGCTAGCAGCCCCTTCCACCTGTGGGTTCCCTATGACATCCCCAAAATGGGACAGTATGGTATCTACCTCAAAGAATGACAGTGGAGGTTGGGGGCATTCGTGTAGGGGCTCAGTGAATGTCAGCTCTCACTCAATGGTCAATGTTTCACCTTCAAGTTCTTCTAATAAGGTCCTGCCTTGGGCCCTACCTGTTTTGACTTTTTTTTAATTTCTTATAATTAAGAGAGTCTTGGGTAAGATGAGAATATTCACCAAGGAGTGGTGGAGTTGGTGGTGGCCACGGGCTGCAAGCTGGAGAAAGAGGAAAGAGCTCGGGGGGGACGGGGTCTGGGTCAGGCTGAAATGGGTTCAGCTGGGGTCTCGGCAAGCTTGAGGAGGGGGCTCTCGATCTGGCGCTCTTGACATCTGAGGCCAAATGATTCTTTGTCGCAGAAGCTGTTCTGTATATTGTCAGACGTTAATGTGTGTCCTATCCACTCCAGGCCCAGTCAGGACAAAAATGTCTCCAGACATGGCCCAAAAAATGCCCTCTGGGGACGAGGTCACTCCCAGTGAAGAGCCACTGGTTTAGAGAGTGGTTGTTTTGAGTTATGAGCTAATTTGGGGGCAGAGTAATTCCCGGTGGCAGGAAGGCCTGGGTGGGGCCATGGGAGTGGGTGGTGCTGATGGCGGCAGGAAGAGGCCCCAAGAGATAAACGGGTCAAAGTATCAGGAAGCTGCCCAGCTCTGGCGAGAAGGTGGCTTAAGATAACCTGAAAACTCATCTGCTCACAAACGCCCAGAAATGCTGAATAAAACATACTCAAAATCATTTCTAATGTACCACTGAGATTTTTTAATTGATTGATTGCTTACTTAGACGCCATTTTATCTGGTTTGGTTTTGGTATATGCTTCTGTGAGATTTCACGGAAATCTTTGCATAGTTGTGTAGATCTCGGCAAACACCACCACCACCACAGTGAGGGTTGGAACAGCTCCATCACCCCCAAACTCCCCATTGGCCTTTGTAGTCAATCCATCCTCTAAACCCTGGCAGCCCCTGCTCTGTTCCCCATCCTTCTCTAGAACGTCCCGGAAATTGAGTTCTTCAGTAAGTAACCTTTTGAGACTGGCTTGTTTCATAGTGCTTTGAGAGGTTTTCATGATGTCAATGCACCAAGAGTTGGTTCTTTTAGGCTGTAAACTAGTATTCCAGTGTGTGGCTGTTTATCTGTTTGCCTGTCTGCTCTCTGGTCAAGGTCATTTGGGTTGTTTCTGATTTTTCACGACCACGAATAACGCTGCTATAAACATTCATGGACAGGTTTTGGTGTGAATGGAAGTTTTTGTTCCCCTCGGGTAAGCAACCAGAAACAGCATTGCTGGGCCCAACAGTGTATGTTTTATTTTATAAGAAACTGCCCGACCATTTTCCAGAAGCTGCGCCATGTGGCACCCCAGCCAGGTGTGAGGTCTAGCTCCCCAACTTCTTGTCCACACTTGGTTCAGTCGTTTTTGTTTTTTTTTTAATCCATTTTTACTAAGTCTGGAGTGCAGCATCATGTGGGTTTAATTTTGAATTTTCCTAGGGACTAATGGGGGTGAGCATTTTTTAAGGCTTATTTGCCATGCTTGTGTCTCCTTTGATGAAGTGTCTGCGCAAACATTTTACTGATTTTTAGATTGGGTTCTTTGTGAGACATGTGACTGGGTCAGTCATCAGAACATGGGACTCGATCTTGGGATCATGAGTCTGAGCCCCATATTGGGGGTTGAGATTACTGGCATAAATAAATGAATAAATATTTTAAAAAATGGATTATTTGTTTTCTTATTGTTTATTTATTTTATTTTTTTTAAGAGAGGGAGGAGGGGAGGGTCAGAGGAAGAGGGAAAGAGAGAGAATCTTTCTTTTTTTTTAAAGATTTTATTTATTTATTTGACAGAGATCACAAGTACGCAGAGAGGCAGGTAGGAAGAGAGAGGAAGCAGGCTCTCTGCTGAGCAGACAGCCCAATGCGGGGCTTGATCCCGGGACCCTGGGATCATGACCTGAGCCAAAGGCAGAGGCTTTAACCCACTGAGCCACCCAGGCACCCCGAGAGAGAGAATCTTGACCAGGCTCCACATCCTGCAAGGAGCCCGATCTCACCACCCTGAGATGATCTGAGTTGAAATCAAGAATCGGATGTTTAGCCAGCTGCACTACCTAGGCACCCCTCTTATTGCTTAATTTTGAGAGTTCTTTATAATATACCATGAATATAAGTCCTTTTTGGATAGGTGATTTGTAAATATTCTTCTGGTCTACGTCTTTTTCTCTTTTAAGACGATTTATTTATTTCAGTGAGAGAGAGAGAGAGAGAAGGGGGAGGGGCAGAAGAAGAAGAAGAGAGAAACACAAGCAAACTCTCCGTTGAGCACAGAGCTGAGGTGGGACTCAAATTCACCACTCTGAGATCAGAACTGAGCTGAAACCAAGACTCAGTTTAACCAATTGCACCACCCAGATGCCCTCAGTCTGTGTTTTACATCTCATTCTCTTGTTTTGTTTTGTTTTGTTTTTTAAGTAAGCTCTATGCCCAACATGGGGCTTGAACTCAAGACTCTGCAATCAAGAACGCACATGAGAGAAATGCTCAGGACAGGGAAAGAAACACTCAAAAGGATCAGCGGGAACAATCAGAATAGCTTAAGTAGGGCCAGGAGTAGATTCCCTGCTCCCACTAGTCAGAGGGGAAAAATACAGAGCTTTGGGTAGGTAAAGTACTCAAAAAGTTGCAGCCTGTGTAGTGGGGGAAATTAGCCCTAGACTAAACACTGCTTTGATCTTGCTGCAAAAAACAAGATTAGGCAGAATCAAGCTCTGTCTGAGGATCATAACTGTGTCCCAGAACCAAGTTCAAGAATATTTATGTGAACATAAGATAGCACAAAACAAAGTAACATTATTTTTAAAACTAGTGTAAATGGTATATGGCATCCAAAAGAAAGTTGCCAGGTATGCAAAGAAGCAAGAAACTATGAGCCATAATAAGAAGAAAATTCAATTAATTGAACTGAACCAGAAATAACACGAGGATAGAATGCGCACAGAATGACATTAAAGTAGTTATTATAACTGTGTCCCATATGCTGGAAACTAAAGCAAAGATTGCGAATGTTCAGTAGAGACATGGAAAACATTTGTTAAAATACCCATAAACTTGCAGATATTAAAACTACAATGGCTGAGGGTGCCTGGGTGGCTCAGTGGGGTAAGCCGCTGCCTTCGGCTCAGGTCATGATCTCAGGGTCCTGGGATCGAGTCCCGCATCGGGCTCTCTGCTCAGCAGGGAGCCTGCTTCCCTTCCTCTCTCTCTGCCTGCCTCTCTGCCTACTTGTGATCTCTCTCTGTCAAATAAGTAAAATCTTTAAAAAAAAAAAAAACTACAATGGCTGAGACAAAAACATACATTAGATAGGATTCACAGCAGATTAGGCAGAAGCAAAGGAAGTCCTTCAGGCAGAAGGAAAATGATACCTTAGGGAAACCAGAGTGGAATGAAGAGCTTTGGAAATGGTAACCAAGCACAAGATGTTTTCTTACTATTTAGATCTCATTAGGAGGTGACCGACGGTTTATACAAAAATATTAACAATCTGTAGTGGGATTTACATAAAAGTAAACTGTACGGTAACAACATCAAAAGACTATGAGGGAAGAAATGGAAGCACACTGTTTTAAGTTTCTTAAAATATGTGTGAAGTAATGTAGAGCACCTGAAGGTAGAACCGTGATAAGTTAAAGATACATACTACAAAGCAACCACTAAAATACAAAACCAAAAAGTTTAAGCTAATAAGCCAACAGAGGAGATAAAAGATAAAATGGAATTCTAAAAAATATACAACTAGTACAAAAGAAGGCAGAACGGGTGTGAAAAGGGAACAAAGAGGAGATGAGACAAATAAAACACAAATAACAAGATGATAGATTTAAGCCTAACCATATCCATAACCACATTATATTTAAATTATCTAAACTTCGCAATTAAAAGGCAGAGATAGTCAAATTATATTTTAAAAAGATACCCTCCTATATACCACCTCCAAGAAATCAATTTTAAATATAAAGGCACAACTAAGTTAAAGGCAAAAAGAGAGAGAGAGAAAGAGTAAGAGGGAGGGAGAGAGGGAAAGATGTATCAGGTTAGCACCAGTAAGAAGTCTAGGGAGGTTATATAAGAATCAAAGTGGATTTTTGGGGTGTCTGGGTGGCTCAGACAGTTAAGCGTCTGACTTTGGCTTAGGTCATGATCACAGGGTCCTGGGATAGAGCCCCTGAGGGGTTCTGTGCTCGGCGGGGAGTCTGCTTATTCCTCTCCTGCTACCCCTCTCATTCTCTCTCTCTATCCCCTGAAATAAATAAATAAAATCTTTTTTAATAAATAGGTTTTAGGGTAAAGAATATTGCTAGATATCAATAATTTTATTTCATTGTGAAAAGTAGGTCAATTCATTGAGGGGACACAACAATCCTAAATGTTTATGCATCTAATAACAGAACTTCAAAATACATGAAGCAAGAAGTGAAAGAAATATAAGAAGGAATGCACAAGGGGTGCCTGGGTGGCTCAGTGGATTAAAGCCTCTGCCTTTGGCTCAGGTCATATCCCAGGGTCCTGGGATCGAGCATCGCATCGGGCTCTCTGCTCAGCGGGGAGACTGCTTCTCCCTCTCTCTCTGCCTCTCTGCCTCTCTGCCTACTTGTGATCTCTGCTTGTCAAAAAAATAAAATCTTTTAAAAACAAAAAAAAGAAGGAATGCACAAATCCACAATTTTAGCTGGAGATTTAATACCTCATTCACAGTAGTTGATAGAACATGTCAATGGAAAGGCAATATTATCACACAGCTTGACTCTATTGACATTTATAGAACACACCATCCAATAACAGCAGAATACGTTCTTTTCAAGCTCACATGCTTGAAACCAACTTCTGAGCCATAAAACAAGTCTCAATAAATTAGAAAAGATTCAATTTATACAAAGTATGCTCTCTGATTACAATGGAATTGAATTAGAAATGAATAACAGAAATAGCTTTGGAAATTCTCTGAATATTTGGAAACTGAACAACACACGTATACATAATAAATGGATCAAAAACTCAGAACAGAAATTAGAAACTGTTTTTAACTCAATGAAAATGAAGCACAACATATCAAACTGTGTTCTTAAAGAAGTATCTAGGAGGAGATAATAAGCACTAAATATGTATATTAGAAAAGAAGAAAGGTCTCAGAGACTTCAGCTTCCACTTTAAGAAACCAGTAAAAGAAGATTAAATTAAACCCAAAGTAAGCAAAAGAGAGGAAACAATGAAGATAAAACTGGAAATCAATGAAATAGAGGACAGAAACAATAGAGAAAAACCAACTAATCCAAAAGTGGTTCTAGGAGATCGATCAGATTTATAAATCTCTAGCTATATGGATCAAAAATAAAGGAGAGAAACAAATGATCAGTCTCGGGCCTGAAAGTGGTAACTCATTACAGGATTCATATATATTAAAAGAGTAATAAGCAAGAATTACAAACAACATCCTAAAAATTCAACAACTAGATGAAGCAGACAAAATCCTTGAATGACAAGTTACTAAAACTCACTCAAGAAAAAATAGACCACCCAAGTAGCCATATAGCTATTAGATAAATTTAATTTGCACTTAAAATTCTTCCCACAAATTAAATTCTAGGCCCAGATGCCTTCACTAGTGAATTTTAACAAACATTTAGGGAGATTTAAAAGACACCACTTTTATGCAAAATCTTCCAGAAAATTGAAGGGGTGAAAATATTTCTTAACTCATTCTTTGAGGCCAGAATTATTCTGATCCTGAAACAAAGACATCACAGGGGAAAACAATGATAAAAAACCCTGCAGACCACTATCTTTGTGAACATAGACACAAACATTCTTAACACATTTTCAGCAAATCAAATCCAGTGAAATATTGAAAAGATAACATATCACAACCAAGTTTTGTTACTGTAAGAAAGCAAGATTTGTTTAACAGTAAGAACTACAAGAAAATCAATGTAATTTAGGGGTACCTGGGTGGCTCAGTTGTTAAGCGTCTGCCTTCAGCTCAGGTCATGATCCCAGGGATCTGGAACTGAGTTCTGCATCAGGCTCCTTACTCAGCAGGAAGCCTGCTTCTCCCTCTTCCACTCTCCTTGCTTGTATTTCCTCTCTTGCCATCATTCTCTCTCTGTCAAATAAATAAATAAAATGTTAAAAAAGAAGATTAATGCAATTCACCATATTAACAAGCCAAATAAGAAAAACTATATAAAGTCCAACATCCAGAGGTGCCTGGGTGGCTCTGAGCCTTCGGCTCAGGTCATGATCCCGGGGTCCTGGGATTAAGCCCCAAGCTGGGTTCCCTCCTCAGCAGGGAGTCTGTTTCTCCCTCTCCCTCTGCCCCTGCTCATGTTCTCTCTCTCTCTCTCTCTCTCAAATAAACAAATAAAATCTTTTAAAAAATCCAACTTCCATCCATCCTGATAAAAACAGTAAGCAAATTATGAACACAAGGGAACTTCCTCAACCTGATAAGGACATCTATGAAAATCCTACAGCTAACATTATACGTAACAGTCCACTCTAATTGTATCGATTCAAAATTGCCCTGGAATTACAGGTGAGTGTAATCAGGCAAGAAAAAGGAATTAATGATATCAGATTGGAGAGGAAGCAATAAAACTATCTTTATTCGCAGATAACATGTTAAGAATCCAGTGAGATCTACAAAAAAGCTATTAATAAAAGTGTCTAGCAAGATTGCAAGATACAAAAACTGATAGTGTTTTTACCTATTAGTAAACAAATAATGTTATGTATTATAGCATCAAAAAAGAAAACATTGAGGAAAAAAGAGGCAAAAGATGTGTAAGACTTACATATCAAAAACTATAAATAAATAAAATGTTAAAAAAGAAGATTAATGCAACTCACCATATTAACAAGCCAAATAAGAAAAACTATATAAGTAGAGATGCATAACTGGTTAGTGGAAATTTTAATATTGCTCAGATGTCAATTTCCCCCTATTGATCTATAGGTTCAACACGATTTCAATCAAAATCTTAGTAGACTTTTTTGTAAGAAATGGACAAGCTGATTCTAAAATTTGCATGGCAATTCAAAGGCCTAGAATGGCTAAAGTAGCTTTCATAAGAACCACAGAGTTGGGAGGACTAACATTGCCTGATTTCAAGACTTAATATAAAGCCTCAGTAAAAAATAGCATGAACATGAAGACAGACAAACAAAGCAATAGGACAGAATAGAGATTTCAGAAGTCTGTAAATATATCTACACCTCATTTTGACAAATGAACAAAAGCAAATCAGTGAGGAAAGGATATTCTTTTCAATAAACAGAGTTGAAACAGTTGCACGTGTGCATCCAAGAGCAAATTTCAATCCATACTTCTCAACATATACAAAAATTCTCTCAAAATAGATCATAGACCTACATGTAAAATAACAAACTTCTAGAGAAAAATAGGAGAAAGTCTTTGTGACCTTGGGTTAGGCAGAGCTTTCTTAGATATAACACCAAGCACATGATCCATTAATTTATAAATTTGACTTCACTGGGGCACCTGGGTGGCTCAGTTGGTTGAGCACCCAACTCTTGATCTCAGTTCAAGTCATGATTCTGGGGTCGTGGGATGGAGGCCTGAGTGGAGCTCTGCACTCAGGGCACAGTCTGCTTGAGATTCTCTCTCCCTCTTCCTCTGCCCCTACCCCATTTGCACTCTATCTCTCTCTAAAATAAAAAATAAAAAAAAAAGAAAAGAAAATCTTTAAATAAATAAATAAATAAATAAATAAATAAATAAATAAATTTGACTTCACCAAAATAAAAAAAACCTGTGCTACTCAAAAGAGATCATTAGGAGGATGAAAACATTAGCTATGTACTGGGGGGGGGGGGATCTTTGCAAATCATATCTGATAAAGGAATTGCATTGAGAGTTTATATGTGAAAAAAATATATATATATGTCTTGAAACTCAGCAATTAGAGAATAAGCCAATTAAAAATAGTCAAAAGATTTGAATAGACAATTCACCAAAGAAGATACATGCATAACAGATAAGCAGGAAAGTATGCTTAAAGCATTAGACTTTAGATAAATGCAAATTAAAACCACAATGAGATACCTCTCAAACCTATTAAAATGGCTAAAAGTAAAAAGACTGAAAGTATCAAATGTTGACGGGCACTGGAACGACTAGAATGCTCATACACTGATGGTGAGAATTTAAAATGGTACAAACGTGGGCGCCTGAGTGGCTCAGGTCATGTTCCTGCTCAGGTCTTGATCCCGGGATCCATTGATCAAGATGCTCATGTGCTCCCTGATCAACGGGGAGCTTGCTTCTCCCTCTCCCTCTGCCCTACCCACTGCTTGTGCTCTTTTTCTCTCTCTCTTTCTCTCCCTCAAATAAATAAATGAACTCTTAAAAAAAAAATAAAATGGTACAAACAGCCTAGAAAATAGTTTGGCAGCTTACTAAAAGGTTCAAGACAGGGCCATCTGGGTGGCTCTGTTGGTTAAGCATCTGTCTTCGGCTCAGGTCATGATCTCAGGGTCTTGGGTTTGAGCCTTGAGTTGTTGGGCTCCCTCCTCAGCAGGGGGTCTGCTTCTCCCTCTCCCTCTGCCCTTCTCCACCTGCCTCCACTCGTGCTCATGCTTTCTCTCTTCCTCTCCCTCTCGCTCACTCTCTCAAATGAATAGATCTTTAAAAACAAGTTAGACATCAACCATAGGATCCAGCCACTGTATTCCTAGTTATTTACCTTAGAGAAACAAAAGCAAATGCCCATACAAAGACTTGTACGCAAACATTGATAGAGCTGCAGCTGGGAAAAACACAATACCTACTGATAGAGGAAGGAACAAAGAAACTGTGGTAGATTCGTACTATGTAATACGACTCATAAATAAAAAGGAATGAAGTGTTGACGCACTCGATATACTAGTGAAAGGAGCCACACAAAAAGAAAACACATACTATACTGTTCCATGTATATAAAGCTTTATAAAATCCGAACTAATCAATAATTGCAGAAGGTAATTGAGTGGAAAAATGGACAACATGAAGGAACAGTTCAGGAATTCCAACAGAGGATGGAAACCAAAAGAAAGCACTAAAGAGAGACATGTTAAAATTTTTAAAAAGTCTCAGTTATGAAGATATCCTTCAACAGGTTCATCAGAAGACTCGATATGGCCAAGGGATCAATCAGTAAACCTCAATTATGACATAGGAAGTGCCCAAACTGAAATACGAAGTGAAAGAGTAGGAAAAAAAAACTGAATGGAGCCTCAAAAAACTGTGGGATAATAACAAAATTTTAAAATAATGTTATTGGAGTCCCAAAAGAAGAAAGAATGGAGTAAAACAAATATTTAAAGAATGTCTCTAAGAATTTTACAAAAACAATGGAAGTTCACAAACTCCAGTTTCAAGGATCTCAGAGAACCCTAAGCTCGATAAACACACACACACACACACACACACACACACACCCCTAGATGCATCATATTCAAACCACTGACAAGCCAATAGAAGAGAAAATAATGAACAGAGCTAAGGGGGAAGTACGTTGCTTACAGAAGAGCATAGATGAGACTTATAGCCAAGTTCCCATCAGAAAATATGCAAACTGAAAATAGAGTGACAGCTTTAAAACACTGAAAGAAAAATATGTCAATCCAGAATTCTTTGTACAGGGAGAATGTCTTTTAAAAATGAGGGTGAAGGGGCGCCTGGGTGGCTCAGTGGGTTAAGCCGCTGCCTTCAGCTCGGGTCATGATCTCAGGGTCCTGGGATCGAGTCCCGCATTGGGCTCTCTGTTCAGCAGGGAGCCTGCTTCCTCCTCTCTCTCTGCCTGCCTCTGCCTACTTGTGATCTCTGTCTGTCAAATAAATAAATAAAATCTTAAAAAAAAAATGAGGGTGAAGGGACCCCTGGGTGGCTCAGTCAGTGAAGCATCTGCCTTTGGCTCAGATCATGAATTTGGGGTCCTGAGAGCAAGCCTCACTTGTGGCACGTTAGGCTCCTTGCTCAGTGGGGAGCCTTATTCTCCCTCTGCCTGTTCACTCCCCCTGCTTCTGCTCGCTCTCTCTCTCTGAAAAATAAATAAAATACAATCTTAAATTTTTTTTTTTTTAAAATGAGGATGAAGTAAAGACATCTAAAGAAAAACCTAAAATCTGAGAAAATTCATTGCTTGCAGACCTATGCTGCAAAAACTGTTAAGGAAGTTCTTTGGGAAGAAACCTGATATAAGGAATAGGGTGCCAAACAGAAACTTGGGCCAACATACAAAAATGAGCTGTGGAAATGGTTACATTGATGGTGAATATTAAAAGACTCAAACATTTCTCCTGTTCTCTCTAAAACATAACCATCTAAAGTGAAAATAGTAACAATGTATAATTTTTTTAAATTTTTTAATTTTTTATAAACATATATTTTTATCCCCAGGGAACAATGTATAACTTTTTGAAGATTTATTTATTTACTTTAGAGAGCGAGAGAGACCGAGGGCGTGGGGGGAGGGGTAGAGAGGGAAGAAGGAGAGAATCCCTAGTCAACTCCTCGCTGAACACGGAGCCTGACGCTGGCCTTCGTCTCCCAACCCTGAGATCACGGCTTGAGCCAAAACCAAGAGCCAGACACTTAACCAACTGAGCCACCCAGATGCCCCAACAATGTGTAATTTATAGAATATGTAAAAGTAAGCTGTGTGACAAAAATTTAGCACAAAGGATGAAATGCAGTAATTGGAAGTTTATTGAAAATTGTGATGTTAGGGCGCCTGGGTGGCACCTGCCTTCAGTTCAGGTCATGATCTCCAGGTTCTGGAATCGAGCCCTGCATTGCACTCCCTGCTCAGAGATGAGTCTGCTTCTCCCTCTCTCCCTCTCTCACAAATAAATATATAAAATCTTAAAAAAAAAAAAAGAAAATTGTGATATCATACCAGTGTGTCCAATACCCATCCAACACCATAGGTTCTGTTCTACATTTCTCCCTTCTCCAGCTGTGAGAAACATGTCTCTAAATCCTTAATCTCTTGGGTGCCTGGGTGGCTCAGTGGGTTAAAGCCTCTGCCTTCGGCTTGGGTCATGATCCTGGGGTCCTGGGATCGAGCCCAGCATCAGGCTCTCTGCTCAGCAGGGAGACTGTGTCTTCCTCTCTCTCTGCCTGCCTCTCTGTCTACTTGTGATCTCTGTCTGTCAAATAAACAAATAAATAAAATCTTTTAAAAAATATAAATCCTTGATCTCTTTACCTAATCAATCTTTCAATGTAACCAACTCTGCCTCTGATGTTCCCTGATGCCAACAGACCCCTCAACAACACTCAGACTCTGACGACTTAGGCCAGGATGCACATAGCCACTTGGAAGCTCTTCTCAACATCCCTGGGTTCTAGAAATCTGCACTAGTTGTCCCACCTTCATGAACATTCTCTTCACTGTTCTTGGAGTCCAACCCCTTGCACCCGGCCACTACTCTGTGGGTGTCCTCTACACCCAGCTAAGGCTCTGACACTGCACCAAGATACCTCCTATGCAGACACCGTCCTCACTCGGGCTCTGAAACCCCAAGCTGAGCTGTCACGCATGTGGACACCTCATGGACTCTGGTCAGGTTCTAACACCCCACATCGGGCCATACCCACTCATGAATGCCTTCTTGAAAGAAGGGTGCTGTGCTGAGTCATATTGGAGCTTGAAGCAAAAGAATAATTCAGTAATACTGATCCTTTGTTTAATATTTTTGATATTTTGCTCATTCTGGATTTTTTAATATTTATCTTGTCTTTATAAAGTAGTACATTAAAATGTGATTTGTCTTAATTAATGCATTTTTGAACACGCTTTTAACATTTTCAGCCAACGTGAGTTCCTCCTTCTCCTTACCCTAGTCCTGGCCCTGCCCCTTCACCTCACTCTAGGAGATCAAACTGCCTCCACCTACAAGAATGCCTTCCATAGTCTGCCCTCCCTAATGGCTTATGGGCTGAATTGTTCAGAATAGTAAGAGAAAAAAAAAAGAGAGAAACTGGAAGAGACTCCTAACATCTAAGTATTTAGCACATTTTCAGGGCTCCCATTTTTATTCTTAGACCAGACCCTGCAAATGTTTGGGGCAAAGGGAATCAGTGGACATTCTTAAATTAATAGATGTTTCTTTCTTCTTGAAGAACTCCAGACTCAGCTCAAATACTAATGTTTATCTCTTCTCCGAAGGAGATATTTACAATCCTTTAGCCATTTTTTGGATAATATTTAAATATATTTTCTTTCAAAAAAGCAAAACTTGACCTCCTTACTTTTCTGCATGCTCTGCTAACCATCCTTGTCCCTTGACTTCTCTTATGTAAGAATTCAGTGCATCTTTTTCCAGAACTTTCCCCATTCTTTCATATACTTGTGTATATTTGTTTATTTAAAAATAACGGAACAGAAAAGCATTACGAAGGATGGACTGAGGTAGCCTCAATGGTCCCAGCCTCCTGGTATTCATAACCTTGTGTAAGCCCCTCTCCTTGAGTGTGGGAAGGACCTGCGACTTGCTTCTTGTAACCAGTAGAATGCAGCAAAGGTGACAGAATGTCTGTGATTACAGGTAAGTGGTTATATTACATACAAGGTCACACAAAAGGGTATTGTAGGAAGCTCTAGGAGTTGACCCCTGAAGCGATGATGCAGTAGGAAAGAGGGACTGGAACCAGCCACTTTGGAACTCTGAAACCTGACTGGATACTTACGACACTCAGAAGAATGTTTAATGAAGGGAGAAGCTGCTATTCTTCGGTAAGAGAGAAGTGTGTAATAACCATCTACTACCCCCTTTCCTCAATCTTGCCACAGCTGTGGGGGTAGGGAGCCCATGTTGCTGATGTGACTGGCTTGTGCCAGGGTTGGCAGTAGGGTTCCTTGTTCTTCAAGTATTTTGGAGTTGTATATTTTGCTGGGTTGGTCTGGCAGTGTTTTTGAGGAGTCAGTGAAGATGCTTGTCTTGGTTTCAGACTCCTTGGCAGCAGCAGCTGAGATCCCCTGGAAGGATCTATGGGGAATTTAAAGAGACAAAAAGAGACAATTTTCCCCCAGACATTTAAGGAAATCTTTGTCAGGTCACTGGATGACCACAGATTAAATGGGACAGACACTTCCTTGGCCATGCACAACAAGGAACATACACATTGCAAGAACAGTTTGGCAAAGTCACAAATGGACAGTTGCAGCCCTCAACAAGCAAATACCAGCAATCCTTGAGGAATGGGAGCATCAGATTGACAGAGTGACTTCATTATGAAATTTATAACATCCGGTTCTCAACTAAGATGACATGACACACAAATAAAATGGAAGGAATGGCCCATTCACAGGAAAAAAACCCCCAAACTTGACAGGATACATCCTTGAGGATGCCTAGACATTGGAATTGCTGGTCAAACACATGAAATCAATTCTTAAATATGCTCAATGAGCTAAAGGGAACCAGGGACAGAGAACTAAAAGAAATCAGGAAAATGATGCTTGATGAAAATGAGAATATCAGATAAAAGACAGAGACACAAAAAGGAGCTAAATAAAAATTCTGGAGCTGAAAAGTATAACTGAAATGAAAAATCCACTAGAGAGGTTCAACATCAGATTTGAGCAGGCAGAAGAAAGGGTCAGTAAACTTAAAGATAAGGTGATTGAAATTATACAATCTGATGGGCAGAAAGAAAAAAGAATAAATAAAAATGAGCAGAACATAAGGGTCCTGTAAGACATGACCAAGCATATTGACAAATGCATTATAGGAGTCTGAGGAGAAGAGAGAGAGGGGAAGGGGCAGAAAAGTATTTGAAGATACAAAGGCTGAAAACTTCCCCAATCAAAAAAACAAACTAACTAACTAAACCATGAATATACATATCTAAGAAGCTCAACAGATCTCAAGCAGGATGAACTCAAAGAGATCCACACTGAGACACATTACAGTGAAACAGTCAAAATCCAAAGACAGAGGGAATTTTGAAAGTAGCAAGAGTGCAGCAACTTATCACATACAAGGAATCCTCAAAAGATATGGGGCACCTGGGTGGCTCAGTGGGTTAAAGCCTCTGCCTTCGGCTCAGGTCATGATCCCAGGGTCCTGGGATTGAGCCCCGCATCGGGCTCTCTGCTCAGCAGGGAGTCTGCTTCCTCCTCTCTCTCTCTGCCTGCCTCTCTGCCTACTTGTGATCTGTCAAAGAAATAAATAAATTAAAAAAAAAAAAAAGATAGTTACCTGATTTTTCCTCAGAAACCATGGAAGCCAGAAAGCAGTGGGGTGAGATATGTGAAGTCCTGGGGAGGGGGGGAACTCAACCAAGGATTTTATATCCAGCAAAACTGTCCTCCAAGACTGAAGGCAAAATTAAGATATTTCCAGATAAACAAAATCTGACAGAGTTTATTACCAGTAGACCTTCCCTACAAGATATGCTAAAAGGAGTCCTTCAGGTTTAGTTGAAAGGACACAGGACTGTAACTTAAAGCCATAAAGAACATTGGTAAATGTGACCACATAAGTAAATATAGAGGCCAGTATTATTGTAGTTCTGATTCATAATGGATCTTCTTTTCAGATATGATTTAAAAGATAAGTGCATAACACAATAATTATAAATCTATGTTAATGGGCAGTAAATATGTAATCTGCGCAAAAACAACATAAAGGGGAAGGGACAGGGATTTACAGGGGCGGAGCGTTGCTATACTATTGAAACAAAGTTGGTATTCTCAAACCAGGTTGCTACAAGGCTAAGAGGTTAATTGTAATGCCCAAAGTAACCACTAAGAAAATAACTAAAAAATATTGAGAAAAGGTGGGGGGCACACCTGGGTGGCTTACTCTTGATTTACTCTTACTCTTGATTTCAGCAAAGGTCATGATCTCAGAGTTGTGAGATCAAGCCCCATGCTGGGTTCTGGGCATTGAAGCTGCTTAGGATTCTCTCTTTCCCTTTCTCTCTGTCCCTCCTCTCTCCCCTGCTTGTGCATGCACATGCTCTCTATTTCTCTCTCAAAAATAAAAGTAAAGAAAGGGAAAGAAAAAAGAAAAGAACAGAAGAAGGAAATCAAAATAGATTTCTACCAAAAAAAAAAAATCAACTATAATCAAATACAAAAAGAGGCAGTAATGGAGGAAATTGAAGATCAGAAAAATACAAAACAGAAAACAAATCGCTAAATGGCACAGTAAATCCTTCTTTATCAGTAATTACTTTAAATGTAAAGGCTTAAATTCTCCAATTAAACGACAGAGATGGGAAGACTGGGCATAAAAGCATGATCTAGCTATATGCTATCTATAAGAGACTCACTTCAGATACAAAGACAAAGAGAAGTCAAAGTAAAAGGATGGAAAAAGATATTCAACACAAGGGCACCTGGGTGGCTCAGTCGGTAAGTGTCTACCTTCAGCTCAGGTCATGATCCCAGGGTCCTGGGATCGAGCCCCACATTGTCCCTCTCCCACTCCCCCTGCTTGTGTTCCCTCTCTTGCTGTGCTCTCTCTGTCAAATAAATAAAATTTTTAAAAAAGATATTCAACACAAATAGTAACCAAAAGAGAGATGACTGCATTATTTTCAGAAAAAATAGATTTTAGGCCAGAAAGGTTACAAGAGATCAAAAGGACATTATATATTGAACACATTGATAAAAGATGTAATCCAGCAAGAAAATATAACAGTTATAAATCTATACCTACCTAACAAAGGCAACCTAAAATACATATGAGGCAAGAAGTTAGAGAACTAAAAGGAGAAAGAGACATTTCTACCATAACAGTTGGAGATATCAATACCTCACCTTTTTTTTTTTTTATTTTACCCATTTTTTGGGACAGGGACAGAGTGAGAATGGGAACAAAGCAGGGGGAGCAGCAGAGGGAAGGGGAGAAACAGGCTTCCTACTGAGCAGGGAGCCCCATGTAGAGCCTGATCCCAGGACCCTGGGATTATGACCTGAGCCGAAAGCAGATGCCTAACAACTGAGCCACCCAGGCACCCCAATATCACTTTCAGTAAGGGGTAGAACTATGAAACAGAAGACTAATAAGAAAATAGAGCATTTGGGGGACCTGGTTGGCTCAGTTGGAAGAATGCATGATTCCTTTTTTTTTTTAAGATTTTTTTTTTTTTAGAATGTATGATTCTTGATCTTGGAGTTGTGAGTTCAAGCCCCATGTTGGGTGTAGAGGTTACTTAAATAAATAGAACTTTTTAATTTTTTTAATTGATTTTTTAAAGGTTTGTATATATATTCATGAAAGAGAGAGAGAGGCAGAGGCAGAGAGAGAGGGAGAAACAGTTTCCCCGCTGAGCAGGGAGCTGGATACAGGACTTGATTCTAGGACCCTGGGATCATGACCTGAGCTGAAGGCAGATGCTTAACTGACTGAGTCACCCAGGCACCCATAAATAAAACTTTTTTAAAAAAGAGAACAAAAATAGAAGACTTAGTATTATAAATTGGTTGGAACTAGCAGAGATATACAGAACACTGCCTAAAAACAGGTGAATACACGTTCTTCTCAAGTACACATGGAATGTTCTCCAGAACAGATCACGTGTTAGGCCACAAAACAAGTCTTAAGAAGTCATAAGAGATTGAAATGATACTAAGTATCTTTTCTGATCACAAGGGAATGAAACTGAAATTCAAGGACAGAAGGAAGTTCATAAATATGCAGAATTCAAGCAACACACTCTTTTTTTTTTCTTTTTCAAATTTTTATTTAAATTCTCTTTAGATAACATACAGTGTAATCGTGATTTCTGGAGAAGAATTTAGTGACTATCACTTGCATACAACACCCCGGGCTCCACACAACAGGTGCTCTCCTTAACACCCATCACCCATCGAGCCCATTCCCTATCCACCTCCTTCCATCAACCCTCAGGGTTTGTTTGTTTTTTTTTAAGATTTTATTTATTTATTTATTTGACAGGGAGAGAGAATGAGAGAGCACAAGCAGGGGGAGGGCAGAGAGAGAGGGAGAAGCAGGTTCCATGCTGAGCAGGGAGCCTGATGTAGGGCTCAATCCCAGGACCCTGAGACCAGGACCTGAGCTGAAGGCAGACGCTTAACCGACTGAGCCACCCAGTGCCCCTGATCACTCCTCTGTAGACTTTGGACACTAACCCTTTATCAGATATGTCATTTACAAATATCCTCTCCCATTCTGTAGGCTCCCTTTTAATTTTGTTGATTCTTTCCTTCACGGTGCAGAGAAGTTAATTTTTTTTTTTTTATCTTAATGAGGTCCCAGTATTTCATCAAACAACACATTCTTAAACAACCAGTCAAAGAAGCAATCACAAGTGAGATCAGGGGGCGCCTGGGTGGCTCAGCGGGTTAAAGCCTCTGCCTTTGGCTCAGGTCATGATCCCAGAATCCTGGGATCAAGGCCGGCATCGGGCTCTCTGCTCCACAGGGAGTCTGCTTCCTCCTCTCTCTCTCTGCCTGCCTCTTTGCCTACTTGTGATTTCTGTCTGTGAAATAAGTAAATAAAATCTTAAAAAAGCCAAGCGAGATCAGATGACGCCTTGGGATGGATGAAGATAAAGACAGATCACGCCAAAACTGACGGGGTGCAGACAAAGTCACACTCAGGGCATCTGGAGCTGTGAATGTCTGTATTAAACAGGAGGAAAGATCTCAAATCAATAACCTAACCATATATCTTAAAGAACTAGAAAAAGAAGAGCAAACCAAGTCCAAAGCCAGGAGAAGGAAGGAAAACAGTAATGGTTAGAGTAGAGGCAAACATGATGGAGGAGAAAGAACAATCAAGAAAATCAATGACACCAAAAGTAGGTTCTTTGAAAAGCTCTACAGAATTCACAAGCCTTTGACTAGATTAACTAAGGCAACGAAAGAAAGGAAGGAAGAAAGAAGGAAAGAAAGAAAGAAAGAACACTCAAAGGACTAAACTCAGTAAGGGGAGGGCAAATAGGTTCTCCTTATGATCCTGCTGTACCTGGAACAGTCATAGTTCATAGAGACGGAGTCGGGTAGAGATTCCCCGGGCTGGGGGAGGGGAGCGGAGCCTTGTTGCTTAATGAGTACAGAGTTTCTGTTTGGGATGATGAAAAAGTTCTGGAAACAGATAGTGGTGATGATTACACAACCCTGTGAATATGCCTGATGCCCCTGAACTTGTACACTTTTAGATGACTTAAATAGCAAATTTTACGTTACGTAAAAGAATTGCATTAGGTAAAGTAAAAGACTCTATGTCTGTCTTGCTTGGAGACTCCCTCGTGGGCTTTGAAGAAGCAGCTTGCCAAGTTGCCAGCAGCCTACGGAGTAAGTGGTGAGGTGTGGGAGGTCTCCAGCATCCGGTCAGTGAGGAACCCAGGCCCTCGGTCTGGAGACTGGCCAGGAGCAGAGTCCTGCCGGTGCCCTGTGGGCGTGCAAGTGGCTCCTTCCCCGGTGAGCTTCAGATGAGAACGCAGCTCAGGCCAACTCCTTGATTCAATCTCTGTGAGTCCCTGAGGGACAAGACTCAGCAAAGCCATGCCCGATTCCTGACTCACAAAAAACTGGGAAACTCCTAAATTTGTGGAGAAATAGGTAATTGGGAAATGCAAGTAGTATGGTAACTGTCCTATCAGTAACTTTTCCTTTTCTGCTCAAAAATATGTCTTGGGAAACTATGGATTCTGTCACAGATAGTTCTAGCGCTTTCTTCTTCTTCTTCTTCTTTTTCTTTTTCTAAGATTTTATTTACTTGTTTGACAGAGAGAGATCACAAGTAGGCAGAGAAGCAGGCAGAGAGAGGAGGAAGCAGGCTCCCTGCTGAGCAGAGAGCCCGATGGGATGCCCCACTGGATCCCAGGATGATGACCAGAGCCGAAGGCAGAGGCTTTAACCCACTGAGCCACCCAGGCGCCCCCTAGCGCTTTCTTCTAAACCGCCGTCCACGTTTTGCGGTCCTCCTGAAGACTACTTAGAGCGTTTGCAATTTTTGTGCTTACAAGGAAGGCAGTCAACGATGCTCTAATCTGAGCCTCCTTTGTGCTTCTGTAGGGCAGGAACCGAGGCATGGGATTACATCTGTGTGTTATTGCCCCCATCATTTGCCCTACAAAGGGCCTGTGCCGCGCTGCGCTCTGATGCAGAGCCCAGGGTCCTCCATGCCTCCCACAAGCCTTGTTTGGGCCTCACCCTCCAATCTGAATGCCCCACCGGCCTGCAACTCTTTGAGAGCAGGAAGCTCATCCTTTGAGTCGTTGTGCCCCAGAGCTCAGGCCAGGGGCCTGGCACATGGCACAGAAACCCACCAAGATGTGGGTATCCTTTCTTCTCTGTCCGCACTCCCTTCTTCTTCTTCTTCTTCTTTTTTAAAAGATTTTATTTATTTATTTGAGAGAGAGAGAGTGAGAGAGAGCGTGAGAGGGGAGAAGGTCAGAGGGAGAAGCAGACTCCCCGTGGAGCCGGAGCCTGATGCGGGACTCGATCCCAGGACTCTGGGATCATGACCTGAGCCGAAGGCTGTCGCCCAACCAACTGAGCCACCCAGGCGCCCTCCACACTCTCTTCTTAACATCTGGGCTGCACCTTCAGTCTGCTAGGGACAGCCTCCTGGCCACGGTGGACAGACAACAGGTGACCCTGGGCCTGGACAATGCAGCTTAAATGGGCCACTGCTGGTGCCAAGATTACAACCAGAGCCCCTTGGGGGAAAGCAGACCCTAAGACTTACAAAGGCAGAGGCTCTGCCCAAAGGAGGACGGAGATACACAGAGAGGAGAGACAGCGCAGCTCCCAGGAGTCCTGGCTCTTCTTCCATCTTTGTGACAAACCCCTCTCCCTTTGGGAAGGCCCAAGGTTTCTGTTCCTTGCTACCCGAGGTGGTCTGAGACAAAGAGCTGCTCAGGGCTTATGGGATAAAATGGACTTGTTCTCTGGGGCTCTCAAGATGCTCCACTGGCGGTCCCCCCAAGGTTCAGGAGAAACGCTGAGGGGAGCAGGGGGTCTTCCTCTTTCACACCCTTCCATTTCCAGCGCCCCAGGACCTACCCACCTTGGAGCCCCTTGTGCTCCTTCTCTGCTTACCTGGATTCCTTTCTACCGGCTTCCCTGGAGCAGGGCCCTGGACACCGGGTGACTCCACGGTCGGCAAGGTGGGGCCAAGCCCTGGTCGTGTGCCCTGCTCACAGGACCTGGCGAGTTTGCTCACTGAGAATACCAAACTGGCCAACAGGCTGTGGCAGCCCCGACAGAGGAAACCTGGTGCTCTAGTCGATTCGGCAGAGCGAACGTGTGACCTGGAGATGGACCCGACGCAGTGTCTGGCTCAGCCCTTGCCTTTGGCCTTGGGCTAGTCATCTAACCTTCTGCCCTCAGTTTTCCCATCTGGAAATGGACAAAATAATGTTTCCTCCCGTGTTGGGAGGCAGTGAAGCACTCACTGTTTGGTGCTCTAGGATATTTGTTCTTGAAAAAAATCCTTCTTGCGGGGGTGGCTGGATGGTTCAGTTGGTTGGTTGCCTGGCTCTTGATTTCAGCTTGGGTCATGATCTCAGGGTCATGAAGTCAAGCCCCACCTGGGCTCCGTGCTGGGCCCAGAAATGGACCCTCAGCTCTATGGTCAATAACCTTCAACAAAGCAGGAAAGAATATCTAATGGAAAAAAGACATTCTCTTCAACAAATGGTGCTGGGGAAATTGGACAGCCACATGCAGAAGAACGAAACCGGACCATTTTCTTACACCACACACACAAATAGACTCAAAATGGATGAAAGACCTAAATGTGAGACAGGAATCCATCCCACTCCTAGAGGAGAACACAGGCAGCAACCTCTTTGACCTTGGCCACAGCAACTTTTTGCTGGACACGTCTTCAAAGGCAAGGGAAACAAATGCAAAAATGAACTATCAGAATTTCATCAAGATAAGGTTTTTTTTTTTAAAGATTTTATTTATTTATTTGACAGAGATAGACACACAGCAAGAGAGGGGACACAAGCAGGGAGAAGAGGAGAGGGAGAAGCAGGCTCCCCGCTGAGCAGGGAGCCCGAAGCGGGGCTCGATCCCAGGAACCTGGGATCATGACCTGAGCTGAAGGCAGATGCTTAACCGACTGTGCCACCCAGGCGCCCCAAGATAAAAAGTTTTTGCACAGCAAACGAAAACAGTCGACAAAACCAAAAGACAGCCTACAGAATGAGAAAAGATATTTTCCAAGTGTCTTATCAGATAAAGGGCCAGAATCCAAGATCTATAAAGAACTTATCAAACTCAACACCCAAAGAACAAATAATCCAATCAAGAAAGGGGCAGAGGACAGGAACAGACATTTCTCCAAAGAAGACATCCAGATGGCCAACAGATACATGAAAAATGCTCCACATCACTCGGGATCAGGGAAATACAAATCAAAACCACAAGGAGATACCACCTCACACCTGTGCAAATGGCTAAAATGAACAAGTCAGGAAACGACAGATGCTGGTGAGGATGCGGAGAAAGGGGAACCCTCCTGCACTGTTGGTGGGAATGCAAGCTGGTGCAGCCACTCTAGAAAACAGCTTCTCAGAAAGTTGAAAATAGAGCTACCCCACAACCCAGCAATTGCACTGCTGGGTATTAACCTCAAAGATAAAAATGGAATGATCCAAAGGGGCACGTGCACCCCAATGTTTATAGCAGCGATGACCACTATGGTCTAACTATGGAAAGAGCCCAGATGTCCATCAACAGACGAATGGTTAAAGAAGATGTCGTACATATATGCAATGGAATATTACTCAGCCATCAGAAAATGAAATCTTGCTCTTTGCAACGACGTGGATGGAACTAGAGGGTGTTAGGCTAAGCGAAATAAGTCAGAGAAAGACAATTACATGATTTCACTCATATGTGCAATTTAAGAAACAAAACAGAGGAGCATAGGGGAAGGGAGGGAAAAATAAAACAAGATGAGATTAGAGGAGACAAACCATAGAGACTCTCAATCACAGGAAACAAACTGAGGGTTGCTGGAGGGAAGGGGGTGGGGGCTGGGGTACTGGGTGACGGGCCTGAAGGAGGTCACGTGATGTCACGAGCACGGAGTGTTACTTGCAACTGATGAATCACTGACTCCACCTCTGAAACTAATAACACACTATATGTTAATCAATAGAATTTAAATTAAAAAATTCTCTGTCTCCCTCTACCTCTCCTTCCCCACCATCACCCCCCACCCCCATTCATGTGCGTGCTCTCTTTAAAAAAAAAATCCTTCTTGGGCATGAAGAGCACACTTACCACGATGAGCACTGAGAAACGTACCGAGGTATTAAATCACTAGATTGTACACCCAAAACTAATACAACACTGTACGTTAACTATACTGAAATTTGAAAATATCCTTCCTGGTTCCCTGAAAATATTCTATCCACCACCACCTGCTGTCCTGTCCCCCAACCCCACCCCCACACATGGCAAAACCTCTCCAGATCGTTGCCCAAGGTCACTGCCCTCTTGCTCACCTGCCTTCCTTCCTCATCCTCCCCCTGGACTTCCCGAAGGCTCTCTCCGTGGGGGGGCCTTCTGGGCCCAGAGATGCGTATCCCACATCCTACTGACACCTAAGGGACATCTCAGCCTTAACACCTCCCCAGTCTCTGGATTCCCCGCCCACCACCCCGCAACCCCCCAGCAGGAGGCAGCAGAGCCTCTGGCAGAAGCAGGGAAGCTGGGGCGTGGTCCTAGGGCGTGACTCTGGGCTCTGTCCCCTACTTCTGGATAATGTCGGGCAAGCTCAGTAATTCTCCAGCCTCAGTCTCCCCTCTGTGGGCTGGCGGTGATGATGATAATGATATTTCAGTCTCATAGGGTTGTCACAGTGAATTCATGCGCAAAGTGCTGAGAACAGGGGCGCCCTGCTTCCCACCTCCTGGAAATGACATCACGACCGTCCCAGTTCTTCAAGCCCTCCTGGCTTCTAGTGTGTGTGGGGGGGTGGGGGTGGGGGGCGGTGTGGAAAGAACCCGTGGAAGTCCGGTTGACTTCGATTCCAAAACATGTCCCCACCTTCACGTGCATGTCTTCCCCGGAGCACGCCCCAGTCCAAGTCGCGTCACCGTCACTGCCGCCTGGGACAATGGAGCAGCCCCCGCTCCCGAACCAGCCCTTGCGCGCAGCCCCCAGCCTGCCCTCCCTGTCACCACCAGGGCCATCATTTACTTGAGAGATTGAAGTGGCAACTCAGCCTCTCCCTCCCTTTCTCTTCTTTCAACTTGTCATCCCGGAATTTCTAGATGTGCACAGAGAGGGAGCAGGTAGTGGACGCTGCCACGCCCACCGACCCTATGGGATGGAGTGGCTTGCTGTCTTGTGGCATCTTCCCCCCATCACCTGCCTCTCATGCTGAGGTGAATCCCAGGGCGTCTGGCTGGATCCGCATGGGACTCTGAATTTCAAATCGTGAGTTCAAGCCCCACAGTCGCTAGGCATGGAGCCTACTAAAAAAAAAAAAGGGTGAACCCCAGACCGCACACCGCTCCACCTGTAGAGACTTCAGTGCAACAAAATAATGTCTAAACCCCAAATCAGATGACATGCTTCTGCAGAGCACCCTCCTGGGCCTCCGCCTGCAGTCAGAAGCCACCGAGGGACCCAGTGGGGGGTGGGGTATGATGCGGCTGAGCGTGGACGCGGGTGGCTCGCTCCGCACAACCCAGCGGGTTGCTTCTGGGAGGAAGCGCAGGGGTGCGCGGGGGAGGGTGCTTCGTTCTACCTGAACTGCTGTCCTTCTGCAGAAGCGCAGGTGACAGAATTCCACGGAGAACAGTCGTCCCACAGGAAGACAAGCCAGTCTGGGGGCACGCAGGGGCGAGCGTTCTTTAGGGTGGGCCTGCCAGGAATTCCAGGGGAGCTAAGCTGGAGGGATGCCCCTGGGGTGGGAGAGTCGGGTGCCCGGCGCCGCCGGGCCGAGCACGCGGGGTGAGGGAGGGAGGCTTGGCCACCAGGGGGAGCCCTTGGACTTCCCTGGCTTGGGGGGGGGGGGGGGGGGGGGGGGGGGGGGCTGCCCCCAGGGGAAATAGGCCGGGGCTCTGTTCCTTGGGTGTCCCTAGATCCTGTCCTGCCGTTTGCGGGATGGGTGGTCTTGGGCAAGCTCCTTGGCCTCCCCACACCTTGGTCTAACTCACTGGAGGGAAGAGAGACCCTTTGGGGGCCGAGCCCCGAATCTGGTTTTCCCTGCACGTTGGCCTTCCATTCAGACTCTCGAACAGGGACCATGCTTCTCCCGGCACTGACCCAGCCAGAGCCCCTTGCCTCCGCAACAAAACCCTAGGAAGAGAGCTCTGAGCCCCCTCTGCCAGGCAGCCTTCCCTGACCTTCCCAGGAGGGTCAGGCGCCTCCTCTGTGAACCGACCACCTCTTGCCTCCTTCCTCACATCTCACCGGCCCATGCGAGCTCCTGTGGGTTAGGCAGGTGGGTTCCTCCCTGAACCCCCGACGGGTTGGCAAACCGCCGGTGCTCTGTAAGTCCGCGATAAGCTCACGCTGAATGGGTCTTCCGAGCAGGCCAGGAATGGCTGCCTGCTCACCGCAGTCTCGGGGCCTCCAAGGCAGGGGAGTCGTCGGGACTCAAACCTGTGGCCCCCGTGGATTTGGACATCCCTGGCCTCTGGCACCTGAGATCTCTCTAGAGCCTGGCTCTTTCCCTTGTGCTGTGCTTGGCCGGGACCCACTAATGGGGTTCGTCTCAGTCTGGAGTGCCAGGCAGAGCAGCTTGGCTTTTCTTTTAGGAGGAAGTATTAGCAGGGAATGGTGGGGTCACGTGTGTGTTTGGAAGGGCCTCTGGCTTCCAGGGGAGGATGGCTGCGTTGGGGCTGGCCGTTGGTGGCGGGGCCCCAGGCAGCCCCAGCAGCTGTGGCAGGGGCCTGTTCCTAAGAACACGGGGAAGGGGTGCCTGCCCGCCTCCCTCGGGGGAGCAGGCGACCTCTGGTCTCAGGGTTGTTAAGTTTGAGTCCTACGCTGAATGCAGAGATTACTTTAAAATCTCTTAAAAAAAAAAAAAAAAAAAAAAAGCATGTAGGGTGGTTGGTGGGACCCTGGGCTGAAGGCCAAGTCTCTAGCTCAGGTAAACACCAATGCCTTTAGGTTTAGGAAGAATTCCAAAGGCCCAACACACTCCACGGGCCGGTGCTGAGCTTGGCCTTGGACACCATGAGTTGAGGCACCTGTGGCCCGCACGGGGAGCCAAAACGACTAGATGATCGGGAACATGAACCCCCAACGAGGGAGGGATGGACACTGCAACCAGTTCTCAGGGGATAAAAGGGCAGGAAGTCCCGGGCTGGGGCAGGGGACGCAGGCAGGCCCTGACACCCCAAGTCTCCAGTCCTTGTGAGTAGCGTGTCGGGCAGAGGCCCCTGGTTGCAAGCTGAAGATGAAAGTCATCCCTGTGGGTTGCCCCCATCCTATCTCCCCAGAAGGGAACAAAGCACCCAGCTTGTGGGACAGCCTCCAAGCTCTGGGTCTCGTGGGAGACTCAACCAGCCAGGGTGTGAAACCCGCCTTTGTAGGTGGGTAGGTCCCAACCCGGGCTGCGAGGGGGCAGCCGGTGGAGGAAAGGGCACCCTCCAAAGCCCCGATCCCCACGCTGACATGCAAAGCTGCTGTCCGGGGACAGTGGTGTAGGCTGGCGGCCGCCCAGGCATTTTCAAGCTCTGGGGGTTTTCTGATGCCCTGCTCCCTGCTCTGCTTCTCCATCCTCGGCTCCTCTGGCATTTCTAGGGGATTCCAGGTCTCCCCATTCCACAGATGAAGAAGCGGAGTTCCAGAACATGCCACACTCGCTCCAAGTCACCCTTGGTCTGGGAACACAGCTTTAGGGGCTGCCCACCAGCTCCCGCAGCCTGGGGCAGGTAGGCAGAGCCAAGGCCATGCCCTAGGGGCAGGTGAGTTGCCAAAGACACAGGACTCCAGAATGGGTTTAACCCCGATGCTGGCCCTCAGTGGGTGACTGCGTCTCCCCCTCCTGTGCCTCAGTGCCCCCACCTTTAGGATGGGGATCTAGTACTTCTGTGCTGGGGCTGAGCAGGGGGTTAGGTTAGTGTGTTAGGCACGAGGACAGCAGCCGGTACTGGACAGGCACTCTGTGTCAACTCTGAGGGCTGGAATCGGAACCCAGGGATATCATCCTGCTCGGGAGAGAGGGCCCTGGGTGCACTCAGGCCTGGGGCTCCCCTGCCTTCTGGGGTGACGTGGGGCAAGGTGCTAATAGGGACAGTCCCACCACACTGGCTGACTGGGTTTCCACGAGGCGAGTGCACAGTGTGAGCTGGGCGGGTTCACTGAGAATCCGTCCCAGCAGGTCTGGGCTGAGCCGCCACAACAGGCAGCTCACCGGCTTAGCGCGTGGGACTCAGCTCTCTCGTGCCCAAATCCGGCTCCAAGCTTGCACCAGTAAACAATTCAGAAAAGGGACATCTGTGGGAAGGCCCTGTCTCCAGGGGGTGCCAGACATGCCCAGGGCCTGGGGCGCCCCTCCCCCCACCCACTGAGCACAGGCACGTTCGGAATTAACAGTGAGGCCCCAGGAAGGGCGCAGACACAGCAGACCCCAGACCCCGGTGTTAACCGTAAATGCTGATGAACATGAACCCCATCACGCGCGTCCCAGGAAGGCCCCCCAGGCGCGATGGCGGACAGGACACGACCTTCACAAATGGGGGGACACGGGTCTGAATGGAAGGTGGTCATTGCTTTAATTCGGGTCAGGATCCACACGGGGGCCCTGCAGCCCCGCCCACCGCGCGATCGCTGCCCGTCGCCTGGACATGATTGTTTACAAAAATAAATACGAAAAAGCAGCCACTCTCGAGTGATCGTGAGCTTAATCCGACCGCGAGGAAATGTGCAGAGACGTCCAGCCTACCTCCTAATTGCACCAAAAGGATCTGGAAGCACTTGGTTTGGTCTCAGAGGCAACAGGCAGGAGGGGCGGGCTGGGCGCGCCCTGCCACTCACATTTCCGAGTCCGCGTACATCCCGTTGATGAGATAGTCCACCTGCGTGTACTCCTTCTTCCTGTAGCTCTCGTAGGCCTGCAGGGCGAGCAGAACCACGACGACGACGAAGAGGGCCACCCCGAGGAAGAGCGCCGCCAGCAGGAAACCCTTGTTCACCAGAGACGGGCTGAGGGGCCTGGTGGGGACCACCATGTACTGGCCTTGGGTGCTGAGCGGGCACAGGTCTGTGGCTGACATCTTCGTGCTCCCGGGAGCCCCCGGCGTCGGGGCGGAGGACGCCGTGCCAAGAGGGGTTTCAGGCGGCACGTGCTCGGGTGTCCGGGCTGTCCCTGGCCCCGCAGCCCCAGGTGTTGATGGAGCAGGGCTCGGCCGGGTCGTGGGGGACGTGGCCTCCCCCTTGGGGGTCGGGCTGGTGGGGGGCACAGGTGATGGCGCTGAGCTGGTGGTCGGCTCCTGGGCATGGGCTGTGGTGGTGGTCCCTGCTGTGGTGGCCACGGGAGTCACGGATGGGCGGGTGGGCTCCGAGGCTGTGCTGGTGAGGGTGGGTGTGGGCCCTCTTGATGTGTCAGCCGTGGGCCAGCCTGTTGATGCCTGGACGGCGGGGGCTTGTGTGGACACGTTAAGCACTTGGGAACCCGAGGTGGCCATGGGACTGGCTGTGGAGTTGCCGGGGGTATGCTGGGAAGGGCTGTGTGTGCCCATCGGGGCGTGGGCAGTCATGACAGGCCCAGTGGTGGGCTGAGCACTGGTGGCCAGTGTCGTCAGAGCTGCTGTCCCTGGCAGTGGGCTGCCACTTGGCACCTGTGTGTGGGGGACACGGATGGCGGTGGAGGATGGGGTCCGCTGTGATGCCGCCGGGGCAGGGGGCTGGGGTGCCCTGGAGGCTACTTGTTCAGGGGAACCTTCCGTCCCCTCATCTGTCCTGAGTGTTCTACCTGCTGTGACTGCAGGAGAGCTGGCGTTGGCCACCGGGGTCCCTGTGGCCAATGGGACAGGAGAAGGGGTCACTGCGGTCATTATTCCGGATATTCCATTAAGGACTCTGGTAACTGTCATCACAGATACACTTTTCTTGGCTGGATTATCTGTCTGGTTGAGGACTAAGTGCCCTTAAAGTCAGAAAAGGGAGAAAAAGATACCGTCACTTTCTGTCCTGTGCAGGGAGATGGCTCAGAGTGTCTTAGTTTGTGGCCTGTCAGTCTGGCCCGGGTGGCCTTTTGGCCTCAACCCCGTGAGAACGACGGAGGTGAATCGTGAACACGCTTCCCTCCTATCCTCCTGCGTGAGCACACGCAGCCTGCTGCCCCGCAGAGGGGCACTCGGCACTTGGACGTAAGAACTCCCTCGTCCTCTGAACCCGAGCCCGTTGAAGGCTCAAGAACTTCTCTCTTGGGTCCAATTCCCAAAACATCAGTCAGAGGGAAAGTCTCACCTCAGAGGTGTGATTCACCATTAACAAAACCCATCACACCACATGCGCTTTAGAAACCAGATACATCATCAACAGACAGTCACATCGTAAAACAATTCTTGGCTTTCTGGAAGGATTTGTGGCAGGAATTCCGGGGATGGTCAGTGTGTGGCACAGAGCAGGAGTGTAATGAGATATATGATGTGTGAGCGGACGAATCCCCCAGTGAAGATGGGTTTTATAGGAGAAATTGTGCAGGGCCAAGCAAGTGGCCTTGTCAGGACTCAGAGCTCAGAGGCCCAGTCCCCTGGGAGCTTTCTCCCCAAGCTGGCCCTTGGCGGCTCTGGGGCTCGCAACTCGCTGGACTAGGCCTGCACATGTCCCGTGGGCTCAGGATGCTTCGGGATCACTGTTGGCCTGACCAGCAGTCACAGGGTTTTCTCACTTACGTGCATCCTGGGATGGCACTTGGCTCTCGGATAAGGACAAGGAGGAAATCCAAACGAGCACAAGGGCTGTCCACATCTTGTGGGTGAGCTAGGAGCCAGGCTGGGCAGTCCCGGGGGCTCCCAGCTGGCCGCTCCTCCGGCTGTTGGTGACTCCCTGCTGCTTGGCTGAAGGATCTGGTCAAGAAAGGTCTGGTCAGTAATGCACAGCCTCACCTGGGCCATGGGGCATGGTGGGGTGCCTGCCACGGAGGCTTCTAGAAGGTCCAGGCTGCAAACCGAGCTGAGTATTTTGACCAGGGCCTGGCACCCAGAACAGTGTGATACCTCTCATCCATGGCAATCTAGTGACCTGTCCCACACCTGTATTTGATGGGTTTAGAGACTCCTCGACCCACTTTCATTCTGTGTCTCAACCTTTGTAAGCACCCACTTTCCCACCCAGAGTTCCTAGTGTGAAAGAGCAGAAGAGCTGACCTCACCTTTCACATGGGAGATATCCTTTAGCTAGCCAGCCAACTAGCCCCCATCCATCGTGTGTCACCCATTCACCCATTACCCTCCCACCATCCATCCAATATTCCCCGAGTGCCTGCTCATGGGCCGGGCAATGCATGTAGAACAAAAAGACGAAAGCCACACAACTCTGTCCTCTAGGCAGCCTGCCATCCAGGAGGAAACACAGAAAAGAGGTCACTGCAAGCTTCTGCAAGCATAGAGGAGAGGCGTGACTCCGTGCCTGGAGCAGGCAGGGGATGGTGCACGGGAAGGCCTTGACATGTCAGTCGGAGGCTGGTCCTCTGTGTGGAGGCCCCAGAGGTGAGTGGGGGAGGCAGGGTGCTGTGGGGCCTAGGGGAGCCACTGAATTCTGGTGGGTGGAGAGGCGTGGCCAGGGAAGGCTTCCTGGGAAGGCGACAGGTGGGCCATGTTCTGAAGGATGGGTGGGATCCGCCTGGTGGGGAAGGTGTGGGGGAGGTGGGGGGAGAGCACAACAGGTGACAGCACCGGGGCCAGAGGCGGGGAGACAGTGTGCTGAGACCTGGGATCAGACCGGAGATTGGCGGACCACCACGGCGCAGCTAGGGTTTGCGGGGGCACCGAGGCCGGTGTGTCACCAGCACGGGAAGATGCTTGGGCAGGAGGGACAGATGAGGGGCAGGCGTGACAGGAGCCCAGTGAGGAGGTGGCAGGGGTAGCAGCACGGGCAGAAGGGGACAAGGCCGCAGGAGCCTGAAGGACTAGACCAGGGGGTGCCACTGCAAGAGACAGAGGTAGTAGCGACGACCTGGTCACCTAGCTATCTGCAGAAACTTCCAGAAATGCCACAACAGCTTGAGCCTCACCAAGAGGAGGACTGGGCCCAGCTAGACCTGGCTTCTCGAGCACACAGGGGTCTCTCCACCCTCACCCCGGGGCCCTCCAGTGTGCTGGTCGGCTGGTGTCCCTCACTGTAGGGGTGCACTGGGAAGCAGAGGGGCCCACTAGCCTTAAGAGTCCCATCACTTCACACCCTCCTGGTCCTGGGTGGCCCCAATCCTGTCCTGAGACCCGCGTGGCTGTCAGCAAGGTCCAGGTCCTCTCCGGACAATGATGCAGTCACACGCAGTCATGCTTGGTCCCATGACTAAACACCTCATTTGAAAACAAGCCTGTTGGGAGGAGGGCAGGCAATGGCCCAGGGGCTCCCGAGGGCACCGGCCCGCAGACACCCAAGGCCTTTGGTCTTTCCAGTGGCCCTTACCATGAAGCTCTTGAGTTGCACAGGACGTCATGGAAGGCAGCACTCGAGTCACACTAAGTGAAAATGTCCTGATCGGCTCCTCAGCTGGCATGAGGACTCCCCACTACCCTCAGTGGCCCCACACCTAGGCGGCCCCTGGTGATCGGGCCAGGCTCACCGTCTTTCCACAAGCCCTGAGTCATGAATGAATCACCTTCATGCATCCCCATCCTGGCCCTGATCCGCATGCCACCCCACAGCTTCCAGAAAGATCCTTGGAACCCACAAAGATGATTCTGCCTCCACTGCCTCCACTCAGACCCCACACTATCCCAGGATAACCCCAAAACTCATTAACACGGCCAAGGAGGCCTTCAAAATCTGGCCCAGCTACCTCTGCCCCCCAGGCCCGGCCCCATGGGGCATGTGGAATTCCTGAAGTTTCTAGCCCTGCCCCAGGCTTAGCCACCAGTGTGCCCCAACAAGCCCGTCTGGCCCTGCTAGGAGCTCCACCAAGCAGCCCCTGCGTGGCAGAGAGGGACATGTAGAGAGTGGCCGCCCGGTGGCTTTCTGGCTCCTGTGATCAGAGGGGACTGTGGGAAAGTAGCCCCACGACAGGAAAACGGTCCATAAGGGCTCCTGGGAGCTTAGAGGTCTAGAGGACTCGGCCAGAAGCTACCAATCTGCGTCTTTTCTTTTCTTCTTCTAGGTTTTGTTTATTTATTTGACAGAGAGATAGAGCCAGAGAGGACAAGCGGGGGAGGGGTGGAGGCAGAGGGAGAAGCAGTTCTCTCTGCTGAGCAGAGAGCCCAGCGGGACTCGATCCCAGGACCCGGGGATCATGACCCGAGCTGAAAGCAGACGCCCAACCGACTGAGCCGCCCAGGCGCCCCCGCATCTGTTTTCTTGAGTGCAAAAGACATTCTTTGTTCTGACAGAAACAAGTAGGGGGCAGGGTGGGGAGAGAAGACACAGACCAATGCCACAGACGAAAGAACTGAAACTGGAAGGTTTCGGGAACAAAGAAGCCACACTCCCCATGAACTGAGGCCACGCAGCTGGCGCTCAGTGAATAAATGTATTTAAATGGCTCTTTCTTTGGCCGCTCACATCTACTGAATGTATTTAAAATGCTAGCACTGCCGGGCCCAACATGCTCCCTGCACGGCTCTGGGCTCCGCCGGGGGTGGGGAGGATGACCTGACCAGGCTTCCTGCATGCACCCCGGGCACCAGTGCCATCTGCTGCCCCCCTCGCTACAAATCTCCAGGCCAGAGTCAGCAAACTTTTTCTGTAAAGAGCTAGACAGCAAATATTTTAGATTTCATGGGCCATGCCGTCTCTGTCTCAGCTACACTTGTGAACGATGGGTGTGGCTGTGTCCCAATAAAACTTTATTTACAAAAACAGGCAGGAGGCGGGACTCGGCCCCCCGGCCATAGTTTGCCAACCCTGTTCTAGCACTGGAAGGAACTCCAGAGCGGATAATCGAGCTTAGGGAGAGAGGCACTGAGTCACAGTGCCGAATGGATTTCCTCCTTTTCTTTCAGCTCCTCATGCGGAACAGACATGGACTGGACTGTCTCGCTGGTGGTCAGGGGATAGACTCTGGCCTCTCTCCTCCCAGGATGACTGCTGCTAGGCGGCTCCTCACCCCCCAGCCCCAGCATCGGTGAGGGGCAAGCATTGCGAGATCTCAACACCAGGCCCAGAGGAAAGCTGCTGCGGTTTGGGAGCCTGTGTCACCAGAACAGCAGAGGGCCACAGAGGACCATGTGCTCCGAGCCCCTCCTATCTGTCCCTGCTCCTAGCCCCGCCCTCCTGGTCTACCTGGGAAGGGAAAACCCCTGTCCATGAAATGCCACAGAACAGGCCACTCTGGGCTCTGCTGTCTGTCCTTTTCCCCCACTTTGCAGCGAAGCCCTCGAGGGGCCCTCTCAATGGTGAGCAAGTGGACACTCACCGTGGACACTCACCAGATGCAGCTGCTCCGGGCAAGCTCCCACGCTGGGCCCTTGTCCTCCCTGGAGAGTGGCGGGCTTGGCACCGTGTGCTTGCGGGGCGAGGTCTGGCTTTGCAAGAGGTGAGAGCAGCCTCGAGGAGCACTTGCAGGCCACGGCATGCTTTGTGGCCACGTGGGACATGGGCAGATGCCCCGCTCTGGGAACAGACGCATCTACGGTTCAAAAAAGAGTAAATACTCCTTAGGTAAAGCAGAGCGGGGCAAAGCCTGGGAAGGAGGGATTCACTGGCAGAACAGCCTTAAATAGACCGTTGTGCTGGGAGACTGACAATGTCTATTAGAACTTTCAATGTTGGGCATCTGGGTGGCTCAGGGGGTTAAAGCCTCTGCCTTTGGCTCAGGTCATGATCTCAGGGTCCTGGGATCGAGCCCCACATTGGGCTCCCTTCTCTCCCCACCCCTGCCTGCCTCTCTGCTTACTTGTGATCTCAAATAAATAAATAAATAAAAATCTTAAAAAAAAAAAACTTTCAATGCCAAGACTTGGCAATGGAGCGCTTTCTACTGCTGGAATTTCTTCCAGGGAAGCAAGTGGATGGATGTCTAAAGATGGAGGTCTAAAAAGATGTTCATCATGGTGTTATTTATAACAGCAAAACAACTGGTGTAGTTTTAGAAGATATGGCCCCACCCACATATCAAATACTATGGCAGCTGTTCAAAAAATATACAACTTCCGGGTGCCGGGGTGGCTCGGTCGGTGGAATGTGTGGCTCTTGGTCCCAGATTGTGAGTTCGAGCCCCACACTGGATACAAGGATTGCTTAAAAATAAAGTCTTAAAAAAATATATAGCTTTCTCTTTATTGACATGGGCCACATGTACCAATAGATGAAAAAAAGCTGGTCATACAACAGTATATGCACCAGGATTCTCTTTTTATTTAAGCAGACATTTGTTGGGGCACCTGGGTGGCTCAGTCAGTTAAGCGTCTGCCTTTGGCTCAGGTCATGGTCCCGGGGTCCTGGGATTGAGCCCCATGTCGGGCTCCCTGCTCCGCGGAGAGCCTGCTTCTCCCTCTCCCACTTCCCCTGCTTGTGTTCCCTCTCTCGTTGTCCCTCTCACTGTCAGTTAAATAAAGAAAATCTTTAAAAAAATAAATAAATAGACATTGGTTAAGGGATCTGGAGAGATTTACACCAGAGCGTTAGTGATAGTTATGCCTGGGGAACAAATTTACTGGTGATTTTCATTTTCCATCATTTTTTTTTTTTTCTTGCACAAGCATTTTGGAAAACATTTCGACCCATGAAGGAAAACGATGTCTGATTTTCTTCAGGTATTTGAGCTGCAGGGGCAGAGAGGCACAGAGTAACCCTGCTGGATATAGTTTTTCACATGTAGATTTTAATGATTTAGAGAAACTCCATAATTTATGTATCAGGAACTTCATTCTTCTAGGAGCTAGCCACAACTTCAGAGGAATCAGGAGGACAGTTGTAATGCAAAGACAGTAACCAGCACAAATGTTTCTCTCCCTGGTGACTATTTAATGGAAACTTGGGAGATTAAGAAATAGCGCCTCACCTCCTTAGGAGGTGGGGATGGTGAGGACCCCCATGGGCTTACTCTCTAATACAAACTCCCACAGGTGTACACACAGACACACACACGCACACACACATGTGTGCAATCGCACACACAGTTACAAACACATGTGGGTGCACAGACGGAGCATGTTTCTAAGACTATGTCAAAGAAACTCCACAAGTTTCTCTAGAAACTTCTACCGGACACCATCACTGCTTATGTACTCCCAGCCCCTGGCGCTGGTGGTCACTCCTACAGAGATGGGAATTGGCCACCCATAGAGTCCAGAACAGGCCCCTCATTGGGCCGTGACTTCATCTGTCTGGAAGGTTCTGCCTTCACTTTCCAAAAGCACATTCTAAATGTCAAGATTCACGTGTGAGGACCTGCACTGATCTTTGTAAGCTGACTCACAATGGACAAACCATGAGCAAGATTTAAATGATACTCCGTCCTGCAAAGGCTTCCCAAAGCTTTAAGCGAGGGGCCGGCCAGTCATTCTCATTATTAGGGTGCAGGGAGACTAGGTAGCTCGAGGCCTCAGACTATAATAGATGGAAAGAAAAGAGACCACTGGTGCAAGAAGGGAATAAACAAGAAAGAATGAAGTTACTGTTAAATGGAAGACCCACAGGTGGAGAGACAGGGGCGGGGCTGCTGCTGGGATCCCCTCTTTTTCAGCGGTCAGCTCCCCACAAGTTCCGCTGGGGGGGAGCACCCCGAGCCAGGTGACCCTCCATTAGAAAGGCATCCCCGGACTGTGGCCCTAGGTGTCAACTTCCTGATCCTTATCTGGTCCATGATCTCATGATACCTTCCAATACCCCTTGTCTCTGAATTATTATGTTCCCAACCTTGGCTTGATTTTTTTTTAAGATTTTTAAAATTTATTTGAGAGAAAGAGAGAGCAAGAGCAGGGGGAGCTGCAGAGGGAGATGGAGGAAGCAGGCTCCCCACTGAGCCAGGGAGCCCAACATGGGGCTTGATCCCAGGACCCTGAGATCACTACTCAAGCGGAAAGCAGATGCTCAACGAATTGAGCCACCCAGTTACCCCTTGGCTTGAGTTTTACAAAAACTCTTTTAGGAACCTGTTACATGCTGATTACATGGCCGCAGACTCTGAATGGCTGGCTTCCTTCTCCTGGCCTAGATTGTTCCCAGGAGCTTATACAAGTAACCCTTAGGCTTGGTAAGGGATTATAGGTGTCACCCCCACATTCTATCAGTCCAGTAAGATCTAAATCAGCAGCAGCATGGCCTGGGCCCCTACCCCAAGCTGGACAAGCTTTATACAGCAAGGAGCAGGAAGTGCAGAAAACAAATACAGGGCAAACCCTAGATACCTAATCCCAGCACCTCACCTGGCTGAACTTTGGCAGCAGAACCCAAGGAACACAGGTGTGTGGTTTTGCGTATACAGACATTGCCCTGTGGTCTAAAGGACGTGTCTTCGTGGCAGATGGGAACTGAAGTGGATATCATCCTAATTACCCTGCTTGCTTCTGTAAGTTTAAGTTCTGTAAGTTTCTGCACCTTTTTGTATCACAGCTAAATGCTGATCAAAGGCTAGTTTTCGCTGGCACTGTGGGCAAATCTGGCACTCCTTTGTCCATGAAGCAAGTCCTGACTATAGGTGGAAAATTCGTATTTTAAATATTTTCCTCACCAATTTCAGGGAAATTTTTAAAGATGCTTCCTCCGGGTGGTAAAAATAACTGCATGTTGGGATAGGCAGGTTTCTAAGCATGATGTTTATGTCTTATGGCAAACCATGTGGATGCTGATTCCGCCTCTCAGCCCGATCGTGAGCTGCACACAGTAAGCAGCCACCGGGCTCCCACGGGGGAGGGAGGCAGGCGGATGGAAAGGCACAACCCCTCCCAGGTGGAGGGCCTGGGGAAGGCCTGGGTCACCTAAAAAGCCAATTCTTTCTTGGAGGGCAGCACTCTGGGGCCCAGCCTTGCCCCGGGAAAACCTTTCAGTTCCCCGCGCATTTGGGAGTGTCCCGACTCTCCCACCCTCCGCTCCCAAACTCCAACGAGCCGGCCTCTCCCCGGGTTAGGGATACCCCCTGCAGCCCTCCTCCCCCCTCCGGCCTCTCGGTCCCCCATCGGTGCCCCACCTGACTCCCTCCGTTCCTTCCTCCCTCCTGGCCTCCTTGTCTTGCACCTGTGCCCCCACTGATCTTTGCCAGGTCGCCCTCCTGCCTCTTGTGCCCCCATTCAAGCCTCCTCCTGCCCCCACCTCCCTCCTTCGCTCGCAAGCCGGTTCAGGGAGCCGTGACAACAGCTCCCCGGCCGGCGGCGCGGGCCCCTTACCCGGGCGCGGCAGGCCTGCGGCGGCCGGGCGGCCGTCGGACGGCGGGGGAAGTACCCGCGGCCCGGCGTGGAGACGTGGCCGGCAGCGGAGCAGAGCACCGGAGCCAAGACTGCTCAAGGCAGCCGCCCCAGCTCGGGCCCCGCCCGGACCGCCCCGGAACTGACGTCACCGGAGGCGGGCTCGAGTGGGCGGGGCAGCCCCGCCCGGAGCAGGGAGGGGCCCGCGGTGCCAGGAGCCGCCGAAAGGGTGCCGGAAGCGAGGGGCGTGGTTGTCCTCAGGCTCCGCCCACCGCGGGGCGGCTCGGACTCCGTCGAGCTCGTGGCCGGAAGCGGCCGGGAGCCGCGGTTTCGGACTGGCGTGCGGCGGAAGTGGTGGTGCTGCGCCTCAGCAGCTGGCCTGTGGGAGCTCGGACGAGCCCCGACAGCGCGCAGGGGCCCGCGCCCTGGGGTGGCCCTCAGTGCCGCCCTCCTCCCTCCCACTCAGCCCAGCCCCGGGGGGGTCCAGTCGGTAAGGAGTCGTGGGGGTGGTGGCCCCGCGCGGGGTTCCGTGTCTGACCTGCAGGTTCAGTGCCACAGCTCTGTGGGGGCTTCGTGCCTCTTTCACAGATGCAGAAGCGGAGACCCCGTGTCCGGCCGCTGTGAGACGCCGGGGAACGACGGGGCCGCGTGGAGCGCGAGGGAACGTGCGTAGCACCTGACCTAGACGGAGGCTGTGCGAATGGCTGGTTGTGTGACCGAACCCCGCTCTGTGTAAAGCTCCCTCGGGACCCCCACGTGCGAAGGAAGCCTGTCTGCGAAGGCTGGTCTCCGAAGGCTTTATTTTCAGGCCGCCGTGTAGCCTGCCCTGGGGTCCTGGGGTCCTGGGGTCCTGGGCTGAGAGACGAAGCCAGGCGGTGTGCGGAGAGGAGGTCACCTCCCTGCTCGGAGCGCGGGGAGCGCCTGAAAGGCAGTCGAGAGCCGCCAGCCCCAGTTCGACCTCCTCCTTTCGAGTGGCGTAGAACTGCGCTGCGCACGCGAGTTCGCCGCGACCCAGGCCAGGTGCGGGGCGTCGCGAGGACAAGATGCTTTTGCTTTGAGTTTGCTCTGATCTCCCCAGCTCGCTCGCATCCAGCAAGGGCAGCGTCTGTGTTCAGGAGAAAATATCCCCACTGGCCGGTTGTAGTTCTGCGCCGGACTTCCTCAGAAATCGGTTTCTGCGGCTGTTTTCCTCTTCGGCAAAATCAGGACGATTTTTACTGCTGAGGCTGAAATTAAAAAGGTAAAGACACGCGCCTCCCTGAAGACCTCCTAGTCTAGGGAACGGTCTGTTGGGCCTCTGTCTGCTCTTGCAAGTCAAGTTTTATTGGGACACGGTTACACCTTTTAGGTATCGTCTAGGCTTTTGCACCGCAAGGACAGAGTTGAATAATTGCAGTAAAAACTGTGTATGACCCACGACACCTGAAATACGTACTGCCTGGTCCTTTACAGAAAATATTTGCAAGCCCCCAGCCCAAGGTGTTACTAGAAAATGGTTTTCAGATGACAGTGGCACTATGTTGCCATGATGGTCCAGAAGACAGGGAAGTTCATTCTCTTGTAGAGGAATCTTGCACCTTTCCAGTGAATTGGGCTTACCTGGAGCCTGGTGTCAAGCATAGCTCTGGGAACTGCATAGCTGCTTCTGCAGAGTATTATGAAGAGTAGAGAGCAGGGCTCTGCGCTGCTGTTGGTGGTAGTGGATTCCGTTAAGTGAAGGCTTTTCTCTCAGGGTACAGATGATCTCGGGTGCTTTCTATGCAAAAGAGCTAATAATAAACTCAGAGCCCAGTGTTCTTAGTTGTTGAATTGCGTTATTATTTGAATATACTCCATGCTCTGGAGTAACCCTGCCTGGCTTCAAACTCCAGCTCCACTTTTTAGCTTGGGGACAGTGAGCGAGAGGTTTGGTCTTTCTGTGCCTCAGTTTTATCGTTACTCAGGGTAGTCCAGTTCAGCCAGGTTTCCATGAAGACCGAATTAGTGAATTCTGAACCATCACTCCTGGAGGAAAAAACATGGGCAAAAATTTCCCTTCATGCTCAGCCCTTCATTGTCATTATTAATTGAAGCTTCCTTTTTACTCCATAAACAGAAAATTAAGGACATAAAAATTATGAGAATTTGTAGACGAAAAAGACTGGTAATGATGAGGATAGAAATATAATTCTGTATGCATTATTGGGCTGATGTTCCTGACCCATCACTTATAGTGTTCAGAAATATTAAGTTTGGGGGCTCAGTGGGTTAAGCCTCTGCCTTCAGCTCAGGTCATGATCTCAGGGTCCTGGGATCAAGCCCCACATCGGGCTCTCTGCTTGGTGGGGAGCCTGCTTCTCCCTCTCTCTCTGCCTGCCTCTCTGTCTGCCTGTGATCTCTCTCTTTCTGTCAAATAAATAAATAAAATCTTTAAAAAAAAAATACTAAGTTTGATAGTCTCCTAGCTAATTACCCAAAGGAAATGAAAACATATGCACCCACAAACACCTGCATGAAAATGTCTACAGCAACTTTATTCACAATTGCCAAAAGCCGGAAACACTCAAATGTCAATCAGTGGGTGAGAGGATATAACAATCAGTACATCTATATAATGGACTACTACTCAGCCATAGAAGGCAGAATTACTGTTAATAGTCACCAACACTGAAGAATCTCAAAAGCATTATGCTAAGAGAAACCAACGAGACAAAAGAAACTATTGTTGAGGAAGGTCATTGAGAGGACGTGAGCTTCGGTTGAACTGTGAGCTGGAGCCCGGCACTCAGAGGCTACTCAGCTTCTGTCCCTGGAATGTGGGTTCTGCTTGCCTTTCCCTCTCCCAGCGGCTGCTGCAAGGATATAGGCTTGAGATAGTGACGTGATGTTGAGAATACCTGCACGTTTATGGTCCTGAACCTGAGATATAATTACCTCAAATGTCTAAAAGAGTCGACTTAAAAGTCAATTAAAAGGGGCGCCTGGGTGGCTCAGTGGGGTACAACCTCTGCCTTCGGCTTGGGTCATGATCTCAGGGTCCTGGAATTGAGCCCCACATCGGGCTCTCTGCTCAGCGGGGAGCCTGCTTCCCTTCCTCTCTCTGCCTACTTGTGATCTCTGTCAGATAAATAAGTAAAATCTTTAAAAAAAAAAAAAAGTCAGTTAAAAGCTATAAGAACAAAAAAAATTTTGTAAGAGCAAGTCAATCATCTGTCTGGATGCAAAATAAATACACAACAGTAGATTTCTTGTATACCAACAGTAACAAGCTAAAAATTTTTTATAATTAATTAATTAATTAATTAAAAGTAGGCTCCACACTCAATGGTGGGGCTTGAACTAATGATGCCAAAATCAAGAGTCATATGCTTTACCTACTGAGCCAGCCAGGCACCCTTAAAAAAATTTTAACATCTGTTACTCTGATAACAAAATTATAAAATACCTAGGGATACATTAGTAGAAACATTCAGGACTTACACAGGCTTTCTGATTTGTTTTATACGGAGAACTTAAACTTGAGTAAGCAAAGAGGTGCATCACGTTTCTGGACTGAAAAATGAAATCTCATAAGATGTCAATTTTCCCAAGTTAATCCACAGGTTTAATGCAATTTTTAAAAGATTATTTATTTATTCATTTGCCAGAGAAATAGAGGTCACAAGTAGGCAGAGAGGCAGGCAGAGGGAGAGGGGAAAGCAGGCTCTCCCAGAGAGCCCGATGCGGGGCTTGATCCCAGGACCCTGAGACCATGACCTGAGCTGAAAGAAGGGGCTTAACCCACTGAGCCACTCAGGTGCCCAGGTTTAAAGCAATTCTTAAAAAAAAAAAAAAAAAAAATCCAAATCCTCATTTTGTTTTCTTTTGGAACTTGAGAAAATAATTCTAACGTTTGGACAGCCTGCTGGCTCAGTCAGTAGAGCACGTGACTCTAGATGTCAGGGTCATGAGTTCAAGCCCCATGTTGGGCGTAGAGGCTACCTAAAAAGGCCCCATGCCTTGAAAAATGCACATGAAGTTGCTTCTGTTCCTCAGACGAACCACCCTCTACCGCTCCTGGGCACTGCCTTCTACCAACCTCCGCATCCCACCTCTGATGGCATCAGGCCACTGTCATCCCCCATCCCTCCTTTGATATCATCAAGGGGGCTTCCATGGTTTGTGCGCTCTGATTCAGAGTCCTATCTGAATTATTGCACGGGTCCATTTGTTACTTGAACCACAATTTCAGGACCCTGTCATCATTCATGTGCAGAGGCTCCCCACTCTTGAGCCATCCTTCCAGCTATCCAACCTCATTACTCCCACTGCACCTGCCCATGAGCCTCCCCCTACCTGTAGCCCGTTCCCCTCTCTGCTTTCTTGCCCTTTGCCCTGCCATCCTCCAGCTGGGATTCTGCGATCCAACAAGCAAGTCACTCTAATGCAACAACTTCAACTTCTGTGTTCTTCAGCTTGCCCATATGGCAACACCATGTCGCTGGATGAGTCCAGCAGTCTACCTCTTTCCTGCCTACACCTGGGTGCTGAAGAAGACCCGTGGTGTCCAGCCTTGGCAGGGCCCTCTGGGCTGCCAGAACTCCCACACTTTCCTCGGAGGCCCTTTGCTTCTACTTCCTTCCACCCTCTTCAAAGCCCCATACTCCCCCTCTCCACTGGCACACAGGCAGGCCTGGCCCACAGCCACCCTTTCCTTCTCCCTTCCTATTAAGATGGAAGAGGAGTTCCCTCCTGTGGAAGATGATCTCCTCACCTGATATCCAGTGTTTTTTGTAGAACTCAGGACTGCCAGCCAACAATTCCCCTTCCATCTGATGTACTTGTCCCTCTCTACTGGCATCTTCCCATTAACACTCTAACACTTGGGTTCTCATCTAACTTGTGAGTTGGATATTTATTCCGTTAATGCTCCATCCTGTCTTTTTTTCTAAGATATGTGTATGAGACTAAAAATGCCTTCTCTGTACCCCACAGTTTGGGGATATAGTATTCTTATTATTTTTCTCATTCAAAGTTTTTCTCAATTCCTGTCTGAATTATTCCTTGTATTCATTTGTTACTTGAATATGTGTGTCTTTATTTCCCAGCAAATAGGGATTTTCCAACTTTTTGTTTCATTTTGGTTTCTAATTAGTTGTGCTGCGGTCAGAGAGAATGTGCTGTAGTATATCATCCCTTGAGATTTGCTGGAACTGCTTTATGGGCCAGGATATGGTCACTTTGCACAAATGTTCTGAGTGTGCCTGAAAAAAAATGTGTGATCTTCATTGCTCTATACCCATAAATCAAGCTGTTCGCTATTTATGTTTTCCAAATCTATATCCTTACTAATTCTTTGTCTACTTGTTCTGTCAATTAGTGAGAGAGAAGGGCTAACCTAGCCTGTGAATTACAGCTTTTCCATTTCTCTTTGGTGTTCTATCCATTTTTGCTTTACTTACTAAAAGGCTGTGTTATTAGGTGCATATCAGTTTATTTTCAAGTCTGTATTTATTTATTTATTTATTTGAGAGGGAGAAAGCATGAGCAGGAGAAGGGGCAGAAGGGGAGGGAGGAAGACTCTACAGGTGATTCCATACCAAGCCGGAACCCAGTGCAGGGCTCAAACCGTTGACAGTAAGATCATGACCCAGGAAAGGAGCCTGCTCTAAGTCAGACTTGCAGGCAGCCACACTGAGATCTCTAGCAACAATGCAGGAAGGTAAACATCACTCTCGCAGCAACCAGCCCGGTATGGCCAGGATTTTATTAACAACTGCCCATCTCCATAATTTTTGTCCCTGCTTTCACTGAAGGCCAACCACGGGAAGCCAAGTATGCTCCCCTTGCCAGTCACATAGAACTACCCACTTCTAGGCAGTCTGCCTACAACTTCCCAGGCCAACAGCCTCCAATCAGGGCACACGTGGAGCCTTCCCTTCCCCACAATAGAACCGTCCCGCCCTTCAGCCTACCTGAGTTTCTGCTAACCATGAGCAATGGTGGTTCACTTCTTTGCTGTAGCAAGCTTGACTCAGTAGCCTCAGCTTGTTTCGTTTGGGCGGTCTTCGTTTACTTCCACGCTTACTGTTCAACTCTTTCCCTACAGCAGAAGTGACCCTCTTTGGGGGCTGCAGAGTGTTCCTGTCCACCACATGGGCCCCTCAGTTTGCAGCTGGGAAAGGACAGTGTCCTGCCCAGCACAGCTCTGCGGAGGGCCTGGCTTGCTGAGTGCTTTGCAGCCAGGTCCCTCGAACAAAGGCTCCCTTTTCGTCCACTACGTGTGGACTTTCTGCTGCCCAAGAGACACATTTGCAGTTAGGTTCCTGGAAGTCAGACTCGGAGATGCCTGGGGTTCGAGTGCAAGAGGTTTATCACGCAGGTTTTTGGGACAGACACCCATGGGGAAGTGCAGGATGCAGAAATAGACCAAAGAAGCCTCTGGACTGAGATGGGGCCAGAGCAGAGCCTCAGGTCATTCTACAGGGCTCTCTGCAGGGGGACGAGGGGCTGGGCCTGAGTCTTTATGCCCCGACATCAGCCAGTCATTGAACGAAGCTGCCCCAGGAAGGGGCCGTGACCTTGGGACAGGCAGCTTCCATTGTCCAAGATCAAGTTCAGGAGAGGGACTCCACTGAGAGCAGCTGGCTGCCCTCGATCCAAGCCACCAGGGAACAAGTGCTTCAGTCCCAGGGGAGGAAGGGTGGGTGGGTGGGGTCTGTCAGGGTACACTGCAGAACCCTAGAGCCTGCCCTATCAGAAGCCAGAGGAACCTGCATATTTGCACTGGCGAAGAAATCAATGGCAGTCGGCTTGTGGACTTCAGTGCCTCCAGAGAGTGAGGGCAAGCCAAACAAGGGGGCTCCCACGGAGTCAGAGCTCACAGAAGAGCCTGGGAGAGTCTAATAGGAGCCTCACAGTGGGCGCACATAGGCCATATACAGTTTCCCCAAACCAAAAAGACATCATTTCCAACATTAACAATTCAAAAGAGGAAATATGAAAAAACAATAGTCACAGGTGAGAACCTTCTGAAAGATCAGATGGAAAGCTGAGAGCAGAAAGCAAAATTATAGTGAAAATGGAAATTGACACGAAGAGAGCAGAGATCTGCAAGTCAGATCTAGAAGGCCTCTGCTGCGAAGGATGGAACTTCCAGAAGGGAAAGGGGGTTAGTAATGGGGTAGGGATGACAGGAGTAACAGCGCTGGCCCCACCAGCCTGCGAAGAATATGGGGAGGTGCCCAGGACATAGTATCAGGTGGAAAAAAAAAAAAAAAAGATAAAAACTGCATATAAAATGCAATTACTCTTTTGTATTTCATGAATTCCATGTGACTGTATTTCCAGTTTAAAAATGTAAGGAACAGGGGCGCCTGGGTGGCTCAGTGGGTTAAAGCCTCTGCCTTCAGCTTGGGTCATGATCCCAGGGTCCTGGGACCGAGCCCCGCATCGGGCTCTCTGTTCAGCAGGGAGCTTGCTTCCTCCTCTCTCTCTTCCTGCCTCTCTGCCTACTTGTGATCTCTGTCAAGTAAATAAATAAAATCTTTAAAAAAAAAAATGTAAGAACAAAATAAAAGATGCAGTTAAAAGAAGAATGTAAAAATATGTATAAATGTAGGGGGAAAGTGGTTAAATCATCCTCTTTCTCTCTCTCCCTCTCTCTCTTTTTAGCTGAAATGATTAAACAGCTAGAAATCCCAAGACAATCAACATAATAATAATAAAAAAAAAGATGCACCTTGCCCTTGATCTTGGTTTCTTTTTTTTTTAATTTTTTAAAAGCTTTTTTTTTGAATTTATTAATTTGACAGAGAGAAATCACAAGTAGACGGAGAGGCAGCCAGAGAGAGAGAGAGAGAGAGATAGGGAAGCAGGCTCCCTGCTGAGCAGAGAGCCTGATGCGGGACTCGATCCCAGGACCCTGAGATCATGACCTGAGCCGAAGGCAGCAGCTTAAACCACTGAGCCACCCAGGCGCCCCCCTTGATCTTGGTTTCTAAATACCCTTCTTTTTTTTTTTTCTTTTAAGTAGGCTCCACATGTAGCATGGAGCCCAACACAGAGTTTGAACTCATGACTCTGAGATCAAGACCAGAGTTGAGATCAAGAGTCAGATGCTTGGGCGCCTGGGTGGCTCAGTGGGTTAAGCCGCTGCCTTCGGCTCAGGTCATGATCTCAGAGTCCTGGGATCGAGTCCCGCGTCGGGCTCTCTGCTCAGCAGGGAGCCTGCTTCTCTCTCTCTCTCTCTCTGCCTGCCTCTCCGTCTACTTGTGGTTTCTCTATGTCAAATTAATAAAAAAAAAAAAAAAAAATTAAAAAAAAAAAAAAAAAAGAGTCAGATGCTTAACCCATTGAGCCACCCAGGTGCCCCTAAAAACCACTCTTTGTAAAAGGAACAAGGTTCCCTGGAGAACTGGTGAAGTGATTGACTCTAGGGCTGGGCAGGGAATATGCCAGATAATCCCAAAGGACCTTTAGAGTCAACAAGTAGGGAAATGCTGAAAAGAATACAAATAATTGGGGTGCCTGGGTGGCTCAGTGGGTTAAAGCCTCTGCCTTTGGCTCAGGTCATGATCCCAGGGTCCTGGGATCGAGCCCCGCATCAGGCTCTCTGCTCAGCGGGGAGCCTGCTTCTCCCTCTCTCTCTGCCTGCTTCTCTGCCTACTTGTGATCTCTGTCTGTCTAATAAATAAAATCTTTAAAAATAAAAAAAGAATACAAATAATTATACAGTGCCCCTAATGGAGGGTGTTTGTCAAAGGAGCACAGGAGCCCACTGAAGGGGTTTCCAGTGACTGCAGCTGAAGAAATTTGAGCAAGAAAACAAATAAAATAGTATTGAACTAAGCCCTAAGTATAAAATAAATACCCACAAGTGATATAAATAAATGTCTGGTACGTACATAGGAGCGGGTCATGGGGGGCAGGAGTTCAGTGTCCTATGCAGAAGAATTGTTTTTTTTTTTTTTAATTAAGATTATTTATTTATTTATTGACAGACAGAGATCACAAGTAGGCAGAGAGGCAGGCGGTGGGGGTGGGTAGGTTTCCCGCTGAGCAGAGAGCCTGATATGGGGCTCGATCCCAGGACCCTGAGATCATGACCAGAGCTGAAGGCAGAGGCTTAACCCATTGAGCCACCCAGGCGCCCCACAGAATTGTAAATAACATATATAGATGGCCACTGTTGGGGAGATGGAGAACCTCGTCCTTCCTTCTCTGTGGGCTGCCCCGAGGGATTTCCTTCCAAAAAGCACAGTGTGGAAACGAAGTGAGTAACTTTGCCATGAGGAAATCTCACACACACCTCAGGCTGTCAAGGTCATCATGAACGGTGGTAAGCCAGTCATGTTGACGTTTCCTTCGTGTGATGTGATGAACCTCTGTGACCTGATGAACCTCTGTGACCTTCCTCCTCCAAGCCCCTAAACCCTGTCTAATCATGAGGGGAAAGACTACAAAGGAGAGATATTCTACGTACAGACTTGTGACCAGTGCTCCTGGAAAATGTCCAGGTGAGCCAAAGCAAGGACAGTCTGAGAGACTGTTCCAGCCCAGATAAGCCTATGAAGAGAGGATTAGATGTGAGGTGACATCCCACAGGGGCTCCTGGAACGGAAAAAGAACAGGTAGAACTACGGAAATCTGGGGATGCCTGGGTGGCTCAGTCGGTTAGGTATCAGACTTTTTTTTAAAGATTTTATTTATTTGTCAGAGAGAGAGAGGGAGAGAGAGAGAGAGCACACAAGTAGGGGGAGCGGCAGGCAGAGGGAGAAGCAGGCTCCTCACTGAGCAAGGAGCCCAATAAAGGGAGGACTTGATCCCGGTTACTTGGGGTCATGACCTGAGCTGAAGGCAGATGCTTAGGAAGTAATACACAGACATATTGGAAAAGAAAGAGTAAAACTCTCTCTCTTTGGTAGCAATATGATTAAATAGAAAGCCCAAGGTAGAAAAATTTTAAAATCAGGCTCAGTGGGTGGCTCAGTGGGTTAAAGCCTCTGCCTTCTGCTCGGGTCATGATCCCAGGGTCCTGGGATAGAGTCCTGCATCGGGCTCTCTGCTCGGCAGGGAGCCTGCTTCTCCCTCTCTCTGCCTCCCTCTCTGCCTGCTTGTGGTCTCTGTCTGTCAAATAAATAAATAAATAATCTTTTAAAAAAAATAAAGTAATTACAATACAGGGGCGCCTAGGTGGTTCAGCTGGTTAAGCATCTGACTCCTGATTTTGACTCAGGTCACGATCTCAAGGTCATGAGATCCAGCCCCCTGTCGGGCTCCATGCTGGGCGTGGAGTCTGCTTGGGATTCTCTCTGCCCCTTCCCACCCTGCAGGTGTGCATCTTCTCTCTATATAAATAAATAAGTAAATAAATTTAAAAATTAAAATAAAAAATAAGATGAAACAGACTTAGTACTCAGATCTTGGTTTCTAAATACCGTTCTCTCATCCAAGGAGCCAGGACTTCTGGGAGAACCGATGATTTTAGCTCTGGGGCAGGGAAAATTGAAGATGGTCCCGGAATGTTTATGGGGCCAGACATTAGGGAAGCATGGGGGGGCGGCTCACATTCGTTACAGGGACAGGAGCCAAGTACAGAGCTCCCATGACCAGCACTGCAACAGCTGGGCTCACAAAATAAAGAAGGGCAGTATGTGATTAGGACCCAAAGAATAAACCCGATACCCGTGGGTCCACACTCATCTACACAAGTGAGAAAAACGAAGAAACCCACAACGCTGTCCTACGGTTTCTCAGGCTCACGTGGCTTCCTCCCACACACACAGCGGACGTTACCACTACTGCGTACATTTATTTTGTTTTAACCAAATGTTTCCCACTTTTGTTGCCTCCCTTTCCCCTAAGAACGTGTTTAAGCACCGTCTTTTCTGAGGGTGCACTGGCGAACTCTCTTCGTAATGTCTGAAAACGGTTTTCCTTGCCTCCAAGCTCTAAGATGGTTGTGCTGGGTCTGGGATGCACCATGCAGGTGTTTCCGCTCTGAGGCCCTCCCCCGATGCTGCCCCCCACCCCACTGCCGGGCTGGTGGGCACTGGCCCATGTGCATTCTCCCTTCCCTCTGGCCACCTTTGGGAGCTCTTTCTTCTGTCCTGAGGTCTCGCTGTTGGGCAGGGGGCAGAGGACCCATTGCTTGTCCTGCTTCTGTGTGTTCCTGCCCCGCTCTCCTGGACAGCTTCCTCCAGGAGGGCCACCAGCCGGACACCTTGCCACGATAGGCTTCCCTGGCACTCGAGGGTGGGTTTCCAGGAAGTGCTGCTGGCACCACACCTCGGTGACCTCTCCAGCATCTTCTGCCCTCTTGGGTGAGGAGGGCTGGATCTCTGCCTGGTCTCTGCCTGGGGATCATCTTTGCTGGGCCCTTTGTCTCAGTCCTTGTATCTGCTGCTCCTGTGTTCTTTGGAACCTCTTACTCCCCCATCCCCCTCACTCCCCTCCCCGTTATTTTTTCTTTAGCATAAACTTTCCTTGTTCAATGACTATGTGATTTCTGTCTCTTGACTGGGCCTGAATGTGTCTAGGTGTGGATTTCTTTTTTTCTTTTCCTTTCTTTTTAAAAAAAATCCTGTTTGCTGGGCACCTGGTGGCTCAGTCAGTTAAGCATCTGCCTTTGGTTCAGGTCATGATCCTGGGGTCCTGGGATCGAGCCCTGCATTAGGCTCCCTCCTCAGCGGGGAGACTGCTTCCCCATCTGCTTCTCTCCCCGCTCATTCTCTCTCACATAAACCAATCATAAATTAATAACATCTAAAAATAAACATGTAGGGAACACATTTATTATTAAAAAATAATATATAAAAATATAAATATAAAATATTTTAATAAAATTATATAAAATATATAAATAATATAAAAATAATAAAATAAGGATGCCTGGGTGGCTCAGTCGGTTAAGTGTCTGCCTTCAGCTCAGGCCATGATCCTAGGGCTCTGGGATCAAGCCCCACTTCAGGCTCCTTGCCCAGTGGGGAACCTCCTTCTCCTTCTGCCTGCTTCTCCCCCTGCATGTGCTCTCCCTTCCTCCCCACCCCCGACAAATAAGTAAATAAAATCTGAAAAAATAAAATAAAAGAAATAAAATTCCTGCTTGGGATTCCCTGGGTTTTCTGACTCTGAGGACTTCGGGTCCGCGATCACTCCTTTAAACTTCTGCAAACTCTGAACCATTAGCCCAATGAGTAGAGCCTCTGCCCCTCTGTGGCTTTTCCTTCTTCAGGCTGGTGCTCTGCGAGGTCTTCTTACCTGCCCCCCAGCCCTGTGTCCCTTCCTCTCGTTTACAAAAATCTTTGTTGAGCTGTAATTCACATACAACACAGGTCACCTATTTCAAGCAAAGAATACGATAGTTTTTCATACGTTCACAGGGTTGTGCAACCATCCCTTCAACTGACGCTAGAACATTTCATCACCCTGAGAAGAAACCCCACGGCCATCAGCAGCCGCTCTCCATCCTCCCATCCCCCCACTCTTGGCAACCTTTAACCTGCTTTGTGTCTGCGGATTTGCCTCTCCCGGCTGTTTCAAATAAACGGAATCATGCAACATGTGGTCTTTTGTGCCTGCCTTCTTTCCTTCAGCATAACAGTTTCGAGATTCCTCCCTGTCTTATTGCCAAATAATATCCCCTTGTATCGATAAATGGCATTCTGGATTTAAAGATACAATATTGATACATAATCATTTGGGTCGCTTCTACTTTGGGGCTATCAGGAATAACCCCGCTGCAAAATTTCATGTGCACGATTTCATGTAGATTTTTCCCTTCGTTTCTCTTGAGTAGATGCCTGGGAACGTGGTAGTGCTGGGTATAACCTCTGGAGGATCTTCCAGAGTGTTTTCCGGTAGAAACAGCATAGAACACACCATTGCACGTTCCCACCAGAAACATGGAGCTAACTTCCTTTTTACCTGTTTGTCTCTCTGACTTCACTCCAGGCAATCTCTCCCATCTGTCTCCACATCACTCACCACTCCTGTCACATCCTTAACCTGGCCCCTCGGTTCCCAGCTGCAATAATCATTTTTATTTCTGGAATCCTAGTCCTTTTAATATTAAATATTAATATTAATTAAATATTAAATATTAAATCCTAGAATCCTAGTCCTTATTTAGTCCTTTTCTGTAATTTCTCTGAAAATATGATGGTTTCTTGCTTCTTTGTCATACTTTCAATATCCTGATTTCTTTTTTTTTTAAGGATTTTATTTATTTTATTTTATTTTTATTTTTTTAAAGATTTTATTTATTTATATTTGACAGAGAGAAATCACAAGTAGATGGAGAGGCAGGCAGAGAGAGAGAGAGGGAAGCAGGCTCCCTGCTGAGCAGAGAGCCTGATGTGGGACTCGATCCCAGGACCCTGAGATCATGACCTGAGCCGAAGGCAGCGGCTTAACCCACTGAGCCACCCAGGCACCCGAGGATTTTATTTATTTTATTTGACAGATAGAGATCACAAGTAGGCAGAGAGGCAGGCAGAGAGAAAGGGAAGAGGAAGCAGGCTCCCTGCCAAGCAGAGAGCCTGATGCGGGGCTCGATCCCAGGACCCTGGGATCATGACCTGAGCCGAAGGCAGAGGCTTTAACCCACTGAACCACCCAGGCGCCCCCTGTTTTCTTTTTTTTAAAGATTTTATTTATTTATTGAGAGACAAGAGCCCGTGAGCAGGGGGAGGGGCAGAGGGAGAGAGAAAATCTGAAGCAGGCTCCCCACTCAGCACAGAGCCCTACGTGAGGCTCGATCTCACGACCCTGAGATCATGACCTGAGCCAAAATCAAGAGACAGATGCTTAACTGACTGACCACCCAGGCACCCCTCCCCTATTTTATTTTTTCAAACAATCAAAGAGGATTTTTTTTTTTTATGGTTCGCGACCAAACTTCCTCTGGAACTTGAGGGTCTGCAGCCCTCACAGCTCTGGACCACAGTTTGCTCTTCTTGCTGGCACTTGCTCATGGTTGCTCATTTCCCCGACGTGCTCCGTGCACTCCTTTGCTTCATTGGCGGAAAGCCACTGTGGGTTTGGTCTGAAACGCATTTGCTCCTGAGTTCCTTTGCTTTGTCAGGCTCTGTGGAGCAGTACCGATGGGGACCGATTTATTTATTTATTTATTTATTTATTTATTTATTTTTAAAAGATTTTATTTCTTTATTTGACAGGCAGAGATCAGTAGTAGGCAGAGAGGCAGGCAGAGAGAGAAGCAGAAGCAGGCTCCCTGCTGAGCAGAGAGCCTGATGTGGGACTTGATCCCAGGACCCTGAGATCATGACCTGAGCCGAAGGCAGAGGCTTAACCCACTGAGCCACCCAGGCGCCCTTCTCCGTATGGTTTTGAAGCAAATTCTAGACACTAGGTTCTTTCATCTGAATTATTGGGTACGAGTCTCCAAACAATGATAGCTCTTTAAAAAATAGAGCTGCAACATCTGTATTCACATACCAAAAATTTTGAATAATAATTCCCTAGTATCATCAGTGTTTACATTCCTGCTATAATCAGGGCTCAACTTGCCCGTTGTCTCAAAAATATGAATATGGTTTTCTTTTTACATCTGGCCAGGAAGATGTCCCCTACTGTCCTACCAACTCCACCATGCCTTAAAAAAAGTTTTCAAAAATTAATATCATTTCAGTATTTTTACATGTTCTGTATCAAGAGGTGCCCTCTGGATACAGCCTGTCATTCTGCCAGAAACAGAAGCTTCTGACCACAATTTTGCAGTAAAAATGTCATCGCAGGGGCACCAGGCTGGCTCAGTTGGATGAGCCTGTGACTCTTAAGTTGGAACCCCATGTTGGGTGTAGAGATCATGTAAAAATGAACTTAAAAAAAAAAAAGTCATCTCTGAGGTACCGGGATGGCTTGGTTGGTTGGGCGACAGACTTTGGCTCGGGTCGTGATCCTGGGATCCCAGGATGGAGTCCTGCATTGGGCTCCTTGCTCAGCAGGGAGTCTCCTTCTCCCTCTGGACCCCCCCACCATGTTTTCTCTCTCTCTCAAATACATTAATAAGAATCTTTAAAAAAAAAGTCATCTCCACATATATGCTTAGAAACAAAAAGACTGGAAGGAAATAAAGAACAATGGTAACAGTGCTGAGAGCTCTGTCTGAAGATTCTGTAGGATTTTTGTTATCCTCTTTATCCCTTCCCATCTGCAGTGAGCATGAATGAATTCTATAAGCAGAATACAGAATAAATCCCATTAACCTAATGGAAGCCATAGGCCTGCCTCCGAAGCTGGGCTCCTCTCTCTCTGACTTTTAGCCTCATGGACACTAGCCTTACTGTAATGATCACAGGGCTGCCCCAGGCCATTTGTATGTTCCTCAGTCTACTGGGGCTACAAAGGGATTGGGGGGGAATCCCAACTGCATCCCTCCCCCACCTGCCCATTGTCTTGCCCTTGGCTGAGGGTCCTGAGCCAGCAGGGAGGGGGCAGGGCAGGCTAACAGTGGAGCTGCCTAGAGTTTTTCCTCAGACATCTGGCAAACGTGCCCAGGGCAGGCATGAGGAAGGACAACCCTCAAAGTGTCCATGGCAGCTGCTCACCTTGGTTGAGGGGATTTGGAAGGATATCAACCTCCCTGGCCCTGCAGAGGTCACTTGAACAGCCTTTAGTGAAAGTTTTGGGACTTGGGAGGCACTGCCCCACCCCCATAAATCCCCTCTCCTGGGATCCTTGGTAAGGCTGGCTGGGCTCCAGACGGGGTGCTCAGCCTCTCTGAGCCTGTTGTCTTATCACAAGATGGAGATACCAGAGTCCACCTGGGGGGGTGGTGATATGGAGGCTCAGTGGCTGTTATGGGTCTCCAGATGTGTCGGTCCCCAGCGTGGGCTGAGGAACAAGGTGCCCTGCTTGTGAAGGTTATGGGCAGACCAGGGAGACTTGGAGTGGCTCTGTCCTGAAGGGCACCTACCCAGGTGTTAGGAGACTCCATCCAGCCTAGGTGCCCAGGACCTCTCCTCCCAGCACATGCTGGAAGCCCAGCCAACAGGTAGCATTTTATGTGTGTTGGTGGTGGTGGTGGTTTTTTTGTCCTTCTCTGCTCTCTCTCTGTCTCTCTCTCTTTTTTTTTCTGGAGCATTCTTTCTGCCACACCCCTTTAGTAACTAATGGGAACCTTAGGCTTTCAGGCAAGACTTTTCCAGGTCTGGCTACCTGGTGATCTCAGTCCCCAACACAGCCCAGCCAGCGATACGATTACCTCCATTAGCACAGACTAGAAAACTGAGGACCCCAGGGAGGAGGGTTCAACAGCCTGCCCAAGCAGGCATTCCATCAGTGTCCACCGATCAGCGAGCCCGCGTTCTTTCCTCTTATCATGACAGCATCTGGTGTGCTGTGGTTTCTTCGGCGGGGGTGGGGGTGGGGGGGTGGGGGGGGGATCCGCCTTCGCAAGAGCGGTTCCGCTGGTTCCCCCAGCGGCCGGAAGAGCCAGGCCGGGCAGGAGGCTGCTGCCCCCTCCTGGCCGCATGGCTGACTGCAGGCCAGGGGACCCGGAGCGCCCAGAGCCCCGGGATTCCTTGGTCAGCCCTCCCTGGCCCCGGCTGCTTCTCTGCAGAAAGGACGCAGAGCCTTGTGGAGAGGAGAAATAACGGAGTCTGCAGCCCCATCCCTTGGTCACTGAGGAACCTCAGTCAAGTCACCCACCTTGGCCCTGGCCTCAGTCTCCCCCTCTGCAAAATGGGCATAAATAAGTGAGACCTTCCTTGCTCCGCGGGGCTCCTGGATAGCTCGCCCTGCAGCCTCTGGCACAGGGAGATCATGGAGAAGGCTTGAGGTCCGCTTCCTCCTCGCAGGGACAAAACAGGACCATACAAAGTCTGCAGAGTTTTGTTGACTGAAAGCCAGGGGCCGCCCATCAAAGGCGCTTGGTGCCCTTGTCCACTGCCCGCTGTGATCTTTGGTCAGAGAATCACAGGAAAACAGGAGGGACATGTGATCCTGGCCTGGGAGAGGACACTGGCGGGAGGCACGTCCCCCATGGCCAGGTATCCCCAAACTCAGGCTCTCAGCGTCACCTCCTGCACCCGAGAAGGGCTGAGGGCCAAGGCTCAGGGAGGAGCAGTCAAGCCCAGGGTCTCCCTCACCAGTTTCGTGAGGGTTCCACCTCCTGGCCGCCCCGACGCTCCAGCAGTGCCAGGCCCGGCTCTCCTGCTGACCTGCTGAGGCCACTCCGACCAGAGCCTAGGGGCTGCTGTTCTGAGACCTCAGCAAGGGGACGGAGGGGACTTTCTGGGACTAGTAGGGACACACAAGACCCCCTGGGTGTGCCCTCAGCCTGAGACTCACGCCCTCCTCCACCTGGTCCAGGCCAAGCCTCCTGCCCTGAGTGCCTTCCATGACTCCCCTTGTCACGGCTCCCAGGGGTCCACATCCCAGGATTCTACTGGGAGGGAGTGTGTCCTCCAGGAAGGACGGGGCTGAGGCCCTGACTGGGTTCCTGGAGCGCCCCGAGGGGACAATGCACAGTATTCCAGCGATGCAAAGCCCTCATCAGGGGGATCCCCTGTCTGGGTCCCTGCCCCTACAGCCTGCCTACCTATAGACCCCCTTCCCCTCCGCACCCCAGAAATCAGCTGCGCCTGGCCCCAGATCTGAGAGTCAGCATTCCAAGCACACACCCTGTCTCCTACCAGGGGCACCCAGCCTCTCCAGGGCTGCCTGTCCCAGCTGACCCTCAGTGAGGGCAAAGTTCACCCGGTTCACCCTCAGTGATGGCTGATGGGGGCCTCCCCCACGCGGAGCTTCTGCAGAATCTACTTTCTCTTTGCCCCTCCCCCATCCCTGTCTGAGCACATTCGTTGGCCTCACCCAGTGACCATCACACCGACAGAAGGACAGCCACTAGACCCAGAGAGCCAGGGCTCTGGGTTGAAGCTGAGCGGGTAGAGCTGGGACAGCAGTGTCAGGAGGGGTCCTGGCGGGAGCTGAGTTCCTGGGGAAGGAGAGGTGGTCTGAGAAAGGAAGGGGATTAGCCTGGCAGGAGGAGTGCCCCCACCCCCCCTCGGACCCTGGATCCCTGCTCCAGCAACACAGAGCTCGGAGTCCGGGCTGTGTGCTGGGCTCCCTCGGACCCACGCTCCCACCTGCCGATGTCACCTGGGGCAGAGGTCAGGTGAGCTCACCTGATTCTTGCTACCAGATTCCAACGCAGAACTCCCGAGAATCCAGACGATTCTACGCTATTCTACACGGCACTGGCTTCCTGATGTTAGGAAGGACAGAACTGATGTCCGGGGGGACAGAACATTCCGTGTTCCATAGTCTCATTTATAACTTCTTTTTTCAGTGACCACCCAGAATCTCACCACCCAGATTCTAAATTTGCTAAGGTTTTGTTGCCACATTTGCTGAAAATATAAATACCGAGGACATAGGGTGTTTCTCCACTGAATAGTTTGGAAGAGATCTCCTAGGAAAATTCTCCTACAAACACAGTTTGTCACAACTAAAAAAATGTTTAGGGGGTGCCTGGGTGCCTCCGTTGGTCATGCGTCCCACTCTTGGTTCCGCTCACATAGGGCTGCCCGCTCAGCGGGGAGTCTGCTTCTCCCTCTGCCCCTCCCCCTGCTCATGCACTCTCTCTCTCTCTTGCTTACTCTGTCTCTCAATTACGTAAATAAAATCTTTAAAAGATGCTCATAATTTTTAATATCATCAAAATTATTTTTTTAAGCAGGATATACCAGCCGGGATATCTTTTTTGTCTCTTTTTATTTAGGAAAATCCCTCTATTTAAAAAAAAATAAAATCAGGGCACCTGGGTGGCTCAGTGGGTTAAAGCCTCTGCCTTTGGCTCAAGTCATGATCCCGGGGTCTTGGGATCGAGCCCCACATTGGGCTGTCTGCTCAGCAGGGAGCCTGCTTCCTCCTCTCTCTCTCTCTCTGCCTACTTGTGATCTCTGTCTGTCAAATAAATAAATAATCTTAAAAAAAAAAAAAATCCAACATCGATGTGTTCAAGAGGGATTTTCAACCTTTAGGTGGTAGGCACAGTGCCGGACCTGCTTTGTGCTTTTGCCCCGGGTCCCCATGGTCTTGCTCTGTGCCTGATGAATTAAAGGTCAAGGTAGCTATACCTGCCTGGTCAGCCACGGAACTGGGCAGTCGTGTGTCCAGGGGTCAGACAGCATCTGAGAAATAGCCAAGGTGTCCACAAAGACCCCAAGAGGGAAAGAATCGACATTTGAAATCCCCAAACCTACGGGTGCCCAGCTGGGTCACAGGGAAGCCTGCGGGTCCCTCGCTTCCCCCTCCCCCCACTCCCGCCCCCACCCTGCCCTCCCCCATGTCCCTCCCTCCCCTGCTCCAGCCTTGAGAAGGGGAGCAGAGGCCAGCTGGCCCTCTCACGCTGGGGCTCCCCTGCCCCCAGCCCAGTCCAGCTGGAGGAAGGGAGAAGAAATGACTTTGAATAAACTTTAGTTTTGATCCTTAAGCCACCACTGGATTGCAGCTGCTAACCAAAGCTGTTTTGGGGACCAGAAATGACCCAAGGACCTTACTGCACCTGAGAGTGACCAGAGAGGTGTGGCAGCTGCCTCAGTTTCCACAGAGGTGCTTGGGCCCAGGTGCTTTCTGCCCCCACCGGGGAGTCCTCTGTGTTCAACTAACTGTGCGCTGCATGCCTGGTGCTGGGGAAAAGCCAGGTGCATGTGAGCCGCTGTGCGTTTCCGAATGGCTCCTCAAGGTCACAGACAACCACCCAGCTGCTGAGTCCGGGGTGCGAGTCTCCAGCCCCAGGCTGCTCATCCGGGCAGCAACCAGACTTGGCCCCGGCCCTGCACTCACTTTCTCCCCTGGCTTCTGGGAGCCCCTCTGTCCTGGTCCCCACACCTCTGAGCTTGGAGGCCCCCAGGAGCCATCTTGGACCCTTTTCGGCTTGGATGCTTCTCCAGGATCCTGGCCTTAACACCGACGATTCCCGCGTTGCTATGCCCACCCCAGCCCCCTCCCTGAATCCCAGACCCCCGCCTTCTACTCCTCCTCCGGGAAGTCAATAGCTAGAGTTCACGGCCAGACGCCACACCACATCCTTGACTCCTGCTCTCAGCCCTGATACTGCTCTGCATGTCCTCTCTGGGTCTCCCCCAGAGAGACCCAGAATCCAACGACTTCTCACTGTCTCCGCTGCTGCCATCCTAGTCCCCACCACCTTGAACTCGGATCCTGCAGGGGCCCCTCCACTTGCTCTCCTGCCCCGCTGCCTATTTCCCACACAGTAGCGGAGAGATTCCGTAACCTAACACAGAAATCAGACCCTATGCTCCCTCTGCTCCTGGCCCTCTGGGGAGCCCTCTCCCTCGGAGAGGTGAAGGCCTCCAAGACCCCGCAGAGCTGGCCCACTCCTCTCTGACCTTGGCTCTCCCTGCTTGGCTCCTCTGGCCCCTCACTGTCCCTCTGGGCCTTTGCACTGGCCTTCCCCGCTGGCTGCAAGGCTCCCTCCCTCCCTTCTCCCAGTCCACAGATGTTGCCAACGGATGTTGCCTTTGGTATCCCTTGATCCTCTTAACGTGGCTTTATTTTTCCAGAACAGGCATTACCATATGACTCCCCAGAGCACGGGTGGGAAATGTGTCTGTAAGCGAGCGGACAGCAAGCAGCTTAGGCTTTGCAGGCATCTCTGTTGCAACTCCTTGACCTTACCCTGATGGTCTGAAGACAGTTCGGGGACGGTACCCTGGACAAACCCTTACCTTTCTGACCTCAGTTCCCTTCCCTGTAAAATGGGTTTGAGAAAATTAGGATCCGTACTACTGGCCTGTGTCTGCTGTAGCAAACCATAGGCTGGAGGTCTTAAAACAGCAGAAATGTATTGTCTCGCACCCTGGAGGCCAGAAGTCTGAGACGCAGGTGTTAGCAGGCTGCGTTCCCTTCTGAGGCTCTGGGGGAGGATCGTTTCTGCCTCTTCTGCCTTCTGGGGGCTCCAGGTGCTCCTGGGCTCGTGGCCGCATCCCTCCCACCTCTGCCTCTGTGCCTCTGTGGTCACACAGGCTGCTCCTTCTCTTTTTCCTCTTCTTCTATCTCAAGTCACCCTCTGTCTTTCTGGCATAAGGATGACTGTCACTGGGCTTAGGGTCCACCCAGATAATCCAGAATGATCTCCTCATTTTGTGATCCTTAACGATACCTGCGAAGACCTTTTGTGCACGTAAGCGAACGTGCCCAGGCTCCTGGGATTAGGATGTGGGATATGTCTTTTTTTGGGGGGAAGGGGGGAGCCACCATTCAACCCACTACAGGTATCTTTAAAGTGCCTTAAAAGGAAAACAAAACCGGAACGACAGCTTCTTAATCTGCAGTGAAAAGAAAAGGAGATGGACAACCAGAACCCGGTGCCCCTCGTTCGAGAACACGGTCCCCAAGGACGCAGCTCACACGGCTGCCGAGCCATCAGGAGGGCTGGAGCTCGGGGCTGCAGAAGGTCAGGGCTGGTGACAACTATCCGAGGGAGCAGGCGAGGCGGGGAGGTGACACTGAGTGGTTGCCAGCACGTCCACTGTCCTGCCCTGTCTGAGGCCCATGTTGATCACAATCCACATCTGGGCTGGGTTTTTAAGCCTAAATCTAGCATTTTCTCCGTGTGTCCTCTTACTCAAGGTTCACGCCAGCACCGGCAGATAAGAAGTCGATCAGACAGCACCAATCCCATTGTGCGAATGCGGTACAGAGCCTCAGAGAGGTGAAGTTCAGCTGTTTCCGTGCCATCATGCCCGCTGCCACCTAACCCTTCCACTGCCCACCCCCACTCAGCAGTGGCCACCATCCCTCGTCTGCCCCCCGCGCAGGTGGCTGGGAGTCAGCGGTGCAGGGGAAAGGCTGTCGGGCTCAGCGACATGCCCGCCGCGCAACTCTAGCGAGCGGCCCTCGGGAGGATGACTGTGGCCGGGAAAGCCCGGGAACACTGGGACCCCAGGGCATGCCTCTGATCACAGTAGCCAGGCCCACCAGTCAGGAGGGCGCTCGTGCCCAGAATAAATCTCCCTAGAGTCAGAGCTTGGGAGGAAAACCTAAAAGGCACTTCCCCCCAAGTGTCCCGGGGCTGAGATATCATCCTCTGATGGGCTCTACATGGACCCCAGTTGAGCCCCTGTCCCCGGAAACGATGAGATCCAACAGGTGCCAAGCCCGTTACCTCACCGGGACGGAACTTGCATCTGAGGGACGAACTGAGAGCCGACGCTTCCACGCGGGAGGCCTGAGGGAAGGTCGGCGGGGTGGCGAGCTGTGACAGGCAGTCTTCGGGGGAAGTGGGAGCTTAGCACGTTCTCCGGTTGCTTCTTACGTGAGCGAGGCGTCTAAAAATTACTGCCCTCGTGACGATGGAATCCTACAGAATCACATAGGGATTCATTCTCCTGTGTTCTCTGCAAATGACTTTTCTGAAGTTCTGATAGGAGTCAGGCAACCTAGGATCTTGCTCTGATGCTTTGAGACCCGGGGCTCGGTTCTTCCCTTCTTGGGGGTGGCCTCTGCTGGCTCCTCACCTTCCACATCTCAGGGTCAGCACAGGAAACCGAGCGGCGCGCCCGCAGCCCCAGCCCCACCATCCCCTCCCCAGCACGGCGTCTTCTGTGTTGACAGAATTCTCCCATTTGGAGAGTCAAGCTTTCCATCTCCCTCTTTGAGAACCAAGAATCTCAATGTCTGTCTGTGTGTCCTTTTAACTCTGGTTCATTTTCCTTTTAATCATTCGTATAACTGGGTACTCTATTCCCCTCTGTTCCTTCTCAGACCTAGAACCTTGATTCGAACTTCGGACCAGCTGCTGTTGGAGGCGTCCTCTTAGCAGAGGCCCTGGGGCTCTTCCCCAGCGCCTTTAGCCAGTCTCATGAGCTTTTCCTAAAGCATGTCCAACCCAGTTCCTTTTTGCCATTCGGGAGCCTCCTGCCCCCCAACCCTGTCCGCCCTAGCCACCATCTCTCCTGGCTGCTGCCATGGGACCCATATGCTGACCGGTCTCCCATATCGCCTCTTCTCTCCTGTCCTGTCCCCACTCAGCAGCTAGAGTGCTCCTTCTATGAACATAAGTCAGAGCTTTTTGCTTCATTTTGTCATTCAACAAACATTTATTGAGCACCAACTGTCTCCCGGTCTAGACTCGGGATACACAGAGAACAAAACAAATGAAAATCTCTGTTCTCTAGAGATTCTATTCTAGTGGAGGGCAGAAAAGTGAGTCAACAGTATGTCAGATGTTGGTAAGAGCCAGGAGAAAAGTAAAACAAACAAAAAAAAGGAGCAGGAAGTATCTGCCAGGCTGGGTGAGGGAGGGGGTGCGGTTTACTATTTTCAAAAGAGAGTCAGGGGAGGCCTGGATGAGGAGACGAAGAGGTAAGGGTAAAAATCAGGTGGAAAACTGGGGTAAAAGTACCAGCAGAGAGAAGAGCAAGTGCAAAGGCCCTGGGGCAGGAGTGTGTCTGGTGTGTTTGAGGACCAGTAAGGGGACCTCTGTGGCTGGAGCAGGGTGAGGAAGAGGAAGGACAGTGCATTAGGAAGTCGGAGTGAAAAAGGGACAGATGTGGCCAGATGAGGCCCGTAGGTGCCATAAGGCCTTCGGCTCTCTTCTGAGATGGGAGTCATAATAGATTCTTGAGCAGAAGAGGGAACGTGATCTATCTTGTTTCAACAGGCTCACTCTGGATGCTGGGAGAGGAGGATGAGGGGGGTCATGGCAGGAAGTGGGACACCCATCAGGGTGGAGAGGTGTTGGTAGTGGAGAGGCTACAAGCACTGGGATTCTGCATCTGGCCCCAGGAGAGGCAGCACGACGGGCTCCTGGACCCGTGCCTGGGGCCTGCGTGAGGAACAGCAAGGAAACAGGTTTTGCTACTTAAACCCATATAATGGTTTCCTGTTGCTCTTGTGATAAGTTCTGGACGTGTTTTCCAGGCCCATCCACTTCTCCTACTGCAGCACTGCCCCCTTCCACCCTGACCCTCAGCTTCTGCGGCCTTGGCCTTTGGGCTTCCTCCCAGGAGTCCAGCATCCAGGCGGGCCCCTGCCCAGGCCTTCACCCTTGATGCTGTCTCTGCTTGAACTGCTCTCCCCACAGCGTGCCTGGTCCTGAGTTGTGGCCAGCATGTCCCACCTCCCTAAGTCACAATGTCCCAAGACTTTGCACCTAACACCATCTGTTTTTCGTGGCCTCTCTTGTAGTCTGTTCATGGTGTTTTTGTTTTTTCTGTCTTAATCTGTCTCTTGTATTTTATTTTATTACTTTTGTCTCCCTCTCTAGAACATAAGCCCCAGGAGGACAGAGACTTTCTGCCTGACCACTGGCTTTGTAAAGCTGTCCCAAATACACGAAGAGTCAAGCGGGCGTCAAGTGCGTATCCTGGAGTATGGGTTTGCTCGTGTGAGTTACAGCTGGCTCTCTGACACCTGCGAGGCAGGCATCCGTATACCTATTTTATAAGAGAGGAAAGACTACCCCAGAGGTTATATTTAGATCTGCCCAAGAGCACACCCGGTTCTAGGAAGCAGCAGAGCCAGGGTTTGCTCCTGGGTCCTGGGTCCTCCTGGGTCCTGAGGGTTCAGAGCGGGGCTGCCTGCTCCGTTTGGCCCAGAGCCGGGAGGAAGGGGGGGGGGTGCTCGGTTCCATGCTTGCTTTATGAGCCAGAGGTGAGGTCTGACATCCTCGAGGGAGGGGCTCTCTGCCTCAGCGGGTCTAGAAGCGCATTTGGAAGAACAGCGTGTCTACTGCTCAGGGCTCGTGTACTCTAACTAGCATAGAAGGTATATATTTAGTTAAAAAAAATTTAACCTCAAGCTCACCCCCACTGTCAGCCGGGCAGCTCCCGCCTCTGCTCATCATCCGCTTCTGTCCCTGCCCCTGACCGGCTCGCGGTCACCCTCATCGGCCCTCCCGGGCGCCCTCACCGGTGAGAGCAGGTGTCTTGGGGCCGCCTCGGGCGACGGGACCCTGCCAGGGTGGCTGCGGTCGCGGGAAAGTGCACACACCTGGCTCCGGGCTTCCCACCGAGGAATTGCCCCGCGGTGTGCCCCCCCTTCCCACGCCCCGCCCCCTGTGCCTCAGTTTCCCCGCCGGCAAAAGCCGGGTCCTTGCCGCTCTACAGGTGACACACCTGCTTCCGGTACTCGATCGGCCGGAGCCCCCGTCCCCCGCGGGCCGTCAAGCCAGCTGGGACCCCGCGCCCCCGCCTCCCGCGGGGCGCCCCCCAGGGAGGCGGGGGCGCGGGGAGGGCCGCGGGCCGGCTCCGGGGGGCGCCCGCGGGAGGGCGCGGCGGCGCGGGGGGCGGAGACGCGGCGCGGCTTCCGCTCCCGCGCCTCCTCCCTCCTCCCCCGCCGTCCTGGTCCGCGGCGCCCGAGGAGGGGAGGCGGCAGGCGCCGGGAGCCGCGCGAGGAGCCGCCGCCGCCGCGCCATGGAGCCCGAGTGAGCGCGCGCGGGCCCGCCCGGCCCCGGACAACATGGAGGCGGCGCCGCCGCGGCTGCTGCTGCTCGCGCTCTGCTGCAGCCTGGCCCCCGCCGCGGGTAGGTGGGCGCCGGCCCCGGGGACAATGGCCCGGCGGCCAAGTGCGCGGCGCGCGGAAGCGACTTTGCAAGTTGGGGGCGAGTTGGGGCGCGCGCCGCGGGTGCCCGCCGCCGTCCCGGGGGGTGGGGGTGGTGGTGACCGCGCGCGGGCCCTTTGTCTCGCCCGCCCGGGCCCCTCCCGGGAAGGCCGGGCCCCGTCCCGCGCCCCGGGCCGGCGAGGAGAGCGCGCGGGCGGCGCCGACCCCGCCAGGTGCGGCGCGGGCGGGTCCTCACCTGCCCGCGGCCCGGGGCGCGCTCCGGAGTGCGGCCGCGTGTGGCCGGCCGGGAGAGGCCGCGCGGGGACCGTGGGGACCCCGGGCCGCGGGCCGGCGCAGCGCGGGGACTTTCGGCCCGGAGACAGGCCTCGCCGCCCTGCGTCGGGGACTGCCCCTCGAGCCCGTTTCCGATGGCCGCGCGGCCGGCCTGCCAGCCCCGAGAACTGATTTAAGTTGCCGAGAAAGTTCTCAGATCGGGCGCCGGGCGGCCTGGCCTGTTGCGCGGCCCCCTGCCGTCTGCGAGGCTGTCGGCTTCCGAGCGGACCGACACCTGCCAGGTGCCCGGAGGACCCGTCTCGCCGCCGGGCCCCCCGCCCCCACCCAGCACCCCGCGGTGGCACCGGGCCGGTGTCCACGCCAGGGGGGGCCTCGTGGGGCCGCCGCGCGGGGTGACGTGGTCGCAGAGCCCGGCGTGGTCGAGAGGCGCGCTGGTGCCCTCCCTTGTGCACACCCTTCGCGAGATCGAGGGCTGGGGACCTTCCTCTCCAACTTTTGGTGTGTCCCAAGGGGTGGAGTTGAGGTCAGGAGGACTCAGGAAACCTAAGCGCGCTGTGAAACGCTACACATGTTCTTTTAATTTGGAGATTGCCATGTGGTTTTGAAGCAAATCTCTTGCTACCTAAATCATTCTCTTCGGACGTGAGTGTTTTGTTTTTCTGGAGTGTGGCTGGCCAAACCGGACAGGGCCACAGAGCCCTGGGCTCCCCGGGCTGCTGTTCTGCTGCTGGGAGCAGATTTTTGGAGGTGGTGCTGGTGGTGACGGTGCTGGTGGCTCAGGTCCCTTTGTCTGGGCCTCTTTAAGGCAAACAGCTGTCTCCCTGAATATTTCCAGTGTGGGACATTGCCGGGAGGTGTCCCGGCCAGGCGCTGTGGTCACATTCCCAGTGCTGCGGCCTCTTCATTGAGGTTGGGGGGGGGGGCTGGAGGGGAGAGTTTCCCGAGGTCTGTTTGCCTCCCAGTCCAAGCCTCCAGAATGCTGGCGGGTTCACCCCAAATTTATCTCCCTGGGGAGTGTGTTTACATTTCTCGGCCATGTCTGATACTAGCAAAACAAGGTGACGACAAAACGGTATCTGGGTAGTTCAGGCCAACGCTGCTTCTTTTCTTTCCGGAAATGCCTGGATCACGGAGGCAAAGGTTTTTTTTTTTTTTTTGGAAGATGTTTGTTTTAAAGGTGGGGTTTCTCAGCGGGCTGTGTTGCTTTTCACTTTGCTGCTGTTTTGGATTTCCTGTACCTTTTGGGGTGACGTTGCTGGAGTCGAATGCCTGTCGTTTCGTGGTTCGAGGCCCTAAGGAGAAGGAATCCCATCTGTGGAGTTCAGTCGTGGAGGAGGCAAAAATAGAGCTGATTATTTTAACATTAGGAAGCATGTCAGCGGCACGGGCCAATGTGGCAACCCAGTCCTAAAATGGAAGGAGAAGGAGGATTCCTTCTGCACAACTGCTTCCACGGTGCTTGCGGGTGCCCCTGATTTCTGTGTCAGATTTACGCCTTGGTCCGGAGTGGAGCCAGTAAGCTGGTAGCTAATTATTTTTCCTGATTGCTTCCTGTTGCAATTTAAAGCTGTGAGCCCACGGAAATGCCTTTGTTTTAGTGGTCCCGGTGCTGGGAATGGCCTTTCCCGGCTCCTCAGGCACAGGCCTCTCCCCTCTCTCTGGCCCCACAGCACTTGCTACGGGACCACCTGTCCAGGACCACCCCCCCAGCCCCCCGGCCGAGGGCGGTTCCTGCAGATGCCCACCGGAAGGGCCCAGCAGGTGGGTGCCGAGTTCAGGACTGAATGCTGTGTGGCGTCCCCTGAGAGAGGTTCCCCCCCCCCACCGTTTCTCAAAGCGGGGCCCACGTGCTTTTAACCCTCCCTGTTCAAATCCAAGAATTTACCCCGTCAGCCCCTATGATCCCACATTTGCTGTGGAGATCCTGTCGCATTTGGAACCCATTTAATTTCAGCCGCACTGTATCACCCCTCAGGCATTTAGCAGAATTTGCACACTGCTGTGGCGGGAGGGGTGGGGGGTGAGGGGTGCAGTCAGGTGAGGAGGACTCAGCATGGCTGCTTGCCCCCACAGCCTGGGCTGAGGATGGCGACTCTGGGGTCAGCCCAGCCTGGGTTTCCCTATTCGGGAGCTATTTGACTTTGGCTGACTGACTTAGCTGTTCCGTGTCCAGTGCTTTGAGGTCCAAAAGTGCTTTTTACACAATCTGGATTTTTCTTCCGCACGTGACCTTGGATATCTAGTCCAGTGGCCTGACTCACTGATTGCTGCCACCCTGGTGGGGGCTCCTGAGGTCATGAGCAGCGGGGACAGAGCCCGAGTACCAGTGGTCTCTGCCACTTAAAGGGGCCAGATCGCCATGCAGAGTCGTGATGTGCTCGGGAAGGCAATGGAAGCTTCTGGAAGAATTAAGTCAGGACTAGGAAACAGGATAGGAAATGTAGGCTGGAGTTGTCAGGCCCATCCTAGGTGAAAGGTGTTGAATTGATTTTTTTTTTTTTAATTGAGGTGAAAATCACATAATCTAAAATGAACCTTTCGAAAGGATACAGTTTGCCGGCGTTGAGTGCTTTCACCGTACTGTGTCGCCACTCAGTCTAGTGACAGACATTTCTGTCTCCCCAAAATAAAACCCCACACCCATTGAACAAGAGCTTCCCGTTCCTCTGCCAGCAGCCCGCTTTCTGGCTCAATGGGGTTTGCTGTTCTGGACATTTCTATACATGGAGTCACATGAGACATAGGCCGTTGGTGTCTGGTGGCTTCTGTCACTTCTGTCACTTGTGTCTCTGAGCCTCCGTGTTTTCGAGGTTCATCCATGCTATAGCATATGTCCCTGCTCCGTTGTGTGCTGAGCAGTACTCGTCATCCGGTCAGAGTGCCTTTCGCTGATCCGCTCACCCGCCCGTGGATTGGCCTCGGTTGGGGCCTGCTCTGCAGGCATGAGCTGCGGGCCCTGCTGTCCGAGTGAGGTCTGCAACGGTGGAGCTGTTGGAAGCTGGGCCAGGAGCAAACAGATTTGTCCTTAGATCTGCATCTGGGTTCGGAGACTTGAGAGCTGGGGGCCGAGGCTAGGGACAAGCCGAGGGCCAGTGCTGGCCTCCAGGAGGAGGGATGCCAGGAGGTGGGCTTCGTTCCGTGTTCAGTATTGCCGCAGCCCCAAGAGACACTGCACAGTTGTGGCTTATGCCGTCTCTTGGACCGTTGCTTAAGACGCTGTGTCCCTGGTTCGCCAACATACTTAGGCCTGCCGGGGGGCTGTCCTGGGGACAGCGTGGGTCCCAGCGCTGACCTGTTGAGACAGCTGCCCGTCTGGCCAGGAGCCGAGCCCCCAGGTCCCGCCTGTGGCTTCGATCTGGTCTCTGCTTTCTCGGGGGAGCGGTTTGCTAGCCCCTGGCCTCAGGTTCGTCATCTGCAAAAGTGGGGCGTGGGGTCTGGCTTGTGGGGTTCAGTGAGCCAGTGTCCAGGAGGAGGGACCAGGAGGCTCTTCCCCCAAGACCGGGTTCAGTGGGAGGGACACCCAAGGGGTCCTGCCCTAGGTGTCCAGGTTGTCTTTTCAGTGTGCTGGAGGGCACGGTCAGAGTCAAGTTGGAGAACGTCTTCCCCAGTGTGGGGCCAGGAGTGCTGAGACCTGTTGGGAGCCTGGGTTTGGCGCTGGCTTGTCCGCGAGGGGTGCCTGGTAGCCCTGAACCTGTCTAGAGCTCCAACCGGGAGCAGACCTGGCTGCTGACCCTTCCCTGGTGAGGAAGGGTGTCCCACTCCCCCAGCCACGCGGCACCCTCGTGCACATCCATTCCGCCCCTCCCCAACTCCTGTGCGGCTCCCAGGCCAGCCTTGCCCACCTGGTGGGGCTGGTTAACCCTCTACAGGCCCCACCCTTGGCCTGCCAGGGGAGTGCCCCCCTCACGGCGGCTATGTGTGCTGGAACCTCAGGTCCAGATGGAGTTCGTGCCCAGAGTCATGTCCACTGTGTCCTTCTTGCTTGGGGTCCCTCTTGCTGTGGACCGCCCCCTCCCGGGGGGAGGTTATCGTGGTGATAACCTGGTGCAGGCGTGGGGCATAGTGCAGGGGTGGGGCATACTGTGCTTTCTGGGTATTTTCTTATTTGCTTTATTGGTTGGTATTTAATTCAGCGCTTTCAGTTTGCCTCATTTCTGTTTTCTAGTGCTTAAAGGTAAGCAAGATTCGCTCAGGGAGGAAAGTAGTTTTTAGCCTTTTTGGGGTCTCCTGCGCCCCCTGAGCATCTGGTAAGGCTCCTCCGGTTGGAAGGAGCCAGCGGAGCTGCGCATGCACCCTGGGCCCATGACGGCCTCCCTGTGGGGTCCGGGGTGCACTTCTCTTCCAAGAACCTCAGTTTCCTTCTTCTTCTTCTTTTTTTTTTTTTTTTAAGATTTGATTAATTTATTTGACAGAGAGAATGAGAGGGAGCACTAGCAGGGGGGAATGGCAGGCAGAGGGGAGGGACAGAGGGAGAAGCAGACTCCCCGCTGAGAGGGTCCCCACGCCCCCCCACAGCAGGGCTGGATCCCAGGACCCCGGGATCATGCCCTGAGCTGAAGGGGGACGCTTAGCTGACTGAGCCACCCAAGCTTCCCTACTTCCACAGTTTTTTTTTATTGCCTGAAACAGAAACTGTGTCCCCGAGCCGTCATGGCCCGGTCTTCACTCTCCGCAGCTCCCGCTCAGCCCTCTCCTGCTTTCCCGTGGCTGTGAACCTGCCCGTACTCCCTGCCTCCTCTTCGTGGACTCGTCCGGCGTTTGTCTTTCGGTGGCTGATCTCATCTAGCCCGGTGTTTCCGGTCCATCCGAGCCGTAGCGTGTGGCAGAACCTCATTCCTCTTGTGGCCGAATCCTGTCTCCCCGCATGGACATCGCACGTTCTGTTCGCCCACGCACCTGCTGGTGGCCCCTGGGGCTCTTACCCCTCTGGCTGCTGCTGAGAACCTGGGTGTGCGAGCATCTCTCTGGGTCCCTGCCTTCACTTTGGGGCACGTGCCTGGGAGGGGGACTGCTGGACCACATGGTAGTTCTGTGTCGGATTTTGGAGGATCCATCAGTCTGTGCTGTTCAGCGGCTGCCCTGTGTAAGGCGCCAGTGGCTGGGGAGTTCCAGTCTCTCCACACCCTGCTCAACACCTCTTTGCTTTGCTTTGCCTTTTTTTTTTTTTTTGGCATGTACTTGTTGTCCATTTGCTTCTACGAATAGGTAGAATAGGTAGAAATACTTAAATGCTTAAGTGCTATTACAATCATGGCATGCGGCAGTGACCCCCTTGTTCAGTCATATCTGTGCATTTGTGCACGGGCACATCTGTAGGATATGTTCCTTGCCCCGGAGTATATCCACTTGGAAGCTGGTAACAATACTGACCAATTCCTCCAAAGAGGCCACAGTGGTTCAAACCCTGCTGGGCATCTGTGAAGGTATGTGCTGTCCTGTGCCTAACAGATTCCATTTTTTTTAAATCGATTTGCTTAAAAACTATAACATATTTTGATTGGTGCATCCCTCATGACTCGCTTCTTGGCCATTTAACCATTTGTATGTATTTTTCTGTAAATTGCCTACTGTTGTCCCGAGCCCATACCTCTGTCGAGTTGATTATCTTTTCCTTATTGATTTGTAGGAGCTGTTTCTTTGGCATGGACAGGGACTCTGTAAAATGTGTTCCACATTCTTCTTCTGATCTGAAGTTAGTCTTTCATCCTTCTTTCTGGCAATTCATTATGATAAAGGCATTAAACCTTGCAGTTTCTGGGTTTTGTGCTTAATTTCTCTCCCGCCAGGTTCTAAACATCGCTTCCTTTATTTTCTTCCAGGGCGGTTAGTGTTTTGTGCTCTATATTCAGACTTTATTTTCACTGATTTGGGGGAGGTCTACGGTGTGAGGTAGGGATCTGATCTGTCCCTGATGTGTGTCGCTCCCCCGACCCCCCACCATCACGAGATAGGAAATTGTCCCAGCACCTTGATGGAAAGGCCCATCCTACCCCCCATTCAGGTAAACTACCACTCACTATTCCATGTGCAGTGTTCACGGATGGCGTGGCTCCGTGTCCTGGCGCCTTCCGTTCTGCTCCGTGGACCTGTGGGTGTCTGTCTTTCCCAGTACGCGGTTAGAGCCTCGGTAGCGTCGTGGTGAATTTTGAGACTGAGTGTAACACTCCCCCTTCGTTGTCTTCAAAAAACTGCGTCGACTGTTCTTGAACATTTATTCCTTCGTGATAAACTTCACAGTGAGCCGATCAGGTTGCATCCTTTGATCTCCTGATCCGGAGACCGTAAATGGCCGCATTCAACAGGTGTCAGAGGGCTGGACTTCAGACGTGTTCTCTGGCAAGCAAGCTGGCCTCTGGCTCTGGAAGTAGATTCATCTTCCGCCACAAAGGAGCCAGTCTTCATATTTTTGCTTCCTCTTGCGTGGAGTGGTTTAGAGGTGACATGTGTGCTGGATCTCCCACTGCACCCCCATTCCGGGGCTCACACCAGCGTTTGCTCAGGCAACCAGCTCTGCTGCAGCTAATTCCGGCGTGAGCCCGAAGGCGAATATAATTATGTAAATTACCGCCCCCCTCCCCGAGTTCATTCCAGAACAAAATGTGACTGACTTTAATTTCTTACCTGGCTCGCACCTCCTTATTAGCCCAGTGGGGAGGTGGTACCCGCCTAGAGTAGAAGTCTTAGGGAATTGCTCAACCGGGCATTAAAGGCCGCCCGAGCGCGTGGCCCTGGCCAGAACATGTCAGCCGGGGGCCTGGGTGCTTTCCAGCCTGTCCGCGGGCAGCAGCTGCCGTCCCTGGGAGGAGCTGGCCTTCTCCACGGTGGGAGCATGGGGGTGGCCCCAGAGCAAGCTGTGTTTGCAAGTTGCTTTTTGGGGGGAAGGCCGTTTCTCTGAACTTTCTCCAGAACATCAGTTCCGAAAGAACTGTCTCCGCTCCTCCTCCAGATTCCCCCTTACTGAGGCCGGAGCGCGGGGCCGACCCTGACACCCGCTCTCCCTCTGCCCTGCGAGGCGGGCCTGGGCTCTGTTCCCTCCTGCACGTTGGAAAGCCCGGCTTCTCCTTTCCTTCCCACCCCGTCCCCCCACTTCTCCGGCTCCGAGGCCTCACCTGCCGGTCCCCTCAGTTCTCACCCTTGGAGTGGGAGACTCCACCAGCTGGTCTTCTAGAACTGCCCCCCCACCCCCGCCCGTTTCCCTTTCACTCTGGCCAGATTACGTTTTCCCAAAACTCGTTTCATCATGTCCTTCCCCTTCTCAGAAAATGACACCAGTTTCCCAACATCTGAAGTGGGAACTTTTGGGCCTGGTATTCTGTGCGGCCCCTAGTTTGGCGTTAGCCCTCTCCTGTGCTCCCTGGGCTGAGCACTTCTCCGGACAGGTCCATCTCCTCTAGAGTCTAGAACCTTCCGTGGCCCACCCATGCTGAGAGGACCTTGGGGACAGAGGCTGCCTTCATGCTTGGCCTTCCCCCTGCCGTCTGGCATGGGGGAGATGCTCGGTGGCTGTCCTGACGCTTCCTAAGGCCTCCTCTGTCCAGGGAGCAAATCTTACACATCCTTAGATCGACAGCGTGGTGAACTCCCACCCCCATCGTAGCATCCAGTGCTGCTGTGTCCCCGGATTATAGAACACCGGTCCTACATAGCAGAAGCCTTGTGGGGCCGCGTGGGGCTGAGTGTGGGACCCAGTCTGCCACCAGAAACCTGTATTCCTTTTTTTTTTCCCCCAAGATTTTATTTATTTAGTTGACAATCAGAGATCAGGAGTAGGCAGAGAGGCAGGCAGAGAAAGAGAGGGAAGCAGGCTCCCTGCTGAGCACAGAGCCCGATGCGGGGCTTGATCCCAGGACCCTGAGATCGTGACCTGAGGTGAAGGCAGAGGCTTAACCACCCTGAGTCCCCCAGGCACCCCAGAAGCCCGTATCCCTGAGGCATGGCCTCTGAGAGGACCCACTACAAATCAGCTGTTTTACTTCAAGAAACCTGCTGCGTCCTGGACACACTTCATCATGGAGTCCCGTGTCCATGAACTACTACCCACTGTGGGGGGGGTCGTGCTGGCTGTCCCCGTGTCATCTGTGTTTGCCCAGAGTTCTCCTGTCCCATGGGCGGGTTAAGTATTGGTTCACGAGGGCCGCGGGGCTGGTTCCCCAGCCCTGCCAGGGAGCAGCCCCGGCACCAGGGACCTGTGTGGGCACCACCGGCCCGAGAGGAGCGTGGGCCTGGTCGTCTCGGTGCTGACTGTGGCCCCGGCCTTGCCTTTCCCCACACAGCAGGTGGCCACCTGGCCTTGCCTCTGTTGAGCAGAACAGCCCCGAAGCGTGTCACTCTTTGCCCGGGTCACCAACCTGCCAGGCTGGGCACAGAGGGCCCCGTCCCCGGGGGAGGATGCAGCGTGGGCCCTCTGCAGCTCGGGGGGTCCCTGCCTTTGTTGCCCCCAGGTGGCTGCAGCAGAGGGAGCGGAAGGGCCCCCGGAGGCTCTGGTCATTTTCCTGTAGTCCCCACCTTCTTCCGGGGGGCGTGTGGGGGACCCCTTAAAGCAAAAGAGCAGTTTTCGTCTGCTGGGCTACCATTTCTAGTCTCAAAAACATTTTCCCTTGGTGTGGAAAGATTGTCTCCTTTCAGGGAAAGGGCCCTTGCTAAGTATTAACCTTTTCTGCTTATTGATTTGGCCATGCACGTGGCCCGTGTAGCCGGTTGGAGCTCCGCAAGGTCTGGAAGCTCGGGTGCCGGAAATAGTCTCGGGTTCCTTTGCCCTCACAGAGGGTCTTTGTTCAGCGTTTTCTGTACCAGAAGTGCCTCTGTGGTCCCTTGAGCCGTAGACCTGGGCCGGGAGTAAGCGATTTGGTGGGTGAAGTGGAACATTCCAGGATCCAGGCAGGTCTGGCCACGAGGTGGGCGCTGGGCCCCAGCAGTCCCCTTGCCTGGGAGGATCCAGAAGGACCTGCTCCGAAATGCCTCCTTCCCCACCGCCGCAAAGCATCCCTCCTGCTGGGCTCCTGCATCCCTGCGTGGCCCGGTTCTTGAGATGTCTCCAGGGAGCAGTGACTTGCCGGGGCCCCAGCCCCATCAGGATAGAGCAGGACCAGAGGTGGCGTCCCCATCACGCAGGCCCAGGGATCCCGTTAGGGTCCTGCCTGACCGTGGGCCTGCGAGACAGAGCGCCCAGGGTCTCTGGGCCTGGAATCCCTGATCTGTCACCACAGTAAGGGAGGAAGGTCTCTTCCAGATGGCTGGCATCTGGGCACGGGAGAGGTTCGGGGTTTTCCCGTGTTGTACTAGGTCGTGGAGCAGAGCGAGACGCAGAAGCAGATGGGAAGGCAGAGTTAGGAACGCGCTCCTGTCCACGGTCCACGAGGTCCTCATTTTAACATTTGGTTAAAGGGCCCCCCTTCCACTCTTTGTGGGTGTGGAGAAGACAGGTGGGCCTCGGTTCTTCTTGCCTGCCTGTAGTCCCAAAGGCCAGCTGGGTCACCAGTGAGTACTCGGGAAGGGCGCCCCACTGTCGCACACGAGGCATGGTGGGTGTTTGCGTCCAGCAGCTGCCCACCACTCAGGGGCTGGCCCCCCAGCAGAGTCTTGGACCCCTGGACTGAGGACATGCTGCACCCTAGCCTCCTTCCCTGCCACCTCCCCCGGGTTCTCTGTGAGCAGCTGAGCGGGCTGCCAGAGGGATCCCAGCAGGGAGCCCGGGGGGCCCCTGGGGAGCCTGGAACCCCAGGCGGTGCAGGCCTCCGCCACCTGTTCCGGCCCGGCCCATGTTCCTGGCTCTGCTCTCAGCTCTGCGGCCTTGACCAAGTGAGTCGGCTCCTCTGGGCCTCAGTTTCCTCACGTGTCGGGGGCTGGTAATCGTCGCCCGAGGATGCGGCCAGGCTGCAGAGTGCTTGACACGGGGCTGGCTCCCGGTGAGTGCTCAATAATTATTAGCTATTAGGGTTATTATTACAGTCATAATTGTTGTTCTCTGGGGAGAGGGCCCTCGGGGATTTGGGAGTCAGGTTCAACTCCAGCGGAGTGGTGAGCTGAGCTCAGACTCACGGGAAGTCGGGGCGCTGGGCCGCGTGAACGGCCGCATCCAGCCTGGTCCCTCGGCACTGAATTTGCTTCCTCGTCTTGGAGCAGCCCGGCGGGCCTGGGCTCTGGAAGCCCCAGGCCTGGGGGAGCCAGTGCGTGTCCCTCGGGGATGGGGATGCTTCCTGGGATCTTTGCTCTGTCAGAGGCATGGCTGAGGGTGCTTTGGGTTTCATTCTATCATCTGGATTTGTTGGCATCGATTTTTAGGGTGTTGCCAGCATGTCCCCTGCCTGTCCCTCCTCGAAGGAAATTGTTAGGGACCCCGCTTTCTTTGCCCTGTTGTCTGTGTTCGTCCTGGGCTGGGGGCAGGGTGTCTTCTGCAGTGGCTCGGCCACCTGGCTGGCCAGCAGTTGTCCCTGGCCCTCTCGTCTTGGTCAGTGTTCCTGCCCCTTCAGTTCCCCGCTGGAGGCAGAGGAGGGAGCCCGGGCACCACGTCTTCACCCTCGGGCGAGCTCTCTGCTCCATCCGACTTCCCCGCCCTGGGATGTGGATGGTCAGTGCCTTTGCTCTGGGTGGCAGACGGGGGCCCTGTGCTCAGTAAGCACTCCGTAGTTGGTGAGAAAGGCTGCTTTCCAGCCCGTGTGCCAGACCGGGTCTCCCACTGCCACAGCCCACAGGAGGAGTTCAGGCCCAGAGGCCCTGAGCTCCTGCCCCTCCCTCTGCACCTGCCCTCTGGCTGCGAGCCCAGGTGGGACCTGCCTGTCCCCTCTGCAGCCGGGGCTGGCTTTCCTGACTTCCTGTTGCCTCTAGCCTGAGAGTAATCTAAGCCCCTAGCAGGTGCTCCTGTGTGCCTGGCCCAGAACTAGGCCCCTGGAACAGGATGAACACAGGCAGGCCATGGCCCTGTCCTCATGGTCAGCCCAGGCCGGGCCAGGCACGGGACTAGAACGCTCTGAACCTCGGCCAGCAGGGACTGCCCTGGAGGAGAGGCCGTGAGGGGAGGGCACCCCCACCCTGTGCCGTCGGGACCCCGGCTTCCTCGGCATGGCTCACGCCCTCTCGGGAGAGCACGGTGGCCTCCCTTCCTGCGGTGTTTGCCGTCTGCTGCCTGGCGGGCTGGTTTTCCATGGCTGCGACCTTCACAGTAGCCCTGCAGGCAGGGGGGCTGGCTACGTCTCCATGGTCCCTGAAGAGGCTCAGGGTGCTGACCTGGGTTGGGAGAGTGAGCCTGTGTGTGGAGGGTGGGGAGACAGGAGCTCCCTCCCCCCACCCCGGCACTGCCCGCTCCGTCTGCAACAGGAGTGTTGGGCCCTGTCGTGAGGGAGATGTGGCACTCCACGCTTAGGACCCACGGGTCCCCGTGAGGGGTCCTCAGGGAGTGTGGATTCCCACTCCTGGGTTGCTGTGTGGTTCTAACCGCGCACTCTGCGTGTCCCTACCCACTTCCTACAGATGGGAATGGTGACTCAGGAGAACCTGGACCCTGTACAGGGTTGTGCCAGGACGCCGGGGGGTGGTGGGTGAGGGCTGGGGTAGGACCCTCAGGATGACCAGAGGGGCTGCTGCTCCCCCTGTCTGACCTGGGGTCCCCCCTCGGAAGCCACAATCTTCTGGGACCTGCTCGCTCTGCCTGAGGAGGAGCTGTGTGGAGCCCCAGGCTGCAGGGGCCCCTCTCTGTTCTGTTTCCTCTTCTCTCTGGGGACGCAGGGCTTGTCCTGGAAACTGGGACCCGGATATGTGGTCAGGTGGTGGGAGGCCACTGTCCCGAGGGACAGAGGCTGAGGATGGGCCCTCCTCCTTAGAGTGTGGCAGGATCACTGCCATGCCTTGGGGGTCCCTATGAGGGACCTTGTCTCTCTGACCCTTCTGCAGAGAGATCTCGGGGTCATTTCATTGTCCCATTAGGCAGAATGAATGAGCTTCAAGTACTTGGGCAAGAAGCCGCACTCTTTGCTCTCGTGTGTTGCTGACTAGCGAGGGTGACCTTGGGTAGGATACCTGGTCCCGTCGTGCCTCAGTCCCCTGGTCCGCATACCTGCACCCACACACCGACAGAGCTCAGCTTCTCCACATTCTCATGAAACTCCAGACTCGACCCCTGGCTTGTTCCCAGGGTGATCAGAGCTGGTCCCCAGTGCTGGGCTCTATAGGCAGCCCCCAGCCCTGCGTTCGGGACCCAGAAGATCCCGCCCTTCAAGGCATGTCAGTGCTCAGAGAGGCTGTAGTGGGGACCAAGAGGTGAGAGGTTGAAGCCGACCACGGGGAGGATGGTTTGTCTGTCCACCTTGCCCTGCCTGGGACAGAGGCGTCGTGAGCCTGAGGTCTTCTGTTCAGCTCCCGGCCGCAGCCTCGGGGTCTCCGTGCCCTGCGGGCTGCTTTGTTCAGGAACAGCAGATCATCTGAAAGCAGAGCCTCCCCGTTTTGCCCCATAAAAAGGAGATTTTGTAGAGGGATGGTAAATTTGGCACACCTTTATTATTATTATTATTATTTTTGCACCACTGAAAGAACATAAAAGCTGGTACAAAGGTATGTTTGTTTCTGAAATGCGTTTCCTCTCCCAGATGTTCTTTTCTGCCAATTCCAAAATGCGTTCCGAGCTCAGTTATTTCCTCTCTGCCGAGAACAATGAGATCTCTGTGACCACACGGGGAAAGCGCCGTCTTCCTCGCCAGTGGGGCTGGGGGGAGGGCCCCAGTGCTCCCACCTTCTCTCTTCAGTGGAAACGACCGGTTGGTGCCAGCCCGGAGAGAGACCCCCGCTGACTGTTGCGGATTTGGCAGCCCCGCTGACTGTTGCGGATTTGGCAGCCGTGGCGGGAGCTTGTGTGGGGTGGGGGAGGCGCTTAGAGGCTCGGGGCGCTCTGCACCTTTGTTCCCGAATCTTGAGTTTGCTGTGTGGCCTTGTACTAAATTCTTGGATGTGCACTGCCTCCGTGCTCCCTGGGATGTGGGACTGTCTGGGCTCCCTGGAGCTGATCTGGCCCCTTCTTTCTTGCATCTGATACTGGTCCCTGGACAAAGGGCAGGGATCCAGGACCCAGCACAGAGCCCGAGCTGGCTGGAAAGGCAGGTAGAACTGGGTGGGCGTTACCAGGGTCAGCAGAGCCTCAGGCCTTCCCCGGCTGGTGGACCTGCCCCCTTTGCCACTTGAGACGAGGGGTGCGTGTGCTCCTTGGGAGCTGTGAACCGCACACTCTGCCCGTGCTCCCCCATGATCCACACACGCGTGCACCCACGTGCAGTACCCTTAGAAGCTTCTTGGGTGGTTTCCACGGACGGTGAAGAGACCCGTAACAGCTTGCACTCAGGATGGTTTTGATACTGGTCTCCATCAAGAACGTTCTCTACAGGGTGTGCATCTCATGAGATCTTTACTTTTTGGTCGATGCCTCCTGCCTTAGAATACCCGCAACACAGCTCTAGTCCCTGCACGTTTATGGGGTTCCGAGCAGGTCGTAAGGGGTGTCCAGTGGACTCATTAATCCCTGCAGTCGCTCTGGGGAACCACAGGAGTAGACCAAGGTTAGAGCCTACAAATTGGCCAGCTGAGGCCCCACTGCCTACCCCTTCGCTGCCATTTGAATCATAAAAGTGTTTTCTTTCATCTCTAAAGGAAATAGGCTGCCAGGCCCCCAGTACAACAAGCGGCTTTCATTATGGGGGGGTGGGAAGGGTACTGAGGCCAGAGGTTGCTCCTGGGTGGCCCCACCTTCAGTGGGAACCCGAGCGGCCCTGTGGTGCCTGTTTGCATGGGGCAGGATGCCGGGTGGAAGCCACTGCCCCCAACCCCTTTGCTGGACTGGGCCAGCAGGTCAGGCCCCCAGGGCCCCCGAGTCAGTCTCTGCCGTGGCCTTGGGCCACTTCCGGGAGCAGGGAGCTGTTGAACCGAAATGGTATGTAATCAGAATGCTATATTTTGTCGAAAATAAGAATGTTAGTAACTGGCTGGTTTCTGGCAAGTCAAACTGGGACTCTGAAATACATATTTTCCCCTGCTCTGCCCTAAACCTTCTAATTAGTGAAAAACGCACATTTGCAAACATAAATCAAATGTCATCTTTCCTACCAACTTGTCCTAGGTATCCCTGAGTTGGTAGCATTCCACAGGGGCTAAATTAGAGCTTGCAGAGTGCCTGTGCGCGTGTGCGAGAGAGCAAGGGGGCGGGAGGGGGACCCTGGGCTGCCTGTGGGTGAGCCCTGGCCGCCCGCTTCCTTCCCTCGAAGGTGCTCGGGCCTGTGCTCCGGCCCCGGCAGCTGTCAGCACCTGCACGGTCACTGCAGCAAAATGGATATATCCGCCCAATTAAAACATAGTTAGTTGGTAGTGGAGGTGGCTTCCAGGAGAAGCACTTTCCCTCCCAGGGAAATCTCTGCAGTGCTTGTAACCAGACCCTGACATCCACCACCAGTGGGCTCTATTCATGGGCTCCTTTTGAGGAAGGGCAACTCGTCTCTGGGAACCGGCCCTGGTGTGGGCCGTGTCCTCCCTCCCTGGCACTGGGACCAGCTCTGGGGGCCCTGTGCACTTCTGGGGCTGCGTTCAAGGACGTGGCCTTGGGGTCCCAGGCAGTTGGGGTCATTTCTGGTTCTGTGCTGTGTTGGTGGGTACGATGCTTTCTTGCCCATGAGGACCAGTGTCATGGAGCTCGTTGGGTCACGTGTGTCTGGGGTGGTTTGTTGTAGGTGATTTCTCAGTAGCCAGATGCAGAAAGCCTCTTTGATAGGACTGACATCCTCTGGTCAGAAGACCATGTGGCCCCAGAAAGCCCCCAGCCTTGGACATCATTCTTCCTGTTCATGCGGAGGGGAGGAGGTCGCTGGGGGTTGGGAAGCGAGTGTGCCAAGCTGGATATGGCCGGCACTCTCAGATTTGTGGTGCTTCTGGCCAGTCTCTCCTGATGGCTCCTGTTCAGTTTTGCTTTGTGTTTTCTGTTTCACTTCACCTTGAGGCCAGTATTTTTCAAAATGTGTCCCCTTGGTTAAAACTACATGGTGCTCTTTCATCAGATACACTCTGGAAGTCCTGGGTGTAGGACATGAAATACGTTTCCTCACTGCAGGACTTCTCAGAGCCTTTATTTTTTTTTAATTTTATATATATATATTTTTAAAAGATTTTATTTATTTATTTGACAGAGAGAGATCACAAGTAGATGGAGAGGCAGGCAGAGAGGGGGGGGGGGGGGGGGGAAGCAGGCTCCTGCTGAGCAGAGAGCCCGATGTGGGACTCGATCCCAGGACCCTGAGACCATGACCTGAGCCGAAGGCAGCGGCTTTAACCCACTGAGCCACCCAGGTGCCCTTCTCAGAGCCTTTAAAATGGCAATTTCATGCTAGACTATGTCCCCTCTCCCTAGACTCACTTTACAGGTGGGTGGTTACCAGTGTGCGAGCTGGGCTGTGCCCAGACTGACAGGGGATGTCACCGGCATTGTTCCTTCCTGTCACCTGCTTTGGTGTGGTTCTTCACACTTGTCCCCTCTGGGCAGTGGTCTCACTCTGCTGACTGTTGGGAGTGGCCCAGCTTCATGTCTGAGTCCAAGGTCAGAGGAAGTTCCTACCTACTCCCATCCAGAGACTGGGTGAGACTCGTCAACTTTGACATTCCGTGAGGTTGTTTGTTGGTTGCTTTTGGGATTTGTCCCCTCAAATAGACTTGGGTGGGATGGGGGGCATGGTCGGAGGCGGTGGAGAAAAGAGCCAGGTTAGGATCGGGGGCTCCACCCCTCAGGCCCCCCCCGCCCCCATTGCCTGCCGTGTGACCTCAGTGAGCTGCTGGAGAGATTCATCATCTCCAAAAATTAAAATAAAAATGAGCCTGTTCCTCTGTCAGGCCGGCGTGGAGTGTGTTTTGAGATCGAGTTGGGTTAGGGTGGAGGGTGATGAGCTGGAGGCCCACGGCAGATGCCAGTCCCTTCCCCTCCCTGCGCATCCCTCTGGGGTCCGCTGACCTGTGTGGGACTTGGGGTGGGGGCCTGGTGCTGGGGCGCTGGCTTCAGTTGAGAAGTGGTTTCCGGGACTTGCACGGTGGGCGGCTTGCTGACCATCTGATGGTCATCCCTGGGCATGTCCTGGGTTAGGGCCGAGCCTATGCTGGGTGGGAATTAGGGCCACACAGTCACCCCTGGAAGGGGCCCATGTCACTCGGGCCAGGGTTGGGAACCTCACAGTGGCCCCTGGCGGTAGTGGGCTACTCCAGACTGATACTCAGGGGTCCCTCTGGCAGGTCTCGGGGTCCGTGCCAGGTCCTGGGCCTTTGCTGGTCTCCCAGGACTTTGCAGAGTACCCGAGACCAGGCTCTTCCTCAGCACGGGCCGGAGTGTCCTCGTGCCTGCCCCAGGGCACAGCTCCCCCACACGCAGGGGGTGAGCGGGGACCCCCACCAGCCCTTTTCCCTATTTAATGAAAACCCTAATTAAGGGCTTTCCTCTAAGCTTCTTTGTGCTCTGAGGTGTCTGAAACTTCATTTTCTTTGTATCTTTTGCCACTGATTTCTTCTTTCCTGCTCCACCCCCTAAACCTGCCCCTGTCTTTTCCTGTCTGTCTGTGTCCCTGACCTTTGCAATGTGGTCCCTGCTCTGGAAACTTGCCTGGGCCTCAGAGTTAATTACCGTGTGTGTGTGTGTGTGTCTGTGCACATGCGCGTGTGCGCTAGGGTTAGGAAGCCTAGCATGGCCATTGGGGACAGCAGAAATGGGGTCACCAAGCCAGAGGAAGCGGGTGGCTCTGAGCGGCGCTGTGAGCCCAGGCTGGCAAGCCTGTGGACGGTGGAGCAGGTGGGCAGACTCTGGGAGCCCGGCAGGTGTGAGGCAAGCCTGAGGGCTGGCACCAACCTCTGTGACTGGCTGGGACACGGGAGGGTGTGATCTTGCTTCTGTACCCAGCAACGGGCGTAGACCTTAGCAGAGACGTTCGCCAATGAATGTCCACAGCTTGGCATCATAGTCCAGGTCGAGAGTAGACCTTCTGGTGTTCCGGAAGATTCCTCGAGCTTTTTTCTAACTGTTCCCTGCCCGCCTTGTCCCAGGAGGCACCACTCAAGTTTTGTCTGTTCTGAACTCCCCACACTTGTCATGAAAGCTCTTTCTTTTGATCCCAAGCGGCCTTGGTGTGGGAGTGGATAGATAAGCAGGTCCTCTGTAATGGGTTATCGTCTTATGCCAGCCTTGGCTGTATCTGCTTTGGGTTTGAAGCAAAATAGGAGATTTATTTGTAATTCTTGTGCAACCGTCAGCATACCTGATCGATGGCTGGGTGGTTCCCGGGCTAGCGCCTGGAACAGGAAGGGCAGCAGGAGAGCACTCTGCCAGAAGCCCCAGGTGCCAGGCCCAGCCTTGGAGGTGCGTCCCCCCCCACCCCCAGGCAGCTGGGCTGGGCTGTGCCTGGGCCCATGGGTGGCAGCGGCCATCCCTGTCCCAAGGAGACGGCGCCAGCTGGGCAGTCTCATGGAGGACCCCGCTTTCACCTGGGTTGGCTGTGGGACCAGGGAGGGCCCGGTCTCCTTGGTCTTCTCTGGGGGGAGGGGGGCCCTGCGGGAAGCCTGGGGGCTGGGACCAGGTTGAGGGTGGGAGAGGCGTTTGGGCAGATCCTCGGGGACTGGGTCCGGGATGAACAGCTGGGTCGGGGAGGCTCTGGGGGCTGTGACAGGGCAGGTGCGGGGGGGTGCTGGGGGAGCGGTGTCTTCCCTGGGCTTTGGGAGAGGTTCTCAAGGTTTCCGCTCCGGCTCGGCCCATTCAGTCTGACCAGTTGGACTTTCCTGAGCTTTCCATAAAAGGCAGAACATCTGTTCAGTTAAAGGAAACCCAACATTTATTATTGTTGTAAATGTCAAGTCGCGCCTTTGGAACGTTGTGGAACTGCAGGACGTGTCATGGAGGGGCCTCTCTTAGTTGAGCGGGAAGCCCCAGATGGAAGGGGAGACTCTGTTGCTGGGATAACGGTCACCGCGGCCTCTGGCCCCAGTGACAGGGTGCCCCCCTTGCTCTGGGCCCCGGGGTGCAGAGGCCCGCATTGGGGAGGTTCCCGACTTTGAGGAACTGCCCACATAAAAGGTTGTCTGGGCGTTTAATATGACCGTAGTCTGGAAGCTGCCATGAGAAGCTGCCCTGGGGTTTTGCTGAGATCGGTGCTCACAGTCAAGCCACAGGCATTTCCAGCCATTTTAACATCCCTGACTTCAGCGCTAAGCAGTCAAGGTTAGGATTCTTGTACTTGGAGCCGAGTTCACTCGCACTTTGGAAGCCACACCGATTTCTCCTCGATCCCTCTCCTTTTAGCCAGATCAGCGCCTTTCCTGCATTTCCTCTCAAAGGGGAAATAGAACTTTCCTGCCCCAGGGGTGGGAAGAGGCTTCCACAGCTCCTTCAACGAGCCCCTCGCCAGCCCACGTGCATTTGAGGTGTGCTTTATCAGAGCCGTTGCGGGAATTCTGCAGTTTCTCTCTGTTGGAGTCCTGCGACTTTTTTTTTTTAATGATGGTTTGGACGAGGATTCTAAGTAATAATGTACAAGACTGTCTGGAAAAATGATATAATTTTATAGAAGGATCCTAAACAAGATTAAAATCAATGTGCATGGATAGGAACACACTATCCTGGAGAGGCAACTTTCTTCCACGTTGGTCTGTGGATTCAGCACGAGTCCACAGTGTCCTGCCTTCCCCCAGCCCAGATGCTGGCCCCTGGCACCTGAGGATACTAGGTGGTGACGGGGTGCGGCATGGAGGTGCTGGTAGTGACATGGCCTGTGGCACCGGGCCACCGAGAAGCTAGGAGGGGTGCGGTGAGCGGCAGAGGCCGGAGCGCCTGGGAAGTCAGTTATACTGAGCAAATAAGTGACTCGCTGGTCACAACGGCCCGTGTCTGGTTCGGAGAAGCTGCTGACCTGCCCAGCGAGGGGGAGAATTAGAAAGCGCCCCCGGGAAATGTGCCACGCGTGCTGGGGGGTTTTTACTGCGTGTGCACACAGACCCACGCAGAAGGAGACGCAGAACTAGCTCTAGGAGCACACGTGTGTAAAAGCGTGTGTATACCAGACCATCTCTCCTTATCTATAGTCGTGCGTTCTGGAAACTCGCTGCCAATGTGAATCAGCGAAGGTGGGGAAATGCAGGGCTGGCTTCCCGGGAGCCTCTGGTCACACAGCTTCGGCCACCGACCAGCGAGCTGCGTGGAATCTAGTTTCCCACGGGCTTTCGTTGAAAGAGCCCTCGTATCACATGCATGGCTGAGTCAGGAGCCCTGAACGCAAGGCCGCTGTGCTGGGGGTCGTGCCCGAAGGAAATCCCTCCCACGCGAACCCACACCGCTGGGCACTGCAGCCTGGGGACCGTTTGGAAGGGTGACACCACGCCCACAGGCACAGGAATGTGAGCATCACAGCGCTCCCAATGCCGCAGAAAGGACACCGGCTTGCCGTGTTGAGTGGAAACGCTGTGGCAAGAGTGTTGTCTCTGTCCCTCTCAGTGGGACACGCTGGTCGGGCGATGGCTCTTTCTGCCTGTGCGTGCACGTGTGTGTCCAGGGACGACCACAGACGCTCCACCAGTGACTTGGGGGCTCTGATCAAACATGGTGAGTGGCCCGCCCAGACACTGGATGTGTGCAGATGATGCGGGTGGCCCTTGCTTGTGTTCCCTAGCTCTGTCTCCCGACAGTCCCAGAGACGGTGACTTCCCAGGGACAGCGAGCACAGCCCGTGGCCAGGTCCAGGCTTCCACAGCTCACTTTCCCCAGAGATGAGCCAGAGCTCGTCAGAGGAGAGGCCGGTGCCAGGCCTGGGGAGGGAAAGGGGCACCTGTGTCAGGAGCGCATCATTGGGCCAGAAAGTAAAGAAATCCTTGGGGGGCCGTGGGGAGGTGCCAAGAGGACACCAGGGCCAGTGCGCAGGGAGTCTCGCTGTCCAAGTGCAGGGAGGAATGGACATCAGAGCTAACGGGAACATTGGATCGTAACCTGTTTAATGAGCTAGGAATAGTGAGTCTACACTGGCTCAAATACACGGAAAAGGAGCACATCGTGACATGGTTTAATGAGAGCTCGGTGTTTAAAACAGACCCTGAATGCAGGCTCTATGGGGAGTTCCAAGTCTTTCTCTTCAGTAGCTGGTAACGTTCTGTAATGTTACTGCACCATCCATTTTGGTTTACGTTGTTGTGTTAAAACACACAGCACATAAGATTTAGCGTCCTCACTGCGTAAAAGCATCCAGCCCCGTGGCATGGAGTACGGTCACGCAGTCATGCGAGCGTCCCCTGCACCCGCCTCCCACGGCGACGTCGATGCGCTCCCGAAGCCAGGCCTTCGCTCCGAGACAGCAGTGCAGTAAGCATCCTTGTGTGTCTTCCTTCCCACCGGCTGCGCGGTGACTTCTCTGGCCTTTTCATACTGGGAACCCTGTAAGATTTCATAAAACCTCCCAGCAGAGCCCGTGCAACTCAGGGGGCCGGTTGTGAAAGCACGTAGTGGACCGCAGTAGGCCCGAGACAGCAGGACGTGCTGGGGAGGAATCCGGAGGGGCTGGCTCTGCCCCGAGTGGGGTGTGTGGGCTGGTTCAGGGCTGGACAGGAGGGTGAGAGCAGAGCAGAGGGAAGGCGGGAGTGGGCCCAGGTGTAGCTGGAGGTGTGGCCCAAGCAGGAGAGGTGTGCCGGAGCTCTTGCCGCTGGGGATGGGGTGTGCAGGCCGGTCGTGTCCGTACCCACTTCGAGAAACTGCTTCAAACCCCCAGAGCTGTCAGGTGCTGGGTGAGTTGCCTGTAAGCCGTCATGAGTACAATTACCTTGAGTGCAAAGATGCATCTTGGTCTTGAGCCTGGGCACGTTCGGCATTCACAGTCTTACTCATCCTTTAGGGGTCTGGTCTCACTTCCTCCAGGAAGCCCACCATGTCCAGCCGGAGGTTCGCTGTCCTTCAGGCTCCGGGTACTTCCCATCTGTGGCACTCACCTGCCATTTCTTCTTGTTTAAGTTAACTATGCACGCAGCACGTGTCCTGCCCAACTGACACAGGCTCCCTGAATGTGGCCCCACGTAGCTTTCCCTCCCTTGAGGGCTGGTGTGCGACAAAAGCCCCCCGCCCCTGCCACAGCTGGCGCCCAGGCCTCGCTGCTCCGGTGAGTGATATGTTGCTCGCCGGGTATCAGGAAGGCAGGGACCAAAACTGTGGCTTCTTTGGTGGAGTCGCAGAGGATTGGGTTACCTTGAGCGGGCTGTGTTCGGTGTAACCATGTAAACGGTGTAAAATACAGCCATTGGAATGACGGCCAGACATCTGCTATGAATTCTATATATAAATGCTGGATATGCTTACATGGGGTAGCGTGCAGTGGCCGGCGCTGGGTTTTCAGACTCCCTATCCTACTGCGGTGGGGACTGGGAATTGGTCACAGGTCCTGGTCCCCAAGGGAGGAGGGAGAAGGAGATTGGCCTCTGTCCGACGCTGCTCCGCCGAGGGGGGCCGGGAACATCCGACCGCCTGCAGACAGGTGGGAGGGCCTGCTCCCAGTCCCCCACCAGGGAGGTGCAGAGAACCCACAGGACTCTTTGGGGTATCCTGAGGGTTGTGGCAAGAAGGGGCCGTGGACATCCAGGGTGATGGAAAGGGTCATCTGTGCCTGGTTAAACCAAGGGAGAATTTCGCAGGGGGATTCAGTGTGATCGGGGCCAGGGATGCCTTTTAAGAGTGGCTCTCATTTCCTGCCTCTCAAGTTTTGCTCCCGGTCTCATGGCGAGAGGCCAGGCCCCCGGAGTCTGCGTCCACGCAGGTCCCACGGAGTCCGGTCCTCCGGCCCGGGGCTGGACAGAGGAAGGAATTACTACCCGCCCCGGCTGCTCTCCGCTGAACATTTCAGATGTGCCGCTTCTGGGCCGGACCTTTGGGTGAATTGCCCGGGTCACGCCCCATAGTCTCCGAAGTGGAGGTACCACGATCACCCCCATTTCAGACCAGACGTTGCCGTCTGAGAGGGCAGGTCTGGGCCGTTGCCCTGGGCTGTCTCCGGGGCTCACACTCGGAGCACGGACCCGGTCTGATGGTCCTTCTGTTTTGGGTCCTGAAAAATATATTGGCGCAGATAACATATTTATGTAGCAACATAAACGGAATTCAGGGTGAACACAGGACAAGTCTGTCCACCCAGAGACCCGGCAAGGTCGCCTTCCCTGGCGTCCCGTTCCGCCTCCGTTCCCGCCCGGCGCGCTGGCATTAACTGTGCCGGGACAGATCGCGGCTTGAAGTCAGGCTGGTGGGCGTGTTGGGACCCAGCATGTTTTCGTGCCCCTTCTCCGATGTCACTGCAGCCACTTTCCTATGGTTCTGCAGGTGTGATGTTAAGCTGAGAGGACAGTCTGGTAACCCCCGACTTTGGAGTTATTTTGTTCGTTTTTGGTTACAAATAGGGCAGCAGCCGGTACTGCAGTCGGGATTGTCCTCTCTCGGGTGCTCCCAGGGGTGATCCCTGCGAGGGTGCCCCCCAGGGGGAGGGTTAGGATTTTTGTGGTCCTTGATACTAGTTGCTACCGTGTTTTCCTAAAGGGTTTTCCTGGCGTCTGTGGCCTCCCAGGGACGGTGTGTTTTTTCCCAGTGACCCGTGTGGGTTCCGGAGCTGGGAGGTGGCCTGGCCCAGTGGCTCCTGCTCTTGTCCACCCCACGCCCCCATTCTTCCCTCTTGCGTTGCACTCTTTCTTCCCGCAATTCCTTCTCACTGCCCAGAAGTTCAGGTTCTGAGTCAACAAATTGTTCTCGGGCGGAGTGACCTGGGGTAGGTCAGGTTCCCTTTCCCAGAGCTGTAGTTAACCTCATCCCAGCGAGATGAGAGGGTCTTGGGCATATGGGTGCACAGGGAAGGAGCACATAGGACCAGCATGTGTTCCTCCCACGTGCTTCACCCCAGGACCTTTGCACTGGCCATTCCCTCTGCTGGTGATGCCTTCCCTTCCTCCTTCCCTCAACCTTTCACGTCTTTGCCCCATTGTCACTTTCTTAAGGCGACTGTCCTGACCATCTTACGTGAAGTGACAGCCCCCACTCCCAGACCTCATACCCCGCTCTGTTTTTCCAAACCACCCGTTGATGTTTCAAGGAGCTAACCTGGCCAATCTACTGTATTTGTTGCTTATTGTCTGTTTCCCCGTTGTGACGTAGGACATGGAGGTGAGTTCCGCGTGTCGCCGATGGTGCGTCACGGCCCTCTGCCCCCACTCTCCTGGCCGGCTCTGTCCAGGCTCAGTGCAGAGCGCCACCCGTCCTGACTGCTGTCTTGAGAGCTTTCTCTCCTTTCTGCTCTGCTCTCTGCTCTTCTCTTCTGTCTGGCCCTGCTCCCACCGTCGTCCGCATGGCAGGCTGGATCCTGGCTGTTCTGCCCAGGAGTCTCTCCACCGGTGGGATAGAACGGCCCCCAGGACGCCGTGTCTCTCAGTGGGAGGGCCATGGTGGCCAAGGTTCCCCAGGCCCTGCGCAGGCCACCAGGAGAGTGGGTGTGCCTGTGTCAGCTGGGGAAGCCCCCCTTGCTGTGAGTTCCTGGGGGGACTAGGGTGAGGCGAGTGCCTCTGGGGACTCAGGAGTGGAGCGTGCCATGCTTTCCAAACATCCCAGAAGCAGGAGCGGCTCCTTCTGGAAAAGGCCTGCCTGGTGGGGCCACGCCCGCCCGGGCTGCAGGAACCTTGCCCGCCGCCCACCCACCCACCCCTGGCTCTCCAGGGTGGCTCCCTTGCCCGAGAGCCTCACTTTAGGAAAAGCACAAGAAATTGAACACCCCCCATCTGTGGCCTTTGAAGGGTGCACCTGAACTGCCCAGAGTGTAAACCTTGGTGAAAATGTGGTCTTTCCAGTTTGGGGAGAAAGTACAGAGCAGAGTTAGGATTTTTTGTGCCTGGGGCAGCTTCCAGGAGCTCCCTTCCTCGCTCCCCCTCCTGCTCCCCAGCCCAGCCTCCTCTCCTGCGGGGCAGGGTGTTTTGGGTTTCTGGCCACTCACCGCCCACCCCTGGGGTACCTCTTCCATAGGGCTTCCCCTGCCCGCTGCCAATGGGAGACTGCTTGTCTGTGGGGCCGGCCCCCTGATGATGCTCACGCCTGGTCCGTCTCCCCAGAAGCCCCTCCCCTGTAGTGCCCTACTAGTGCTTGAATAGCTGTGGCCACAGGGAGCTTGCTCCCTCCTGAGATAGATGCTAACTTCTAGAAGTCAGCAGCTACCCCTGGCCTCTGCTTGCTTTAGCAAGGGGTCGTCGGGCCGGAGCTGGGTCCTCCCCGGTAGGAGGACGTCATGAGGTCTTGGTGAGAGCACTGTGTGCACAGCTGTGTGGGGTCTGTGTCTGGGGAGAGGATCCATTTATCAGAGAGCCCTGGGGTCCTCAAAAGGTAGAGAATCACAGTGTGGAATTTCAGCTCCGCCTACTCGGGCCGGTCATGCCTTGGCTGGGTGAGTGGGGACGAGCCAGGGGACCTGGCCGCGGGGAACCTCAGCGGTCTGGGCGCCTCAGCAGTCTGGGCGCCGTAAACCTCACTGGCGGAACGGGATGGCTGGTGATCCTTGCTCTGGGTGACCGGGAACAGCATGGCAATGATGAATGGGAATGTGCTCCTGCCTGTCACCCTGGGTGTGCTGTGGGGTGTCTCTGTTGGTGGTGGCTTTGCCTGCCTGTGTCGCTGTGTCCTCCAGACCCCGCATATGACCCTGTTTGCAGTGAAGGCCCCCCCGCCTCTGGTCCTCATGGATTCTTCCTCTGAAGGTTCTGGACCCTCCCCAGTCTGGGCATCCTCTCCTGCCCTCACTGTGCTCTAGAGCTGGCCGGCTCTCGAGTCTCAGATGATGCCCAGCTCTGGCCGGGCCGTTGGCGGGGGGTGTCCCTCTTCGCTCCCTGGGGCCTCTAGCTGGGGATGGGGACCGACACCCTTCGGGACAGTCCCCCTTTTCCTTCCCCTTCTCCCGGGGCAGAGGTAACAGACCTCCTTAACGCTGGGGTGCGGGAGGCGGGTGGGGTGCGGGAACCAGATGTGCAGGACCCCTGCTGTGTGCCGGCCCCGGCCCCGGCAAGGGCCAGGAGGGCTCTGAGCCGGGCAGGTGGACCCGCGGCGTGCTGGGAGCGCCTCCGGTGAGAAGCTGGGAAAACAGGAAAAGTCCCATTTCTTAATGATTAAAAACTTATTAGTGAAGTAAATATACACAGAAAAGTAATGTATGTTTGTGGACCAAACACACCCACGCGCCCAGCGCACAAGTGGTCCAGTGTGCAGAGGCCTCGAGGCTGCTGTTGAACTTGGCTGTGTGGGCACCCCTCCGGGTCTCCTCTTCCCCATCCGCAGACCGGGTGCAATGCTCTCCATAGCCCAGGCCCCTCACGGGCTCCCCAGGACACTTGCAGGGGAGCCTACACGGCTCTGCATGTCGTGGGTGACCTGCAGGGACCTGGTGGCCTGTGACGATGAAGGTTCTTTCCTCTCTGTCTGCGTCTGCTTGGGGCAGGGAAGGGCAGGGAGGTCTGGGGACAGAGGTCTTTTGTGGCCGTCTCCGCACAGGACGTCGGGATGCCTGGCTCGCGTGTAGCTGCACTGCCCCTGTCCGATTTTTACAAGCGTCCCTCCCTGCCTTGTGACGTCGTGATGCCAGGTGCTGGCGGCAGGGGTGGAGCCCCAAGGGGGTCCTGCCCTCCAGCTCTCCTGGTGTCTCCCATGTCCTCAGGGGCATGGCCCGGGTTGGAGCCCGGCACTGGCTGTGGTAGCCTCTCAGCCCCGCCGCGGCACATGGTGCTGTCGAAGGGGTATGAGCTGAGGGGTAGCACTCCGGAGTGGGAAACCGAGGCCACAGTGCCAGGAAGGGGCCTGGGTTGGGACAACGGGTCCGGGAACTGTAAGGGAATCTTAAGGCCCAGCCAGGACTGTGCCCTGACGTCCCCTTCTCTTGCATCAGGCTGATGTGACTTCTCTGTAGCCCCTAGAGGCGCCGGGTGGCCTGGCCGCGGCATCCTGGTGTGAGGGGGCAGGCGTGGCAGGAGGAGTCCCCTGGGGTAATGCCTGCCACGCCCAGGGGAGCAGGAGGAAGGAGCAGAGGGGCCGGGGTGCGGGGGTGGGGGCCAGGAGCTCTCGAGGCCCGTGGCCCCCTATGCCGCGCCGTGGGACCCCCGACTCAGGGCCGGTCCTCACCTATCGCTTCCCCCCGCCCCCCGCAGCCTCGCCTCTCCTGCTGTTCGCCAACCGCCGGGACGTGCGGCTGGTGGACGCCGGCGGAGTCAAGCTGGAGTCCACCATCGTGGTCAGCGGGCTGGAGGATGCGGCCGCCGTGGACTTCCAGTTCTCCAAGGGAGCCGTGTACTGGACGGACGTGAGCGAGGAAGCCATCAAGCAGACCTACCTGAACCAGACGGGGGTCGCCGTGCAGAACGTGGTCATCTCCGGCCTGGTGTCCCCCGACGGCCTGGCCTGCGACTGGGTCGGCAAGAAGCTGTACTGGACGGACTCGGAGACCAACCGCATCGAGGTGGCCGACCTCAACGGGACGTCGCGGAAGGTCCTCTTCTGGCAGGACCTCGACCAGCCACGGGCCATCGCCTTGGACCCCGCTCACGGGTAAGCCCAGCTGCCTTTCTCCTTGGCGGGGGTCCGGGGGTCCCTGGTTTCCCTCTTGAATTGACTTAAGCCCAAGCAGCTTTTTCAGAGCAAACCTGGCCATCTTGAAAGGAGTTTGCCCTTTGGAACCTGGTGTTGGGAACCGTTCCCCCTTAAAAGGCCGTGCTTCGGTTTCTGTTTGAAACCGGCTGCGTCCAAGGCTCCCGAGGTGAATCACGAGGCCTCTGTTGTGTGTGTGATGGTGTCCGAGGCGGTCAGACCCTCCCGCAGGCTGAATCTGTGCCTTCCACACCTTTCTAACGACATTTGCTGAAAACGGTTATAAAAGGTGGAGGTCCTTGTCCGGAAGTGGAACTGGCCGGGCGGATTGTCTCTCTGGCCTCTTCTGGAAGCCCTCTGCTCCCCCATCTAGCTGAGCTCACCGTGACCCATGAAGGCTCAGGGCCCAGCCCTGAGTTCCAGGTGGGACTGTGGGAGCGGCAGTGAAGCTAGGCACATCCTGGGGTCTGAAGGCTGGGTGGGAGGGACCGATCATGGGGAGGTGGCCGATGGCACGGCCCAGCCTGGCCGGGCCCATTCTAGGCTTTTCCGAGTGGGAGCAGTTCGCTCTGTCACCCCTCCGCGCTCGGTCCCCTCTTCCCACAGCCTGGGAGTGACACAGACTTACCTGGGTGGCAGGTGTCCGGCTACCTGGTGGCGGCAGCCGACCCACGGCTGTGTGTGTCTGGTTCTCTGTTGCTTCGGTGGTCAGAGGTGGATGGCTCCCGGACATCTTGAACAGGAACACAGTAGGACCCCTGGGTTCTGCTCCTGATGCCGCCTGCTTGCCCTGGTCCCGGCGGTGCCTTCTCTTCCTGGTCAGCCCGCCCCAGGTGGGTGGAGCAGGGGCCAGGAGGTGGAGGCCTGTCTCACCGAGGCTGGTGTTTGGATAGCTGGGGAACAGGGCGAAGGGGTGCTGTGGTGGGCGAGTACCCCGCCTGACAGTGTGCTGACTTAGCAAACGCCCCCACCCCCGGCTCTCGTGTCCTCCATGCACACACACACGGGGTCAGGGATGGTCTGGGGTTTATCGTCCAGGAGTCAGACCAGACAGGCCTGATGCATCTACCCCAGCGGAGCCCCCCCAGCCCAAGCCTCCTGGGGGGCCAAACTCAACAGTGACTTCCCTCAGGCCCCGCTTGCGCCCCCCTTCCAAGCAGGCTGAGCTGCCAGGGGCCAGGCTGACCTTCCAGGATGTTCCCTATTTCTGACCTCTCCCATACTGCGGCGTGACCCCAGGACTCCTGGAATCCGACCACCCTTCAGGAGGTGGTGGCTGGCATGGGCTGAGTCTCCCCAGCTTAGAGGGGACATTGTCAGTGTTGGGAGAGGCTAAGGGGCGCTGCCTCGAGGCCCTTGCAATGCACTGGAGGGACCATAAGCAGATAGTATGTCCCAGAGGGACGTGTGCCACGGAGGAGAATAACATGGGGCCTGAGGACAAAGAGGGTGAGGCGAGGGGCTTCCTGTCGTAGGTTAGGAGACTAAGAACAAGTGGATGATATTTGAGCAGAGACCTAAGCCGATGAGAGTGAGAGCCATGTGGCCATCCGGGGGATGAATATTCCAGGCAGTGCAAGTGGCCAGTGCAAAGGCCCTGGGGTAGGAGGAGGCTTGGCCTGTTGGTGGGGCTGTAATGAAGTGAAGGGGAGAATGGAGGACACAGAGCAGGGGAAAGGGTAGGTCCTGTTTAGAGTGGAAGAGTTGCGGGGTGGGGGCTTCCTCTGACCGTTGGAGTGAGGGTGGACTTTGGAGTGGGAGCCGGGGGTCTTTTGCGGCTGTCACCATGGTCTGGTGATAGAAGGTGGGGGCATGGATCAGGAAGCTAATGGGCTCTGGGTGAGAAGTGGCCAGATTCGGGATCAGAACCACACAGGTTTGCTGGTTCTTTGCATGTGGGTTAGAGACAAAGGCAAGAAGCAAGGGCCACGCACTGCTGTCCTGTGCCTCAGTGTCCCCATCTGTACAGGGTGGGACCATGTCCCATGTCATGCAGAAAATGCCAAGAACACTTAGCAGCTTCAGTGAGTCTTAGTTGTTGAAACACCAAAGATACTCCTCGTGCACTACCTCAAATACAGCCTCTGTGTCTGTGCCCATGCGTCGTCTTTCTTCCTCATGACCTTTCTTCCTCATGATCTCTCCCTTGTGACAAACCATTGGTTGGTTGGGAGGGGTTTGTGCTCAGCGGGGAGGCTCTGGGTTCTTGGTTGGGGAGGTGCTTGGCACTTGGTGGAGAGGTGCTCGGTGGGAGGTGCTTGGCGCTTGGTGGGGAGCGATCTTCTCCATGTTCATGTCCAGGCTGGTCTTGCTTGTACCATCACTGGGAGTCAGTCATTCTCTAGCTCGGGCTTTTCTTACTAAATGTTTGAAATCTTTTCTGATCTTGCCTCTGAATTCTTTCCAACACCCCCAGCCCCTAGGGCAAAGTTGACTTTGGTGTTGATGCCCTGGGAAGGGCTTCCGAACTGGCTCCCGCCACGCGTCCCCTGTGGTGAAGGTTTGGGATGCCCATTCCGTCCCATTGGGCACAGGTAGCAAAGTAAGCATCCAGACAGGGTTAAGGGAAGCCACCACCCTCCCCAGGGTCAAGGGCCCCTGGGTGGGGCAGAACCAGTCCTGGGGAGGGCCCTCTGGCCCCAAGTACCGGGAGCCCAGTACCAGGAGCTGGAGAGACACCAGCCCAGTGCTTGAGGGGAGGCCCAGGCTGGCATTAGCCAGCAAGGGGCTGCAGTCACTCCCAGTCTAAAGCTAAAGCCAGGCTGAAACCCAACCCCTTCTTTAAAATGCAAAATGGTCCTTCCCTAAAATAACACACAGCCAGACCCACAACCGCACAAAGACCAGGCAGCCCTGCTTTCCTGTGCTTTCCTTCGGAAGTGGATTCCCCCCGTGGAACATGGCTGGGCCTGCGGCAGCATTCAGGATTTTACAAAAGCACATCCACGCCAGCGAGTCTCTGGGAACGGCGTGGCTCACAAACTCCCCATTTAAGGAAACCAGCGGGCCTCTGTTATGAAACCCTGGGGAAGGAATTTGAATTATGCTCCTTGCAGAGGTCCAGAGCCTTCACATTTCCCAGCCTTTCTCGCCGGCCGCGGGACAGCATCTAGGGAGGTTACGAGCGGATGGCTCTGAGATCGATTCTCCTGATATCTTCTCGGGGGATGGCGGGAGGGCTGGCTCCTTCCGCGCTGCTGGGGGGCGGGACGGGCACTGGGAAGGAGGGTGTCTCCAGCAGGCCGGCCGGAGCCTTTGCTGAGCTGGCGGACAGCACCTATCCGCCCGGGGCTGCTGGCCCAGGGGATAGTCCCCCGACGGCCTGGCCCTGGCCTCACCCAGAGAGCCATGGAGTGCTCCCTGAGCTGCTGGCACGAGCCTGGGGCAGGTCCGCCTCCCAGAGCCTCAGTTTTCCCATCTGTCCAGTGGGAAGAGAGATTCCTGCTCCGCCTGTGTCTGCCAAGTGCTCACCAGCTGCGGAGGAGAGAGTGAAGGAGAGGCCTCTGCGTGCGGGTGCTTTCTTCTCCTGTCGGTCCCCACTTGGGTGGGAAAGCAGGGGGCTCGGTGACAGGAACCTCGCTGCCACGTGGGCAGGAGGCTGCCTTTGGCATGGCTCAGGGACCTGTCCCAGCTCCTCCTGCAGATCGTCCTGGCATCGGCTCAGAATGACACCCCCCCAGGAAGGCTGTATGGCTTCACCCGTGGGGTGGTGCCTCCGGCACCCACACCTCCCATGGTCGCAGGGGGCTCTCTGGACGAGCACCCGTGAGAGGCAGGGTGGGGCTTGTTGTCCCCATGCCCCTGGCGAGTGTGCCGGCCCCTGGCCCACATCAGCGGCTCAGAATTTGCTGAGAGGGAGGAGATCCCACCTGGGAAGAAATAGAGCCCAGAGCAGTGGGCGACTTACCAAGTTGGAGAGAAGCAGCTCGAAGTGAAGAGAGTGGTCTGTGGACCGGGAACTAGGATGCCCGAGAAGGGACAGTGCACGGTCTACCCCACTGGATTTGCACTATCCGCGGGCCTCCTAGCGTGGCACAGGTGGGGCAGGGAGCTCCCTGCCTTCCCAGGTCACAGTTCCAGGCAGACTCCCTGTGGCCTGGCATGGGGAGTGGACGAGCCTTTAAAGCAGTCCCTGAGGCCAAGGGTTATGGGATTTGCTGATTAGCCATGACCCACCCGTGCCCACCCGCCCTGGTGGGGCGGGGGGTAAGACTGCACCGTGGGGAAAGACCACTCGTGGGAGTGGGGCTTCTCCAAGGGAAACTGGACACTGTCCTCCTTGTCAGCAGGGAGGCACGGGCGGACCAAATAAAGCAGGTCTGCCACCCGCGTGTCCCATGGCTCATCCACGTCCGACCGGAACCTGAGGGGCCTGTGTCCTCCAGGCAGGTGTGCCTCTGAGCTGCCCCCAGGAACCCAGGCCCGGCTTCGAGGAGCACGCTGGGTTTTCGCCTCCCCGGGGAGCTAGACGTGTTCTCTGGGTGCCGGCAGGGTTTGAACCTGTCACCCCAGATGCCTGGTGTCACTGCACATCGTGTCCACCTACTTGGTGGGCTATCACATAAGGAAGCCTTTCAGGAGGGGCTTCAGGGTGTGAGGGGCCTGCCCCTTCCTAGCCGCTGGAGGGTGGGGAAGGGCAGGGGTGAATCACCCACAAGCCCCTCCGGCCGGAACTGCAGTCACGCCCACCTGTGTGGGGTTTTTTTTAATAGACTCTATTTTTTGTTTTTGTTAAACAAAACCCCTGGGCAGCCCCTCATCTTTTCCTAGTCTCTGTAGTTCTGCCTTTTCCAGAATGTCCTGTGGTTGGAGTCACACCGTACCTAACCCTTCCAGACTGGCTCTTTGTCTTAGTAATAAACATCTAAGATTCCTCCTTGGCTTAATGCCTCATTTTTTTAATGTGCCGAACACTCTCCCTCCCTACATATTTTTAATTGGCTTTAGCAGTTCATTTGCATCATTTTCGTAGGAGCAAAAAAATCAGAAAGAACTCAAACGTCGAACTAGCGGCATGTAACTAATTTACGATATCCTATCGCCATTAAGAGAACAAAGAGGTTTTCTATTAGTAGAAAGAGGGGATACTCAGAGGGGATCGCTGGGGACAAGTTGGAATAGCATATTTTGGTTCGCCAACGTGGTTTAAGAATTAATATGTTCCTAACTGCTTAGGAGACCAATCGGAAGCGAGACTAGCCCAGCCCCTAAGCACTGGTTACCTCTAGTGGGCGAGATTTGGGGACGATTTCTCGGTCTCCGTCTAACACGTTTGCATTCGTGTAGACAGAAGACAGACACAAAGCAGCCCCGGGCTAGCCTTCCCTGCTCGTGCTCTGCCCCCTCGTTAGGTACATGTACTGGACAGACTGGGGCGAGACACCTCGAATCGAGCGAGCAGGCATGGACGGCAGTACCCGGAAAATCATCGTGGACTCCGACATCTACTGGCCCAACGGGCTGACCATCGACTTGGAGGAGCAGAAGCTCTACTGGGCCGACGCCAAGCTCAGCTTCATCCACCGTGCCAACCTGGATGGCTCGTTCCGGTAAGTGCCTGCCCGCGCGGGGGTCCCCACCTTTCCCTGTGCTCCCCAGCCCCCCGCTAAGGTCCGGGCTGGATGTTGGCAGGTGACCCTTCTTAACTCAGACCCGGGGTCTTGTATCTGAAACCCTGGGGACCTGAGGAGTTCTGGGCTCTTCAGAACTTAACACAGTGGTGAGTGCACACAGGGCGTCAGACTCCACCCCGAGCGAGGTCTGGGAGGGCACCTGCCATCCGCCATGTGACTATGTCCGCGGCAAAACACAGAATAGTCATTCCGAGCGGGGTCGGAAGACGAAAAACAGCCCCACATCCGCACACGGTTTTTGCACCAAAGGAGTCACAGAAGTCTTGCCATTTTCAAAGTTGTTTTGGGTTTCAGAATGGTGGAGAAGGGATTGTGGACCTCAAACCCAGGGGTCCAGCAGGGTTGTAAAGAGTAGACCATACCCCCTTCCTCTCATCACCAAGTACGCGTCCTGAGGACAGGAGTAAGGCTGGTCTTGGGGTTCACTGCATTCCGCAGTCTTGCCAGAGGACCTCACACCTAATACTTGCTCAGTAAAATGAGTTAAATGAGTGAGCTATGAAGGGTTTTTCACTCGTTAGGTAATTGCTTGTAGAGCTTTCTGGTCGGCTTAGCTTAACAGCCCTCTACGTCGTCATGCTGTAACCACAGAGACGTGCCTTCTGTGCACAGGGCTTTGTTTATTTTCATGTACTGAATTTGTGCCGGGTCTTGGGCAATCCTCCTGGAGGACAGACCCTGCTTCTGCTCGGTGGAGTTCCTGAACCAGGCGGGGAGGTAGTGGGTGCCGGTGTCGTGGGCTGCGGTCATGCGGCATGGGGAGGACTCGGCTGGATCTCTGCACACACAGGCAGATGACGAGGCTGACAGATCTGAGGGTGTTAGCAGGTTTGCCACGTTTTATCCAGGCCTGCGTACTAGTTTATCTGTTGCTGTGTACCAAAATACCCCCAAGCCTGGCCACCTAAATCAGCAAATAGGGTTTTTTCTTGTGGGGAAAGAGTGTCAGGAATTAGGCGTGGTTTAGCTGACTTAGCTCAGAGTGTGCCCTGTGGTTATAGTCAAGCTCCTGGCAGGGGCTGTGGTCATCCGAAGGCTTGACCGACGCTGGAGGACCACTCTGATGGCTGTTGGTAGGAGGCCTCAGTTCCTCCTTGACCTCTGCTGACCATGTCCAGCTGGTTTGAAACATTCTAGCCCATTGTCTCTGTGAGCACAGACTGGCCTGGGGCTTGGGTGGAGACTTGGAAAGTGTGGCAGCCTGGGGAGATGTGGTCCTTGGCTGTTGTGAGGGGAGTGTTGGAGGCTGGAAAGGCTGCAGTCTGTGGGTGCCTGGTGGAGGGATCGTGACAGCCAGCAGGGATGGTGGTGGCACTTACGACATGAAAATGGTGATGGTGGTGATGGCTGTGATGGTGGTGAAAACGATGATGGTGATGGTGGTGATGATGATGGAGGTGATGGTGGTGATGATGGCGAAGGCGATGATGGTGATGGTGGTAATGATGGTGACGATGGTCGTGATGATGGTAATGATGGTGATGGTGGTGATGCAGTGATGGTGATGTGATTGTGATGATGGTGACGATGGTGACAATGGTGGTGATGATGGTGACTATGGTGACAGTGATGGTGGTGACGGTGATGATTATGGTGACGATGGTGGGAGTGATGGTGATGATGGTGGTGATGGTGGTGATGATTATGGTAACAATGATGGTGATGATGGTGTTGATGGCGAGGGTGGTGGTGGTGACAATGTTGGTGATGGTGATGATTATGGTGACAATGATGGTGACGATTGTGATGGTGATAGTGATAGTGGGACGGAGGGGATTTGAGGGGTAACAGCTGAGGGGCTGAGGGGCTCGGGGTTCTCCTGAGGATAATGGGAATGGTTGGGAAAGAGATGGAGGCTGTAGTTGAATAACATTCTAAGCGTGCTGCATAGCACGGAATTATTCACTTAACATAATGGTTCATTCTGTGTTCCATGCATTTCTCTCAATAGTTTATTTTAAAAAGTAACATCAAGGGAATGCCTGGGTGGTTTAGTCAGTTAAGTGTCTGCCTTTGGCTCAGGTCATGGTCCTAGAGGCCCAGAATGGAGTCCCACGAGGGGCTCCCTGCTCAGCGGGGAGCCTGCTTCTCCCTCTGCCTACTGCTCCTCCTGCTTGTGCTGTCTCTCTGACAAATACGTAAGAATCTTTAAAGGTGGGCAGCTGGGTGGCAGTTGGTTGGGTGGCTGCTTTCGGCTCAGGTCATGGTCCTGGAGTCCTGGGATCAAGTCCCACATCAGGCCCCCGGCTCTGTGCAGAGTCTGCTTCTCCCTCTCACCTTCTCCCCGCTTGTGCTTTCTCTCACTGTCTCTCTCTCAAATAAATAAAATCTTGAAAAAAAAAAAGATCTTAAAAGGTGATGTCAAGAAGACAAAAAGGGGGCAGCATTGGGTCAGGTCTGGGAAGAGCAGGGCATGTGGCTTTAAGTTGTTTAGTAACCCCTTGTACGTGTTGCTGTCTCCACGGTGTCGGTGTCGGTGTGTCGGTGTCGTGTTGGGGCGGGGGGTGGTGCTGGGGACCAGCCCCCTGCAGCCGTCCCCCACCAAGGAGCCTGGAGGCAGGGAGGGTCATTAAACTGGATAATCACCCCCCCCACCAGGTGTCAAATTCTGAATCAGAACCAGCATCCATAATCGAATTAAAAACTAGTTCTCGGTTTGCTGAACATTATAAATACATAGAAAAGAGCTGCTTTCCCTTGCATTGTTATCAAATTCAGTGTAGCCTGATCCTATAAATGACAGCAAGGAGCAGGCGCATTTGGTCCAGTCTGTAAGCTGTCGAAACATCAGGGCAGAGCAGGCGCGCTGGTCTCCAGTTCCTTGCGATGTCAGCCGCGGCTTCCCGCTTGCCATTTTTCTTCCTCCTTTTTCCCCTGGGGAGCACTTTGCCACCAGCCAGTGTTCTCGAAACAGGTCCGGAGGGGAGGCCCGTGGCTCTGGGAGGGACGGCAGGGGGCTGGCGGCATCTGGGAAGTGCCCCCCACGCACCGGGACGGTTCCCAGGATCCCTGCCCCGCTGTGTCCTACTGTCCTGTGTGATGTGGTGTCCTACTGTCCTGTGTGATGTGAGTGGGTCCACAGGGACCGGGGAGGGTGTTTCGAAGCCGGGAGTGCGCAGGGCGCTGGGGAATCTGCTGACGGCTCCCTGCCCTGCCCTCACACCCCTGCAGGCAGAAGGTCGTGGAGGGCAGCCTGACGCACCCCTTTGCGCTGACGCTCTCTGGGGACACTCTGTACTGGACGGACTGGCAGACCCGCTCCATCCACGCCTGTAACAAGAGGACCGGAGAGAAGAGGAAGGAGATCCTCAGCGCCCTCTACTCGCCCATGGACATTCAAGTGCTCAGCCCGGAGCGGCAGCCTTACTGTAAGCGCGGCGCTGGGGGTGGCTGGCGGCTTCCCTCGGCTGAGGCCCCCAGGCTGGGGGCGCCGACCGCAGCAGCGGCAGAGAGGAGGTGCTGGTAGACGGGCGGGAGGGGTTTTCAGAGTGCAGGGCTAGGCTGGGGGGCAGCGGCGGGTGGGGACCCCCACTGCGCCGTCCGCTCTGTGCAGGCGGCAGAGGGACTCCCGAGGAAGGTCGCTTTTTTCCAGAAGATGCATAGTCAGCGAGGAATGATCTGCTGTGAATCGAGGCTCTCAGCCTGGGGTCCCCAGAGGGTGGTGGCTGGGGTCCTTGTTGGTGACGAGTGGGCTCAGGGCTCCGGTGACAGGCAGCCAGCAGGGTCCTTGGGCACCAGGGTGCTGTAGAAGTTTCTTGCTTTGAACTTACCAGTGAGGGGCCCAAAGGGGGCAACCGTTGTCAGTGCCAAAGGCAAGGGCGGGTTCTTGGCAATTGTGTTTTGTTGAGAACATCTTGGTCCTTAGCTCCACGCTTGGGGCGGCCCACACCCGGAAGGCAGCATGAGGGAGAGGAGAGACACCACCCCAGAAATCTCCAGTTGATGGGGGTGGTTCATAGTCTACATTTTGGGGTACCGCCCCCCCAGCCTGCCCCGGGCAGAGTGAAATGCCAGCAGTGTTTGGGTCTGTTGGTGTTGGATGTAGACGGGCTTGGGAGACTGCAAAGGGTTGCCGGCAGCACCGGCAGCATCTGGGCCTGGCCACCAAGTGCTTGTGCCGATCCCGTGGGGTCCAAGCTCATCACCGAGATTAGACAGGCCTCTGGTCCAGGAGCCTCCAGTCCATACTGCACGGGCAGGTCCTGTTGGGGAAGGCCAAGGGTGGCCTTCATGGAGGAGGTGTTGTCTGAGGGGCCCTGAGGAAGAGTGGGTTTTTGACTGTAGAAGGGGGGGAGGGGCAGAGCAGGGAGGAAGCCCCCACCAGGACGGTGCGTGGGGCGGGAGTGGGGTCAAGGGCCCTGCGGCTCGAGCCTTCCCTCACTCTGCCCCGTCTTCCCCAGTCCACACGCGGTGTGCAGAGGACAACGGCGGCTGCTCCCACCTGTGCCTGCTGTCCCCGAGGGAGCCTTTCTACACGTGCGCCTGCCCCACCGGTGTGCAGCTCCATGACAACGGCAAGACGTGCAAGGCAGGTGAGATGGGGCGCCGGCTGGGGGCTGGCCTGGTGGGGGGCGGGTGTCGGGAGTGAGCCCCGGGGCAGCGCCCCGTCCTGCCTGCAGCGAGGGTTTCACGCGATCTGGGCTCCCACCTGCTGGGACCGGGGTCTGATCTGGGTTCTGCTGCCCGGCGGGCCTGTCACCGGGCTCGGGGACTCCGGTTCTGGTCCGTCGGGTGAGCTTGCAGGGGTCCGCCTGCACGCCGTGAGGTTGGCCCAGATGCTCGCTGTCGCGAACTGCCACACGGAAACCATGGGGACTGGAAGAATGACGTCTGTGCGGGAGGACCCCGTGAGCCGGGAGGCGCCCCACAATCCGGCGCGGGGCACTGTGGTCTCGTCCGCATTGATACGGTCTTCACGCCCCATAGCCCGCCCCCTGGAAGTTGGGGCCGGAGGCACAGGCTCGATGGGAGAAAGCCTCGCGCAGCCGCCGGCCCGCCCCACGCACAGGGTTTTCCTTTGTTTCACGAGCTCGTCGCTTCTTTGTTCCCCTCCCGAGGTCGCAGCACCGGCTCTTCGAGGACGCGCGCTCGATGCGTCACCCCCTCGTCTGGGGCGCTGTCTGGGGCTCTCCTTGCCGGGGGTCGGCTTCCGAGCGTGCCCGTCCGGAAAGGACTGCGGCTAGGACGCAGCCGTCGCTGGGGATGTCCCGGGCCCAGGGCAGCTGGCTGGCCCCGAGGGCCCCGGACCGGCTGGCAAGGGCTAGTGAGGCGTCAGGGAGCGGCCACCCCTGGGCCGGCCGCCGTTGTGGGAAGGGAAGGAAAGGGAGGCCAGGGCTTCCCTGGGGACCTTGGGGCGGCGGAGGGGGGGGGGGGGGGGTTCCCAAAACCGGGAGCCCCGTTTTTTTTTTTTTTTTTTTTTTTTTTTATTTTTTTTTTTTCTTGTTTTTTTTTTTTTTTTT
>NC_081557.1:4496861-4503196 GCF_022355385.1 Mustela nigripes | reverse complement strand
TTTTTTTTTTTTTAAGATTTTATTTATTTATTTGAGAGAGAGAGCACGCGAGAGCGCATAGACAGTGGTGAGGGAGCAGCGGGCTGAGCAAGGAGCCCAGGGCAGGCTCCGTCCCAGGATCCTGGGATCACGACCCCAGTGGAAGGCAGCCGTCCAGTGGATTGAGCCTTCCAGGGGCCCCGTGAGCGCGGGTCTAAAACAGGATGTTTGGGGGCACCGGTGGCTCAGTGGGTGGAGCCCCCAGCTCTTGGTTTCGGCTCAGGTCAGGATCTCAGAGTCGTGGGATCGAGCCCCATGTCGGGCTCTGCGCTCACTGTGGTATCTCCTCGAGATTCATTTTCTCTCTCTCTCTCTCTCTCTCTCTCTCTCTCTCTCTCTCGCCTCCCTGCCAATTGTGCTCACCCTCTCAGTCTCTCTCTCTCTCACATAAATAAATCCGCGGGGAATGACGGCGGCCGGGTTAGGGGCTGGGCAGGGGCTGGGTGTGGAGAGTAAAGCAGTCGGCGGGCGACACTGGCCTGTGGCTGCCCTATCCCCCTCCTCCTCCCCCCCACCTCCCCCCACAGCCCTTCCTAGAGCAAATGTGCTGTGGGGGTGGGGCTGACAGGAAGCCGGCAGGCACAGGAATGAAAATGAATAAAGCCCATTCAGACTGGGTCAGGGTGAAAACAGCACAAAGGAGGGACTCAGATGGGGGTGGGGGCAGTGGGATGAAAGTTCAGAGAAGGGTCTTCCCTGGAGACACCGCTCAGGCTGAGACTGGAGGATTATCAGGGAGGAAGGGCAAGGAATGGTGAGAAGGAACAGCGAGTGCGGCGGCCCTGAGGCAAGGGCCAGGCGGTGTCAGACTGACCTCACAGGGGTGCGGTCTGCACCATCACTCGGGGCCCCGAGTTCACAAGAGCCCTGTGCTTGGTTTAAGGCTCTGTTGTTGCTGACTTGAAATGCTTAATCACTTTTGGACAGGGGGCCCCACAGATTTGCTTGGGGGCGGCCTTGCAGATTTTGCAGCCAGCCCTGCTTTGTGTGTAGGAGAAACCCAAGGGCAGTCTGGAGGCCGTCTTCATATTTTTGTGGGTCTTTTTCTGTTGCTTTTCCACGTGCATCTGTGCATTTTACTGGACATTATTTGTAATTACAGGAGGTGTATATGCTTCCAAAACACGAGTTTCGGTGCCGGCCTGGGGCCTGGCCTCCGGGGTGGAGGAGCACAATCTGGTGTCTATCGCTGCCGTCTGTGGGCAAGCCCTGCCGAGCCAGGGTGCTGGCTGGGGAGGCGAGGTTGGCTCTGGGAGGAGGGCAGGCGTGGCGAATGCAGGCGTGGCTGCCGTCTCTGCCCGCATGGGGTGTCTGGACCCGGGTGCACGTGACATTTAGGGAAAGAGTGAGGGGTGGGCACAACTTCCCCCCACCCCCTGGCAAGGTAGGACACACAGAAGTACCCACCTTATTGGGGAGCTTGCCCGGGGCCGCCTTTGATCACCGGGGGTGGATGATGTCTGGGGCCTGGTTTCTGTGCGCCCGTCTTCCTCATCCGTGCGATGGGGGTCACGGCCACACCCTCCTCAGGGAGGCCGGGGAAGGACACGGCATATTGATGGCACGCAGAAGCCCTGTGCGGGGCACCGGGTGTGTGATCGGGGCACAACGTGGTAGCCCCTTCCACCGTTCACACCCTTGGCGTCCATCTGTCTACACGCTGGGCCAGAGGGAGTAGGGCGGGTCATCCTAAGTTTGCCTCCCCTACCCCCCCACCGTCTGCCGGTCCTCCCACCCCCTGGGGGAGGGCTGATTTCTTTGCCAGGCAGAGGAGCATTGACATTCTGACTCCCTCTTGGGGCCTCTGGTCTCTGGGCACCACTGCCTACGGTCCCTTTGGAGGACATTCTGTTCCTCCTGCAAACATCCACAGAGCAGGGTCGACAGAGGGTGGCGGAGAGGAGATGCCCTGGGGTAAGAGGGCTTCCCAGAGGCGGCTGTCCTGCGGGGAGGGGGCTGGAAGCTATGGCGAAGAGCTGACACCGGCCCCCGTGGGCTGGACCTGGTGGATTAGCAGCACAGCCTGTCCCAGTGGGAAGCTGCTGGCAGGGGGCCGGTCCGCAAACTCCTGGCCAGCGTGCAGAGTCCCCTGGCACTCAGCGGCACAGGGCCACCATCCCTGGTCTTGTGAGAGCTGTCTCGTCTCCCAGCTGGAAAGGGCACTTTCATAAGTCGCTCAGTTGGAGAATGCCACGCGTGAGAAGAAAGCCATCCTTGTGGCTCAGGTGGGTAGTGGTCCAGGAGTCAGGCACACGGAGCAGCTCAGGGGACCCAGGGACTGAGATTGTGTCCTGCTTTTGCTCAGGTGTCCTGTGTGTACACCTGGTTTTCCCAATTATGTGGGACGGGCTAAAAACAGCAGCAGTCTGCCGGGAGCAGGAAGCTTCCAGAGGACACAGAAGGGATGGGCTGGGCTCTTGCTCTGTGTGCGAGGGTGACCGTCGGGTTCCGTGTTTCTCCAAGAGCGGTTCCCACCCCACGTGCTTCCTGCTCATTGACTGGCTGGTTCTGGGGCCTGCGTGGGGCTTCTGTGGCTTCCTTCCCCGGAGCCACTAGAAGTTGGGGTGAGAAGGGACAGTTTCCTAGAAGTTTTGGGTTGAGTTGAGAAGAAATCCAGGAGCTTCTGAGAACATTGCAAGGGTTTGCCACCAAGGTGGCTTTCTGGAAATTTGGGGTGGAAATGTGGGGGATATCTGTGCATGTTTCTTAATCCAGAAGGATTGGGGCATGAGCGAGGAATGCGTTCTCCTTCAGGGGCTTTCCTTCTGTTGGGGCGATAATCACAGAGATGGCCGCGAGTGGGGGCTTAGGTATTGGGATTTTACAACACGTGACAACTCCGCCTGTAGACGGGTTTTAGGGTGCAGATCTCCTGCTCTCCAGGTTTTATTCCTGGCCTCAGAATGTCACATTAAAGCAAAATGTTTGATGAAGACACTGTGGGTGTTTTACTTTCCTCGCCTGGCCCTCCAGGCCGCCCCGCGTGCATGGGCGTGTGTAGTTGTGCCTGTCGGCGGGTGTACATTACACACGGAGTGTGGATTTTGACCGCTGACGTTGTGCAGGCTAATGTGAAAGTGGCCTGGAGAGCGTAGCTGGCAACACAAGGGTAAGACAGAGGAAGCAGACACTGAGTTCTGCGGATTGCCCACGCTGAGCAGAGCTCAGAGGTCTCAGCGTGCGGGAACGTGGTGCAGGGCCCCTTGCTGGCCGGCACTGAGCAGAACGTGTGGACGCTGCCGGCAATGGGGAGGGGCTTCCTGGTGGCCACGGGGAGGATGGGATGCAGCGTCAGCCCAGGAGGACCTCTCCGGGGCCACGGAATGGGTGTGGTCTGGGCCTTGAGGGGTGAATACTGATGCCGCACACTGAGGGCCAGGAGGTCCTGGTCTAGAGGAAAGGCCTTTGGAAAAGAGAAATGGAGGGTCCCAACTTCCACTGCTCTGAAAGGGGAGGTGTCAGAGGTGACCTTCGTGGCATCAAACATGGCTTTGACCTGTAGCTGAGTCCGTTGGAGAATTTTGGGGGTGGTGAGGAATTCAGTCCCAGGGAGACCCAGAATTTAGAGCAATGTCCAGTCAGGTGATGGCTTTGTATGTCTAGTTACTGTTTTATGATACCGGCACTCACATCCTGGCTGTGTGGTCTTGGGAAAATAACCCAGCCTCTCTGTGCTTCCAGTTGCTTCACTTGGAAAAAGTACCTGATTCTTGGGAGGATGGCCTGGCTGGCCAGCAAGTAGGAGCCGTGCTTCAATTTGAACTTGAACTTGGAGCCAGGCAGGCAGTGTGATTTGGCGTCAGAAGAGGAATTCTTCCCTGAGTGCTTAAGATCAGAAGCAGCTGATGAGGCTGGGTGGTGGCAAGAGGAGGTTTGAGGGGGCGTAGGCGGGGTAGGGGCCTCCTCACACAGCCGGTGGGAAGCGGGCAGAAGAGTGAGGTGGGTGTCCTGAGTGCACTGGACACGTGGCTCCTTTCCAGGGGTGAAGGCCAGCATCGGGCCGGGCGGGACTGGGGTCTGAGGCGGGGGTCTGGATGTGTCAGAATCCCTCGGAGCCTGACAGACGTCACATCCAGGTGGCCCAGCCCCAGCAAATCAGAGCGTCCAGGACAAGGGGCAGGCATGGAAGGTGAAGGGCTGGGTCTGCCCTTGACACCTGCCCAAGGCAGGCTGATGTGTTGCCATTGGGGGAACCCTCCGCACGGTGGGTAGCATCTCAGGACCCGAAGCCGTGGCCTCAGGCATGACTTGTGGGTTCCTGGGGCTTTCACTCTGGGCGTCTGAGCATTTGTGCTGTGGAGTTAAATCGGAAGAATTTTCGTGATATGCACGGGCCCTATTATGCCCTGCTTTTGAGCAGATGAAAGCCTGCCCTGTGCAGGGAGCAGGTGCCTTCCCCCAAGGAGGGGGCTGTGGTGGCTGTGATGCTCAGACCCCAGTGAACGGGGGTGTGATAGCCCAGGGCCTGCACACTGCCCGGTAGAAGCAGAGGATTGCGCCGGCGCAGAGTGTGGCCTTCTCACCTGTGAGATGCACGAGCAGGAAGACTTCCTTCCCCGCGGCTGGGGAGTCAGATGAGAGCCTGCTTTCCAGTGCCTGGGTGGGGGCCACACAGACAGGACAGCAGATATGGACTCTCTTCCTTTGAATCAGCAGTGTCTTGTGTTCTCTGGCCCCGTGGGCGGGGGACAGCCACTCGCTGCAGGGTACAGTGTCTCACGGTCCCCCAGACCCTCATGATGTGGCCCCCTGGGGGTCCTGTAGGCTCTGAGACTGGGAAGAATGGCAGAGCAAGTGGCCCCCTCCTGGGCCCCAGCTGTGGGGGTTGGCCGGGGGACTTGGTGAGACCCTGGGAGCCTGAGTGACTCTTGTCCCCAGAGCCAGTGGGGGAGGGTGCCTGGGCCAGGCTGCGATCCCACGCACCACGCGACCTCCAGCGCCGGCCTCCCCCAGCCCTCCCCAGCGGCCTGGCCAATGGAGGCGCCCAGCTGGCTTTGGTTTTCCCCAGGTTTTTCCAATTATGTGGGATGGGCTAAAAACAGCAGTAGCGGGGCCTTATTTGGGAGTTCCCACCGTCACCCGAGCAAGCCCATGGCCCCCCTCGCTCCGGGGGCGGCTCCTTGTGGGACAAGCCCCTGTTGTGACTTTTGTTCCTGGGCATTCCTCCCCGCCAGGGGCTTCTGGGCGGTGTGTGCCCTGCTCGGGGCTGAGTGACCTGGGCAGGTGACTTGCTGGGGCTATGTCCAGGGCACGTGGCTTCACTGCCCCGCGGGGAGGGGACGGGGCAGGCTGCCACCCTGTTTTGTGCCCTCCACCGTGGCTGCTTGTTGGGGCGGGTGGGAGGCTCGGACTTCGTGATTTACGGGTCTGCCTGCCGCACCTCGCCAAGAAGTAGTTTTAACAGATGTTTGCAGGGACAGGAAACAGAAGGACGAGGGGATGTGGGGGCCGAGGTGGGGGGTAGGGGGTGGAGGAACAGAGGCGTCACTGTCGGGTCTGACGGGCAGACTGACAACCGGGCCGATGTCTCACAGCCCCTCACGTCCATCCGTCTCTCTGGGTGGATTAGCCGAGGCTCGGGGCCGAGGAATAAGGGGCGCGTTTGTTCCCAGTCTGGCTGTCTTGTCACTTATCAGGGAAGTAGGTCAAAGGGAAAAGAAAGGAGGCCCTTGTGGCGGGGCCGCCGCCGCCCGGGCCGTGATTGGCGGTGACTCTGCAAACAGAAGGCAGCTGCTGTTCTCAGCCACGGACCGTGAGTTTTTAATAGCAAGGAAATCAGATTGCACAGTCCCAGGAAATGGTGTCACAAGTCCAGGCACTAACTTTTTTTTTTTTTCGTTTTCTTCGGGAAACGGAGGTGTAACTTGCAGACAGTAAAATGCAGAGTCTAAGTGTCCACTGTGATTCGCTTTGACAGTCACGCACGTCTGCCTCGCTCCCACCCCCGTCCGGAAGCAGAATGCTTCCAGCTCCCAGAACGTTCCCGGGGGCCCGCGGCAGACCCCCCCACCCCGCCGGGGCAGCCCCCGCCTGACTTCCGTCACCATGGATTAGCTTGGCTGTTCTGCAGCGCCCCAGAAACGGAACCTCACGGCGTGTGCTCCTTTGTGTCTGAGCCCGAAGACTAACTTCTAAATCTAATAAAAGAGGAGAGGGGAGCATGCCCTATTCTTAGAAAGAGAAAACTGTCATCCCAGGGCCCGGCGAGACCGGGTGGCGCCTCCCGGGTGCCCCGCGTCCCCCGATGGAGAGCGACGCCGCAGTCGCTCCCTGCGCTGGCCCCAGCCACCCCCCCC
>NC_081557.1:4456109-4496761 GCF_022355385.1 Mustela nigripes | reverse complement strand
GCGGAGTCAGGTTCTGGGCCCGAGGTCCAGGCCCTTGGTGAAGCCATCGGCTGCAGGAGAAAGGCCTCACCTGGCCCAGCCCTGTCGGCCACGTGCCCCTCGTGCCCGCTCTGGCTTTGGGGACGGCTGCAGGTCCTCTGTCTTGGTTCCATGGACCGTGGCCCGGCACGTTTACCCTCTCCAGTTTGCAGAGCCCTGGAAGCAGTGAGCTGGTGGCTCGTGTGCTAGGCCGACGCCCGGGCCTCTGGCATGTCCTCAGACGCCTGCCACCCCTCCAGGAGATGCGTTATGATGCGCTCCCTTGTCCCCCGCACAGGAGGGATCCTGGCTTCCCACGGGACCAGTGTCAGGCCCAGGAAGAATGCTGGGAGTGTGGACACGGTGACTTCCAGAGCATCTGCTATGGCAAGCGCTGAGGTTTTTTGGTCGTCCTGGCCCCAGGACTTGGCTGACTGCACCCTTGTCCCCTTTTTGCTACTCCTGGTTAGGTGGGAATTGGGATCTGATTGGCTGTGACCTGGTGACATGCAGGGTCTTCCCGTCTCACTGACCTGGGAGTGTCAAACAGGCTCATGTCTCCTAATGAACCTTATAAACCCTGAGGTGCTTGGGCACCAGGCTGGCTGGCTCTGTCGGCTAAGCATCCGAACACGACCTCTCACCTCAGGTCTTGATCTCAGGGTTGTGAGTTCAAGCCCCACGTCAGGCAATATACAAGGCATGGAGCCTATTTTAAAACAACCAAACCAGACAAAACGCTGTATGGTGCAGTGCCCTTGAGTTAGGGTAAACCATGCGAACCCTGGTACCCCCCTTCACCCCCAGCCTCCTCCGTGGTTTTGGCCTCGCTGCCGGGTTACGGTGCCCGGTAACACCAGGGCCTCACAGGAGCTGGTCCGAGGGGCTGGGGCCGGCTGCTTTGGAGATTTAGGCAGCCAGAGCTTAAGCAAGGCCCCAGAGGAAGGGATGGAGGCAGGATTTGGACCAAGCAGCCTGCCCCAAGGGAGCTTTCCTGGGCAGTGCAGAGGGGGGCGTGGCTGCCACCACCTCCAGGAGCTGCAGGACAGGATGTCATCAGAGGAAGACTATGGGACGCGGGCAGTGTGCCTGGGCTCGGGAAGGCACTCTGTGTGCTTTTTTTTTCCTTCTTTTTTTTGTAAGATTTTAATTATTTGAGAGAGTGAGGGAGAGCGTGAGCAAGGGGAAAGGGGGAGAAGGCCCTAATGCGGGGCTCGGTCCCAGGCCTCTGGGCGCACACCGGAGCCAAAGGCAGGCACTTAACCTGCCGAGCTAGCCGGGCGCGCTCTGTGTGATTGTTTTGAAAGACCTGAGCCACATGACCAGAGAGGTGGGGTCGGGCTTTCTCCCTGTGGGTCTCCGACTGTTTCATGTCATCCGGCCCCGCGTCCCCCTGTTTCAGGCTCCCAGTCGCCCACCTTTAATTGGTCCAATCAGCTGTCCTTTGTTCACGAGTCTCTCAAGGCCCTCTGGGCTGGGTCATGAGCCTTCAGGGTGCATCTCTGCGGCTGTAGCTCAAAGAGAATGTGGCCTGAGGCCGGTCCCCGGGGCGGGCTCTGGGCCGCTGGGAGGGGGACCTGTGCGAGGGCTGTGGCCTTGGGCTCAGAGACTCACTGACTGTCACACGACCTCCCGGGCTCCCTGGGGAGCCTTCCCCACTCCTGATTCTTACCTGTGAAGACACAGAGGTCAAGTTGCTCACCCCAGGTGGCTCAGTGAGGAACTATGGCTGGGGGCTGCAGTTGGGTGTGACCTTTGGGCTGGGTGGCGAGCAGTCCCTGAGGGGCAGGGGGAAGGGCAGGTGGCAGAGGACCATGGCTGACCCCTGGCTGCGGGGGAACAAGGGGGTCGGGAGGCTGACACTGACCTCGCTGCCCTGGCTGCTCCAGGTCTCAAGGCAGAGGAGTGACTCCCCCATTTTATTGCTGTGCAGATGGAGGCCCAGACTCTGGGCCGAGGCGATAGCCTGCCACGGACTCACGGGAGGCCCGGGGTGGGTCCCGCAGACAGACAGCTGCTCGGGCCTCTGGTTTCCAGTGGAGCCAGTGCCTGGCCCAGCCACTTCCCCTGTGGTCACTCGGCACGGCCTTCTGGGCCAGGGCGCCGGGCTGTGGTCTCAGCGCCTGTCCAACAGCTTACCCCAGGGGGCCATGGGGAAATTTAATCAATTGCTGAAAAACAAAAATAAGTTGGCTGCGGACCAGCTGTGAAGCTGTTTATGGCCTCAGAGACGGTAGCGCGGAGGGCGGGCTGCGCTGGGACCTGGCTCTGCCCGTGCGAGGTCCGGGGTGGGGGCGGGGGGGGGGCGGGGTGGGGGCCAAAGGGGGGCGGGGGGCTCGTCATCCTGTGTCCAGCACGAGGAAGCCGGTGGAAGGACCGACTGGGGTGGTGCGAGCCTTCGGGTGGGGGCCCGTCCTCTCTTGGAGACGCAGCTGGTTCAGTGGGGACAGTTGTGACGTCCGCTCTGCCTGCTGGAAAGGCTGGGCCCCGATGCTGGGTGCCGGGGTGGGGGGAACGCGGGCCTTGGGGCCGCCGCCTCTCTCCTCTGTTGATTTGGTCAGTCCACATCCTGGAACGTGTGGTTTTGCTCATCGTGAAAAATCCTTTCCCATGTTGGGGAGCAGAGGGGATAAACCGTAAGATCTTCCAGGATTCCCTGCTGGACCACCCGGCAGGGGCCTCTCCTCCTCCTGGGCTACGGGGGAGGGACTGCGGCTCCACTGCCCCCCCACCCCGCCCCGTCCCTCCTCTTGGTTCTTCCCTCCTGTTTGGCTCAGGCCAAATAGGTCAGCCCTGCGTGGCCACTCCATTCCCGCTGGTCGCCTGGTCAGACAGCCTTGTCGTGCCGAGCCCAGCCCCTCCCCCCATCGCCGAACCGCGAGGCCTCTCCGCATCAACCCAGGCACCATGTTTTAAAGTCTTGATGTTTTCTGGTTGAAAAGTAACATTCGTGATCACCCTTAAAAGGAGGACATCCCACAAAATAACAGAAAATAAAAGCACCCGCAATGTGGCCGCCCAGATGTGACACTCTCCTGTCCCCTCTGCTTGCGTTCAGATCTGGGTTGGCACGAGTCCCTCATCGTGTGGGGGCCCCGCCGTGCCCGACCTCCTCCACCGCCTGCCGGGTGTTTCCTCCCCCAGCCCTGTCCCCGAGCCCGGTGCTCTCGTGGGCTCTTTTCGCTGTTCCCAGGTTGTGGGGTATGAACGGTGCCACAGGCCCTTTCCTGCGGGTTTGGGTTTTGCTGTGATCGAGAGGCCTCGGGGACCCTCCCCAGCCAGGAATCTGCCTGTGTGTCCAGCGGCTGCTTCGGGCTGGGCTTGCAGAGGGGAAACTGGAGGGTCACGGGGTCCCCGAGCCACACTGCCGTCCAGGAAGCGTGGGCCGGGCACAGTCCTCCGGGAGGCGGGGGCCCTGCTGCAGCCGCGCTGAGCGGCTGGCCTTTTCCCCTCTGGAATCCTCTTCAGGTCACCCGTCTCTTCTGGTTGTTGCTGAGGTCTGGGTGGTTTTTTCTCTCGACTTGGACGCCTTTCAGTGAACTTAAATGAGGCATAGACTTTGCCTTGTATGGCTGTTTTAGGTTTCAGGAAAATCGAGCAGGGGCTCCCGAGAGTTCCTGTGACCCTGCTCGCCCTCCTGACATGGCTTCCACTGTGATTAGGACGGGCCGTCGCCTGTTGTGAAAGGCACACATGAGGGCCGGGGACCCACAGCCTCGCTCGGCCGGAGGGCCACATGGCTCCCCACCTGCTTTTGTGCGACTATTTTTGCAGGGTTGAAAAGAGACTCACAAGAAGAATGTTTTGTGACGTGGAAAAGGATAGGGCATTCGAATTTTGGTGTCCCTCCATGAAGCCCGGCCCACAGAGGCGGGTCCCTTACAGCACACGTGTGCAGACCCCGCCGGAGACCAGAAGGAAGACCGGGAATGGACCAAAGATAGTCACTGGGGACATCTGCGTGTGTTTCCTGCCAGGCTTTTGTTCGGGGAGGCTCTTGTTTGTCTTGTGGCTGGGCCCCTGCTGCACGGAGAGCGTGGTTTGCACGAGGCTGCCCTGAAGACTGCAACGGGCGCAGTGCTGTCCCAGCGTCCAGCGCGCACGGCGCATGTGGGCCAGCCCGGTTCCCGTCCATCCCGGCTGCAGCAGTGACCCTGTGCGCTCTGGAGGTCCCCCCGGCCCTTGGACCTGCCTGTCCTTCCACAGAACCTTTCCTCTCACCTCTGCTCCCCACCGCTTGTGGGGTGTATCGTGTCCCCCAAAAAGACGTGTTGAGTTCCCGGAACCTGTGAATGGGCCCTGACTCGGAAACAGGGTCTCTGCAGGTAGAACCGAGTTATGATAAGGTCCTCCTGGAGTCGGGTGGGCCCTGAGTCCAATGAATAGTGACCTTTATAAGAAGGAAATGGAGACCCAGAGACGCCGGAGAGGAGGCCATGTGAAGACAGACAGGGGTTGGAGTGGTGAAAACACAGGCCAAGAAACATCTGGGTCTTGCTGGTAACCACCAGAAGCTGAAAGAGCCAAGGACGTCTCCAGAGCCTTCAGGGGGAGCATGGGCCTGCCAGCACCTGGGGCATTTACTTCTGGCCTCAGAACCGTGGAGTCCGTTTCCGCCGTTACGAGGCGCCCCTCCCCCCGTCTGCGCTGATGGGTTACGGCAGCTTTCTCCTGCATCGCGCCTGCTCCGTGTAACCCACGGGACGGTGCCCTGCGATGGAAGCCAGCTTGGTCCGGAGGGACGTTGGCGGGCAGGGATGGTGTTGAACTTGCCGCGCCTGTGACTCTGGGCCATCCCTCGGGTCTGCTTTTGTGTTCTGAGAACACCCGCTGCCAGGAAGGCTGTGCCCTGGCCTGGCCTGGGGTCCGTGCCCTGCGCTTGGCCCCGGGACAGGGGCGCTGCCCTTCTTTCCTGCGCTTGTGCGTGCAGGGAGGAAGGGGAGAGGTCAGGAGTCCGCCTGAAGGAGGCTCCAGGGACGGCTGCCCCGCCGGCGAGGGGAAGGTTTCACTTTCCTAGGCAGCCCCGTGGGGCAGGCTGTTTGTTTGAACAACCCCAAAGAAAGCCATTTGGCCAACTGTTAGTTTCTAACCAATTTACTTCCTTGGTGTTTAAACAAACCCCTACCCAGAATCCGTGTCTGGTCCCAGGGAAGGGGGTGGCCTCCCCTCCTCCTGGCCCGGCCCAGTGCCCGACACCCACCCAGGGAGCCCGAGGCCAGGGCTGCCGCTCAGACCTGGCTGCAGACAGCCCTGGAGGTCCCCTGGGAGCGGGAGCCTCGGCGAGTGGCCCACGGAGCCCAGGCAGGGAGATCTCTCTCTGCAGCTGCCCCCCCCTGCCCCCACCCCGCCGCGGGCCTGGTCCTGGACAGAGAGCTCTGGTCCTCCACGCTTCAGGCAGCGGGCTGGGCTGGGGCTCTCACCCGCGGGTCCCCGTCTTCCAGGCCAAGCTCAAATAAAAACTTCAAAGGCTCTGCAGCCCAAGGGGTGTCAGACATTCCCCCCCAGAGTCAATTATCACCTACAGATTTATCCTGGCATTTAATTACTGCCTTAGTCACAGAGACTTAAGAGACGCTGATAATGGGGTTCCTTGGCCGTGGGGTGTGCTGGAGGCTTTGTTTTGACCTGGTTGATGGAGGGCTGGGGTCCATGATGGCTCTGTGCCCCTCGGGGACACTCTGCTGGAGTCTAGTACACGGTCACAGCTGCACGAATCTGAGGTTCTTGGAGCCGGAGGCCAGGATTCCCCCGTCTCAGCTGGTCCCTTACAGGCCCGCCTGTAACTCCCGCTCTGCTTCCTAGCACCCGTTCACGGACGTTCTTCCTCCCCGAAGGGCTCTGCCCTGTGTGTGTGACCCCAGGAGCACCGGCGGGGCCCGGGGGATCCTGTGCCTGTCCACCTCCGCCCCCAGTTCCTGGTCTAAAGTAGCTGCCGCAGAGAGAGACCTGGTTGGGGGGGCCGAGCCAGCCGCCCAGTGGCACACCAGCACCGGGCTTCCTGCGTGTGCCATCTGGTGAAAGTCAAGTGTTTGCGGGGCCTTTTTTTCCCACTTGCTCCTGTAGACCCTTGCGCGGGGAGCTTAACCTCTCTGTGCCTTGAGTTCCTCATCAGTAAAATGGGATGTAGTTGTACCTCTGGGATGGCGTGAGGCTCACACTATTTTAGGTGATTGTGTCTGGAGGACCCCAGGAACGGGGATGGGGAAACAGGTGCTACAGGTGTTTTGTGGGGCACCCGGGTGGCTCGGTCAGTCAGACGTCCGACTCTTGATTTTGGCTCAGGTCATGATCTCAGGGTCGTGAGAGTGAGCCCTGTGTCCGGCTCTGTGCTCAGCAAGCAGTCTGCTTGGTATTCCCTCTCCCTCTGCCCCTTCCTCCCGCGCGTGCTCTTTCTCGAATTAAAAAAAAAAAAAAAAAAAAAAAAAGATCTTAAAAAAAAATGTATTTTGGGACAGAGCATTGGTTCCTCTCAGGGACCAGTGTTTTCTCTGGGGAGGAAGTCCCGCTTGAGGTCACGTGCGGTTTGACACACACCCTTCCGCCTTGCACGGTGAGCTGCCCTGGCCTCCACTCGGGAGCCCGACGACAGCCTCTTCGGATGGGTCTTGTAGACACCCTCTTGGGACGGGGCTCTTCCTGGACGTGCCCTGCAGGGGCATCCCCTGTCCCTCCATCATGGGAGATGAAGCCAGAGCCTTTCCCGGAGTTTGGTTTTATGGTTCCCTTGATGTCAGAGCCAGAAAGAAACTCACACACCAGCAGGTTGGGCTGATTCTTCAGTGTAAATGGGGAGACCAGAGCCTGGAGAAGGTTAGAGACCTGTGCAGAGTCACACAGAGATTTCGGCCCTGCGTTCTCCTGGCTTGTCTAAGGACGTCAGCACCTGCCCTGGGTGCGGCCCGGGGTCTGCAGAGAGCCGAGGAGGCATGTGCACAAATCCCAGTGAAACATTAAGTGTGGTGCCCATGCAGTGTGTGTGTGTGTGTGTGCGGCCAGCCCATCCACTGGGGTAAGGGTGGTAGGAAGGCTTCCTGGAGGAGGAGGGGGAGGTGTGGGACCTGGGCCTTGAAGGACAGGTCAGATAACAGAACATTTTGGGAAGAGAGCCCCAAGGAAGACAATTTGTTAAAATTCAGAGTTCCCCTCCCCTCCTTCCAGTGCACACCATATCAAGGCCAAATCTGAATTTGGGTCTCGGAGTTTCCAAAGCAGTCAGGCACTTGGGGTGCCTTCTGGGCACAGCCTGCCTCAGTTTCCCAGGCCTGGGCTCAGAGAACTAGTGCTGTCATGTGTCGCCCTCTAGTGGAGGAATTGGGTGATGAGCTGTGCACCTCGGAGCGAGGATTCCCCGTCCCACCCTTACTTGAAATGCAGGTCAGGGGACCCCAGGTGGACTCTGCGAGGCACTGGGCTCCGAGGGCTCTGCCACTGGGGCAAGAAGTTGGCACCAGGCGCCGGAGAGGGTCTGCTGTCTGAGGGCTGTGGCTTGACCAGGCAGCTGCCTGCAGAGCTGGGTCTGGGGGCCTGAGGTTGACGGATGTGCCTGGCTGGTTCTGTCCCTGTCCCCATCCTGCGTTGCTACATAACTTGAGGCAGGTCCTTCCCCATTCTGGGCCTTTCCTCAGACCAGGCAAGTGGTCCCAAAGTTCCGGAAGGGGTCTCTGGGCCTAAACTTGGCTCTGCAAGTCCTTGAGACCAGAAGAGGCCAGAGTGAATGAGGGGACAAGGACCCAGCTCTGCGGGAGGGCACACAGCCTCCAGGGGTGTCCTGGTCAGGGTTGGGGAGTGCCATGAGGCTCCCTGTGCTGTTTGTCCTGGAAGTTCCAACAAATCCCAGCAGGGAGGGTCCAGGATGGGGTTGAGATGTTAACCCTGCTGGGGTGGCAGAGGGAGCCCGGGGCACCTGCCCCCCGGTGCTTGCCCTCGTCAGTGAGAGAGTCACGTGGGAAGGAATCAGACCGTGCAGTGAAGGTGGCATGAAGCTGCCTTGGAGGGGTGAGCGGGGTTGGGGGGGGCTCATGAGGAAATGGCATCTGAGCTGAGCCGTGAAGGGGGAGCACGTGGAAGGTGCGGCCCAGTGGGGGCTTTGAGAAGTGTGGCTGCCAGTGGTGGTCTGGAGCCCAGTGTTTCCGTGGGACCTGCATCTGGCACTGGTTTGTGGCCAGGAGAGGAGCTTGCAGGGGCGAAGGGACACTGAGTATGAAGCAGCTCTTCCATGGTGGTGGAGGTCAGGTGGCTGTGTGGCTTTCGGCTGGTTGCTTGACCTCTCTGTGCCTACATGGTCTCCTCGATACTATGACGATACAAACAGTGCTGGCCTCCTAGAGCCCTCAGGGGGATGAGCTAGTGACCACAGAGGAGGGTCACAGCGAGTGTTACCTACGGTCACCGGTGGCTGCGCGGAAGCTCTGACCCTGGGGGCTGGCAGAGCCCCTCCCTGCCATGCCCAGCGCAGGCCTGGTCCACTGTCCTGCTGCCGGCCTCTGACCCCACCGCATGTGCTCCCTCAGGAGCTGAGGAGGTGCTGCTGCTGGCCCGGCGGACGGATCTGCGGAGGATCTCGCTGGACACACCGGACTTCACCGACATCGTGCTGCAGGTTGATGACATCCGACATGCCATTGCCATCGACTACGACCCGCTGGAGGGCTATGTCTACTGGACGGACGACGAGGTGCGGGCCATCCGCAGGGCGTACCTGGATGGGTCAGGCGCACAGACGCTGGTCAACACCGAGATCAATGACCCCGACGGCATCGCGGTTGACTGGGTGGCCCGCAACCTCTACTGGACGGACACAGGCACCGACCGCATCGAGGTGACACGTCTCAATGGCACCTCCCGCAAGATCCTGGTGTCCGAGGACCTGGACGAGCCCCGGGCCATTGTGCTGCACCCTGTGATGGGGTAAGCGGGGTGGGGTGGGGGGGGTTGGACCTCCAACCTGGTGGTGGGGGCTGGGAACCAGGCCACCAGAAGTGAGAGATACTAGCGTCTCTGGAACTTTTGCCGGCATCAGAATGCCCCCAGAGGAGGCTTGTTAAGATGCAGGTGGCGGGGCCCCTTCCCGGAATTCTGATTCAGGAGGTCTGGGGCAGGGCCTGGGAACCTGAATTTCTCATAAGCTCCCCCCGGGGATGCTGCTGCTGGTCCAGGGCCCAGACTTTGCAATGCTATGATGTCGTGTACGTGGGTACCAGGCCTGGAGAGCTGGGGGGAGTCTTTCCAGGGGCCTCACCCTTCTCACCTGTGAAGCGGAATGCTTCACCAGAGTGGTTTCTAGGCTGATGATGGGATGTACTTAACGGCCTTTCCTGAGCATTGCACACGGGGAAGCTTTACCTCCTCCTCTCTCCCCCGGAGGTGGGTACAGTCGTAGAGTAGAGGACACTGAATCCCAGAGAGGTTAGGGGACTCACCTAAGGTCACACAGCAGGATGCTGAGATTGGACCAGGCAGTGTGGCTCCAACTTTCCATTTTGGGATTCTGTGAAAACAGCTCGTCTGTCGATGTAGGAGCCTTTCGGAGAAACTTTGCAGCTCAGAGCCCCTTCCTGGGGCTCATGACCAACAACGGGAAAGTGGTGGGGGGAGGAGGAAGAGTTGGAGCTCCTGGCGGTGGAGCCAGGGCTGCGGGGGGAGCCTCTGGCCCTCTGTGCCCGGTGCCGCGTGGTATCCCGGAGACAGCCTGGAGGAGGAGCTGGAAAGACAGGAGGGGGACCTGGGAGCTGTGCCTTGTGGGGACTAGCAGAGCCGCAGCGGTTGTAACCATGGTCCCTGGCGGGGGCTGTCAGGTGCTGCTCAGAGGTGCAAAACCACGGACACCCACTCAAGGTGCCTGCTGGCAGAGCTGGGCCTCGTGGCCCGTCTGCCCGTGGAGCCTGCGCTTTGTGCACAGGAGCCCTTCGGCTCTTTGAGGAAGGTTCCACTCCACGTGGGCCCCCTGCCTGGTGCTCGGCCCTCCGGCCCATGGGTCTCCCAGCACATCTGCTGTCCACCCACCTGCAGGACAGGAGAAGGGTCCCACCTGCTCCCTTCGAGTCCTAGGATGCCGGGTTGTGAAGCCCATGCTGTGGGCACCCCCGTTTCCTGTGGAGCCCCTGGTCCCGCGTGTGGGGGGCTTGGCGCTCATGTGGGCAGGGAGCCAGCACTGCGTGTGCACCCTTCAGCATGGGGAGGGTGTTGTCCTCGGCCCTGGGGACGGGCCGGACAGCGTCAAGGACATGTGCTTCCCCTCCAGCCTCATGTACTGGACAGACTGGGGGGAGAACCCCAAAATCGAGCGCGCTAACCTGGATGGACAGGAGCGGCACATCCTGGTGAACACGTCCCTCGGGTGGCCCAACGGCTTGGCCCTGGACCTGCAGGAGGGAAAACTGTACTGGGGAGATGCCAAGACGGACAAAATCGAGGTGAGTCCTCCCCGCCGGTGGACGCTGGTTCCCGAAGCTGTTTAACGAAGGTCGTGCTGCCTGGCACAGCCCAGCAGGCCTGGAGGCCCTGGAGCCCATGACCTGTACCAGGCGGGCAGCGGATGGATGCCTGTGCTCTGCTGGGTTTTTTTTTAAGATTTTATTTTTTTAGAGAGAGAGAGAGCGCATGCTCTCCTGTGTGTGTGTGTGTGTGTGTGTGTGTGTGTGTGCGCGCGCATGCGCGCGTGAGCCAGGGGGTGGACAGAGGGAGAGAGAATCCCAACAGTCCCCACACTGAGCGCAGAGCCCGACGCGGGGCTCGGTCTCATGACCCTGAGATCGTGACCTGAGCCAAAATCAGGAGTCGGTCGCTTGACCCACTGAGCCCCTGTGCTCTGCATTTTGGCCAAATAGGATCCTCGAAAAAATAGTCTATTAGGATACTTTTCCAACATGCAGGAGGCCTGTAAGGAGCCGTGTGGCCGAGTGAACCCCGTCGCAGGGCACTGCGCTTGTGTGAGAGGTTTTCGGAGGGAGCTGGGTGAAGGACACACGGGAGCTCCTTGAGTGACTTCTTGTGTGACTTCAACTATTTCAAAAACAAAATCTCCGTCTTTAAATTTACTTCTTTATTTGAGAGAATGCGCGTGCTCGCCAGCTAGCAGGGGTGGGGGAAGGGTCAGGGAAGGGGAGAGAGGGAATCCCAAGCAGACTCCCTGCTGAGCATGGAGGCCGATGTAGGGCTCGATCTTACGACCCTGAGATCATGACCTGAGCCAAAATCAAGAGTGTCGGTTGCTTAACCCAGGTGTCCCTCGTAACACAAAATCTTAGTGAAAACTCACACACATGTGCCCACCATGCAGCGTAAGACAAAAAAATCTTACCAACGTGGTGGCAGCCAGGTGACCACCATTCTGAATCTGGTGACGCGTTCCCAAGGCGTTTTCTCTTGCCAGGTGGATGTGTCCCGGAACGGAGCGTCATCCTGTTCTGTGTGATTCCGTGTGATTAATTTAAGCGATGTGCAGATGTGTTCTTTGGCAACTTGCTCTTTGCTCGTGGGTGTACTTTTTGGAGGTGCTCCGGAGACAGTCGTTCGATTCGTCCCCACAGCAGGGAAGTCCCCGACGTATGTGCCTGTCCTCGGTGTGGACGCCTCCCCTCAGGGCTGGTCACATCACTGCTTACGGACCACTCACCTGGGGGTAAACTTCGCTCCTCTCTTGGCTTCGGGGGGAGCCACCCACCAGGCAGCTTGCCAGGGGAGGGCGGGAGCAGGGAGACGGACGTGCGTCTGGGTCGCAGGGTTTCATGCCACGCTCCTGGACAGGGGCTCTGGGCTGAGTAGGTGCCTCTTCCGCCCAAGTCGCTGTCCAAGTGGCCAGTTCCTGCTGGATTCCCTACAGACGACCCTGTTGCTAAAGGGAGTTTCCCTCGAGCCTCTGAGCCTGAAGGCACGACCCTTGTCTCCCTTGTGGTCAGCCAAGAAGGCTTCGCCCCGGGACCCCACCCGCCCCCGGGAGCAGCTGGGGGGCTGGGGACGTGTGTGTCGGCTGATGCTGCCGGACACGTAACAGGCGTGGCTCCGTGTACTCCCGCGGTGGGGTGCTGGGGCCCTTTACTGTGGGAACACACGTGACCGATGATGGCCGTTTTAACCATTTTAAAGTGTGCCGTTCAGCGGCCTCTCCCGCAGTCACAGCTGAACCCCAGCAGCCACGGCCGCTGCCCCGTTCCAGAACGTTTCGTCACCCGAGACCCCGTGCCCACTAAGCAGCCAGGCCTGGTCTCCGCTCCCCGCAGCAGCCCCCAGCACCCACGGATCTCCTGTGGTCCCCGTGGCTGGCTGTCCCAGAGGTTTCATGCGAGTGTGGTCCTTCCGCGCGCAGCCTTCCGTGCCGGGCTTCCTCGCGCCGCGCGTTGTTTCTGGAGTTTATCCTCACGGCGGCATCTGTCCTCGTTTCGTTTTTATGGCCTATGACCCTGGGCACCCGGACGGACCATGCTGTGCAGCGTCTGTTGACGGGCATTTGCGTTCTGCCCCCCCCTCCGTGGCTGCCGTGAGCGAGGCTGTCAAGGGCACCGCGTGCTAGTTTTGTCTGCGCGCCTGTTACTTCTCCGGGGAGCACCCGGAGGCGCCGAACTGCTGGGCCACGTGGGGTTTCACGCGTGGTTCACGGACGCGCCGTCAGAGTGCTCTGCGGTGTGCTCCCTCCACGCTCTCTGTCCTCGGCAGCACGTGTTCTCTCTGCACAGCCTTGGCCGCTGGAATATTCCACACCCTTTATCCTGCTGGGCGCTCGGGGGTGTCCCTGGCTTTGACGGGCATTTTCCCGATGACGGGCGAAAGGTTGTTTGTCCCCCAAGCGTACTTGGAGGTGTGTGGCGTGGTTCCCACTCGTGGATGAGAAGCTGAGGTCCAGGAGGACGGTACCTTGCTCAAGGTCACGTGGCAAGTGGGTGGGTTTTGGTTTTCCACGTTTAGAACCAATCCTCAGACAAAGCCCTAAGACAGCGTCAGGTTTCCAGACAGAATCTAAACGTTATCCTCTTGGTAACCGCTAAGTAGAAGGGACAGAAGTCAGGAGGCGCGAGGCTGGGGACAGGTAGGAGCGCGGTTTCGAGGGTAACCGACCAAGGAAGACGGTCTGTCACGGTAGCGTGAGGAGAGGGAGGGCCCGGAGTCAGGGACGGAGTCTTCACCTGCACGGGGCCACGCAGGCAGACCAGGAACGCCTGCGCAGAGCGTGTTATCTGTTTGGAGCTAATCCCCGGAGAGTGTGAAGAGAGACGCTACAGAATTAGAATTGGGGAATCTTTGATCAGGCCGACTTGGGAAATGCAGGTGTGTCGGTTTTCTCAAACTACATGCCTGAGGGTCCCTTTCTTTCCCCGCCTTGGCTCTGGTGGCACACACTTTGGGAATGCCGACCCCGGCGGAGCCCGTCGCTGCCACTTCGCACACATCCAGGGCTGACCCTAGCTGCGGGGTTTGTGCCGGGCACCCCTCCACCCCTGCCCCGGGGGCGGTGGGGGGGCGCTGCTCACATGCATGGACGTGGAGACCGTCCTCCACGTAAGCAGCCTGTCTTCTCCCCGCAGTGGGGATGCCCCAGGCGAGTGTTGTGCTGGCTTCTCGGACTCTAGCATTCTTTCAGTGGGGACATACCCCAGACACAGGTGTGAACATTTTGGAGGTGGCCCAAGCGTGCTAGGGGCCTTGCCTCCACGTCCCTGCTGTGGCCTCTCGGCCCTCGCTCTCGGGCCCCGGAGTTTGCTGCCGAGCCCCTGCGGAGTGCCAGCTCTGTTCCAGGTTCCTGGGCCGGCTCGGTACGTGTGCCCAACAGCTGTTCCTCTGCTGTGCCCCTCGGGACCATGCTTTGGATCAGGCCACAGGCTTCATGCTAACGGTCATGGAGGTTCCCCGGGGCTTCCAGGGGGAACTGCTGAGGGACCAGGGGCTGTGTTTACTTTCCAGTTTCCAGGTGGGAGGGATGGTCTGGGGAGGAATAAACCAGGCTAGGGCAGCAACAGGACATGCTTCTAGCCGTGGTGACGTTTCCCAGAAGTGACGCCCAATGACAATGGAACGGCCGGGCCAGGTGCTAAGGAGCCGGAGTGCTGGCCTCGGGCCTACCTCGCCCAGTTGCCTTTGATGGGGAGGATGGATTTTGTGCAGCCTGGCTGTGTGCTTGGCCTGGCTCTGAACGCAGAGGGAAGGCTCTGGAAGAAAGGAGCTGCAGGGGCGCCTGGGTGGCTCAGTGGTTTGGGCTGCTGCCTTCGGCTTGGGTCATGATCTCAGGGTCCTGGGATCGAGCCCCGCATCGGGCTCTCTGCTCCGCAGGAAGCCTGCTTCCCTCTCTCTCTCTCTCTCTCTCTCTCTCTCTCTGCCTGCCTCTCTGCCTACTTGTGATCTCTGTCTGTCAAATAAATAAATAAAATCTTTAAAAAAAAAAAAAAAGAAAAGAAAAGAAAGGAGCTGCAGACAGTGACAAACGGGCTGTCCCTTTGAAGAGGTAATCGGGCTCCCGTGTCCCACCCACCAGGCCCCCGAGAAGGACTTTCTAGGGCAGCTGCGGCTAAACCCTGGATGAACCAGGAGGAGAACAAAGGTCTGGAAGGGCCGGGCTGGTGACGCGGGGATTCATGTGGATGGCATTAGTGGCATGGATGCGACTTAGGGGACAGGCCGAATTGCGGGCATGTCTGGGCTGCCCTGCAGGTGGGCCCTCCTGTCGGCCTTGTCTGTGACAGCTGTCCTGCACATCAGGTCCAGGCCAGCCCCTCGGCTGGCCGGCTAGCTGCCATCGTGACCTTTGGGAGTTGCAGGGTGGCTCCCCCCGGTGGGGCTGGCTCAGGCTGCTCACTCTGGGAGGCGCCGGACTTCCCTCCTGCAGGCTGGAACCATGTGGGGTGGGTGGGGGCTGAGGTCCGTGGACACAGAGGGGAATCGGGGGCCGTGTCCACGGACCTCAGCCCCCACCCTAACCCCTCCCCCAGCTGCCTCTGCTGCGTGTCGCACCCTCCTGGGCTAGGAATTCCCTGGGACACCTCCTAACCCATCTTCCGGAGTCTAGAGCCCTGGGGCCCAGCCCTCCCACGACCCCAGCCACGCCCTCAGGACCGGCCTCCTGTACTCCCCCCCACCCTGCGGGGCTCCCCACCCTGAAAACACTTGCCCTGCTCCTCCGACCATAGGCCTTAGGTCTCGTGTCACAGGGGTCAGCCGGATTCATAAAAGCCCCTCGGACTTGCTGTCTGCCTGAGCTTCTCTAACCAGTGGCTGCCGCGGCCCTGCACTTCTCTGTCCGCTCTTGGCAGACGCTGGGCTCTTCCTGCCTCTGTCCCTGCTGCTTGGCAGACACCAGGCTCGTGACGGCCCAGCGTGGGCCCCCCTTCCCCCCAACCCCGGGCAGCTCCTTCCCTCCCGAGTGCCCTCCGAGTCCACGTGCCCAGCCGCCCCCAGCCCCCTCCCTCGGAAGCCGAGAGTTCCCCCTGCCACATGCCCCAGTCTCCTGCATGGGGAAGACTCGCCTTCTCCAGAATGCTGACATCCCGGTTCCCACCTGAAGGCCACGTCTCCCGGCCGGAAGCCACAGCACCTTCGAGACCGGGCCAGTGCTCGTGCTCCGGATTGGCTGCCGGGTCCCCAGCACCATCATCGTCACCACCTCACTTGTTTGTCAGTCTGTCTCATCTCCCAAAGCAGATAGGAGCTCTCTCTCAGGCCCAGCTTGGGGTCGGCCGTCTCCGTGGGGCCGGTGGGCGGGGAGTCTGGACGCACCGGGTCTGCACGGAGAGTGCCTGCTCCCACACTCTTGCCGTGGCTCCCACTGGCCCCTTTCCCACGGCTGCTCAGCAGGTCCCTGGACAGAGCTGCCATCACATCCCCCCCGCCCCCTCTGCACCCCCTGGCGAGCACCTGTCCCTTCCAGGCGTCCAGGGACGCCGCCCCACTGGGAAGAGCAGCAAGGGACAGACCTGTGGCCCGACGGGGCGGACGTTCAGGTGGGAAGATAGACACAGGGGGACGGGACAGCAGCGGCACGTCGGAGGGACATTGAGAGGGGATGGGCGCGGGGGTGGGACGGCGTCCTGGGTCCCTGGACAGCGCCTGAGCTGATTTTCTAGCCGTGTGTGTCCCGAAGCCCTGCCTTCGCGGACGTGTTGTGCAAATCCTGTTGTCTTCTGCTTCCGGACTAGGGGGAGGAATTCTGCCCCTTAGCAGTGCTGACAGGGACAAAGTGTTCAGACGGCTGGGCACACACCGTGATGCCTGTCCCCGGAGGGTGGTTTCAGCCGATGCTGAGTTGAAGCGGGGACCGGTCCTGCCCCTTTGAAGCCCCGAGCGGTCTTTGTGAAGCTTCGTCCTCGGCTGTTTCCCTCTGGGGTGCTTGGACTCGTGGATGGACCAAGCCGAAATCTCAGGCCAACCCGGGCTCTTTAGCCTGTCTCTGTAGCAGGGGGTGTCACCTGCATGTGGCTTGCCGCAGACTTGCTGCCCCACACCCCAAAATCTGGGCTCTCTGGGGCCCCCTGCTGTCTCACCCTGGCCAGGGCAGTGGGAGCTGGTGGGTCCTGCCCCTGACACCTGCTGTCGGGGCCAGCTCTGTGCCAGAGCACCTGGTCCACACCGCCTGTGGGGCAGGCTGGCAGGTGGGCTGAGAAGAAGTCATGGCTGAGCAGTTATGCATACATCTGTCTCCCTGCCCCCCGGACACGGACTGGGTTGGCGGAGGGGACTTCTGGCACAGCCAAGGTAAATACTCGGGGCGGGGGAGTGACAGCTGCCAGGCCGGGTGGCTGGGTGTCCTTCGTGCCCCCGGGAAGAAGGTAGAACATGGGGCTTCCGGGCAACTGAGCTGTGTGTGTGTGTGCCCCCAAGTGCGAGTTTAAGATCTTGTTTATTACGTGGAACAAAATAACCAGGGCTGGGCACCTGGGTGGCTCAGTGGGTTAAGCCTCTGCCTTCAGCTCAGGTCATGATCCCAGGGTCCTGGGATGGAGCCCAGAATCAGGGTCTCTGTTCAGCGGGGACTCTGCTTCCTCCTCTCTCTCTGCCTGCCTCTCTGCCTACTTGTGATCTCTCTGTCAAATGAATAAGTAGAATATTAAAAAAAAAATAACCAGGATGGTTCTAATTTGGGAGGTTACGTCTGACTGTGATGGAGACTCCATCAGAAAACAGGAGTCTTTTTCCCTTGAAACGTACACTTTCAAAGGGTTGGTCTTGACCTCCTGACTCTCAGCAGGTGGCTTTCTTAGCCCACCACTTTGTGGGCCTCCCTGTAGACCCTCCGCAGGTGCTGCCCCTCAGAGCACAGCTGAGGGTGCGCTTCCTTGGGATCTACTTGTCCCACCTCTCTGTGGCCCTCCTGCCTAGACCCGGGCATGGATCATGGAGTTGGCCCTGCTCAAGAGGACAGAAGCCAGAGTTCAGAGAGGGCAGCGCTGGCCCTGGGCACCCTTGGCGTCCGGCATGAACATTCTTGACACAACGTCTTGGTGAAATGTCTAGTTTCCTTTCCTGAAGATCAAGGGCACAGGTGCTCAGCTGTAGACCAGGGCTTAGACTCTACAGCCCAAGGGCCGGATTGACCGTGTCTGAGCCGCTCTCACACGCAGGGCGGTTTTCACACTTGTTTTTTTTTTTTTTTTTAAAGATTTCATTTATTTATTTGACAGACAGAGATCACAAGCAGGCAGAGAGGCAGGCAGAGAGAGAAGAAGGGAAGCAGGCTCCCCACTGAGCAGAGAGCCTGATGTGGGGCTCTATCCCAGGGCCCTGAGATCATGACCTGAGCTGAAGGCAGAGGCTTTAACCCACTGAGCCACCCAGGCGCCCCGGTTTTCACACTTTTAAATGATCAGGGGGAAGAATCAAAAGAAAAACAGTATTTCATGATGCGTGAAAATGACAGGAAATTCAAATTTCAGTGTCCACAGAGTTGTTTCTCTTTCTTGCGTGCACGATGCTGTGTTGGCGCACACACAGCCTTGCTCACTCACTCACACGCTCTCCGACGGGATGTGTTCCTGAGGGTACCATCTTCCCCTTCTCCCCACCTCACCACTTCAGCCACGAGCCCAGGATGAGACCCCACCCGCGGGCAAGTTTTGTGCAGAGCGTTCTCTGAGGGCCGGTGCCCAAACCGTTTGGAAGGCTTAGTCCCCCACCTGCCACTTGCTGCTAACCCGCGGGGCCAGCCTGGTGCCCTGGAGATGAGCACAGCAGTTGGTACAACCTGAGCTCCTCCTTCCAGGTGAGGCGGGCAGCACCCCTGCTTCGGGTACAAGGGTGTCCCCCAATCTCGTATTCTGTCCTGGGGGCGCCTTGGAACTCCAGCGGGGAGCCGCTTTCAGGATCCATAGGGGGCCGGCACCTCCCACTTCTGTGTGAATTGCCCCAGGTTGGGGGCCTGGGCCTTGTCTTTGTTTAAGTTGTCTGGATGATGTCAGCTGCTCCCCTCAGTTGCAGGTGGAGAAACTGAGGCCCCCGGGGCGTGGGGGCTTGCTGGGCCCCTCCTGGGTGACCTGGCAGTTTTGTCCCGTGTTGTCCTATGGCAGACGGACCCAAGTCTCTTCTGTTCAGCGTAAATCTGATCTGTCTTCTGTTCTCACCACCTGCAAAACAGAGTGTTTGTCACTTTTCTGCGGAGCTGGAAACACGATCTGGCTGCAGGGGGTCTGCTGGGACTTGTTGTGTCGCTTTCATCCTGGCCCAAGAGCCGGAGAAGCTTGATGTTGTGTTTTATCGAGTCTTGCTTTCAACATCAGCGGCTACAGGATCATCTGTCACCGGAGTCTCATCTTACCCCATTTGTGTGTTTCCGTCGGTTAAGGCGTTTTTATGTCTGACAGCAGTTTTTTCCTTTGTGGCTTTTGTGGTTAATGCTTTTTATCAGCACTGGTTCTTCAAGAGAAAGAGCTAGCTTTCACAGCTCAGAGTAAAGGGCCAGTCGTGGGGGGGGGGGGGGGGGGGGTTGAAAAGCATCTGAGAGTTACGGGCTCAGACTCAGGGCCAGAAGGGTCCTCCGAGGTCATCTGGGCCTGACCAAGCAAGACATGGGTCCATAGACCAGTGCGCCGTCTTGCCCAGCGCCCCGGGCGTGTTAGTAATGCAGCCCCTGGAAGCTCAGGTCCTCGTCGAGCCTGTGATCTGACACCTTCCCGGCCGGCAGACTGTTGCAATCAGAGCCTGGCCCGGTCTGAGCCCTGCTGAGCACAGCTGTCTGCCTCGCCTGGCCCTCTCAGTGCCGTGTCCGTACCCAGGCAGGGGAGGCTGCGGGGAGAGCCCTGAGCCAGCCCCACCACTGAAAATGTCATTCGTCCAGCTCTGCCGGGAGCCACGGCCCCTGGCGTCATAGCATGGCCTCGCGGGGTGCAGGCAGAACGGAGCCTCCTAGGCATTGGGCCTGTCCCCGCTCAGGCCCGAGGCTGGTTCATACCTGTGTCTGCCGTCCCGCAGGTGATCAACGTTGATGGGACAAAGAGGCGGACACTCCTGGAAGACAAGCTCCCCCACATTTTCGGGTTCACGCTGCTGGGGGACTTCATCTACTGGACCGACTGGCAGCGTCGCAGCATCGAGCGCGTGCACAAGGTCAAGGCCAGCCGGGACGTCATCATCGACCAGCTGCCCGACCTGATGGGGCTGAAGGCCGTGAACGTGGCCAAGGCTGTCGGTGAGTCTGCTCAGCCTCCAGCCGCGAGTGAGCCAAGCTGGGCGGCACCAGGAAGAAGCAGTGGGCTCGCGGCTGCCCTTCGGTCCACGGGCGCCCACCCGGGGATGGGCAGGGCAGGGTATGTGAGATCTGGTGGAGGACAGCTGGGAAGGGGCGTGGTGTCTCCGCCGGGGGTATTGACTAGGTCGTGGTTGTGGACGGGCGCTGTTGGCGCAGTTGTTGCAGTCACGGCTGATGTGTGCCAGGTGTCTGCTGTGCGCTGGGCTCTGGCTGAGTGCCGCAATGCCCGGAGCCACCCCATACACTAATGCCAGTGTTGCTCCATTTGCCCTGTTAAGGAGGAGGGACGCATGGCCACGTTGCTGGTGTGGCCAAGCTCGGGACTCACTCTGGGTCTGCCTCAACCTTGTCACTGGGGTGGGCTGTGATGGCTGTCCAGTGTGGCCAGGCTGGACCTTCAGATGCACACCTTGTTTTTTTTTTTTTTTTTAAGATTTTATTTATTCATTTGAGAGAGCATGAGGCGGGGTTGGGGGCAGAGAAAGGGAGAGAGGGACCGGCAGACTCCCTGCTGAGCAGGGTCGGGGCTTGATCCCAGGACCCCCAGATCATGACCAGAGCTGAAGTCAGATCCTTAACTGACAGGGCCACCCAGGCACCCAAACACACAGCTTTTATCTGAAAACCAGGATCTGCAAAAAACTCACTTAACACTTAAAAAGCTGTGCAAAGGCCTGGAGGTGATTTGTCTCCTTCTGAAAACGATTCCAAATGCGGGTCATTAGGCTACACAGGAGAGAGAGTAGGATCCAGGTGTGGTGGGGGCGGGCTGTGCCCAGCGGGGGACCTCTGCCCCTGCTGCAGCACCTGCACATCGGAGGGGCTCTATGGACCTCTGCTGGAGGAACGAACGAATGGATGAATGAATGAACGGGCAGAGGAGATCCTGGGCTTGGCCTCCGGTAGCTCCCAGCCTCCCTGTCCAGCAGCTGAGACCCTCCGTAGCGCTACTCCAGGCAGCGGCTGTAGCTGGGGTGGTGGGGATGCCTGGCTTTAACACACAGGGGAGGTCACTTGAACTTGGAATTGAGGGAGCAGGTGGGGGCAGGGTGGGCCAGGCCGAGGGGCAGCTGTGCAAAGGCCCGGAGGGGAGGCCTTAGCCGTCCAGTGACCCGGGTTCCTGACAGAGAGGCGATGGGACCGGTAAGCTCCGTTTCGCCGTCACCCTTTAGAACCCGCGGATTATCTACCGTGGAAGGTGAGCCCCTGTGCGAGCTCAGCGATACACGAAAGAGAACCCAGCGGGTCAGAAAAAAGATGCGTCCATCGGGCGTGCTTTCAAGTTGAGAGACTGGGTTCATCTCTGTCTCCTCTTAGAACTTTCTGAGAGAGATGGGGAGAAGGATTCTTCTTTTAGCTAAAATACTTAACTCTACGTTAAAGCCACTTTCAACAGCGCCTCAGTAGCTAACGGAGAGGAACGGGGGCCAAAACAAACGAACAGCCTGAGTTTTCTGCTTCAGTGAGAAGACCCCTTTGGCGCTCCTGGGCGAGTCTGAGTGTGTGAGGTGTCGGCGTCCGGGGGGCTACCGGGGCAGTCAGTCCGACCAGCAGGCCCGGAGTCCAGGCCCGGGTGCATGCGTGTGTGCGTGTGTGTGCATATGAGTTACCCCCTCACGTGGCGGTCTCACACCTGTGCCCCTTCCTGCCCGTGTCACCTTCACCAGCCTCCCTGGGCTTCACTTTCCATGACTAGAAAACGAGTGGGAGTGGCTCCCGCCTCCCCGGCTGCTGGGCGGACGGACGGACGGACGGACGAGTTCAGAGGCACTGGGTCACCCGGGCGCAGAGCCAGCCACGCTGACATCGTTAGCGTCCCTTCCCTGTAGCAGGGGAGGACCTCCGTTTCCGTCGTCCCCGCCCCGCGCGGTGTCCCCACGTGCGATCTGGCTGGGGCACAGCCCCGTGTGGCCACGGAGCCACGCACGCCTCTGTCTGCGGGGCTGCCGGGTCCAGAGCCGCTGTGCTTGTTCCAGGAACCAACGCGTGTGCGGACGGGAACGGGGGCTGCAGCCACCTGTGCTTCTTCACGCCTCACGCCGCCAAGTGCGGCTGCCCCATCGGCCTGGAGCTGCTGAGCGACCTGAAGACCTGCATCGTCCCCGAGGCCTTCCTGGTGTTCACCAGCCGAGCCGCCATCCACAGGATCTCCCTGGAGACCAACAACAACGACGTGGCCATCCCGCTGACGGGCGTCAAGGAGGCCTCGGCGCTGGACTTCGACGTGTCCAACAATCACATCTACTGGACGGACGTCAGCCTGAAGGTATGGTCCGCGAGGTGGCCTCCGTCGGCGCCGTCTTGAAGCCTTTCATGGTCTTTTCGGAAGAGCTGTAATATTTAGGGGCGCCTGTGGCTCAGTCGGTCAGCGGTCCGACTCTCGATCTCAGCCCAGGTCTTGATCTTGGGGTCGTGAGTTCAAGCCCCGTGTTGGGCTCTGTGCTGGGCGTGGAGCCTACTTGAAAAAAAAAAAGCTGTAATATTTACGGCAACATGACCTACGACCATAAAGTCTGAGCAAACTGTTTTAATAAATGAGCACAAACGATCATCACAAGCAGATCCCCTAGACACAGATGGGCTTTTCTGGAGCGATTGTGGATCTGTGAGTCGTTTTGTTGTAAGTTGACATTGTCTTTGGCTTTGCTCCCTCAGCAGTGCCCACCTGCTTAGCAAATGCTGTCTCTATGCATGGCGCAAATACACGGGGATACACAGAAGCGCCCTTTCTTCTTGTAAAGCAGGGTTCTGCAAACCAGCTCGCTGGCTGACCCCCTGGTTGAGTAAATAAAGTTTTATTGGAACATAGTGATGCCCATTTGTCTATGGCTTGTCCGCGCCTGCACTTGTATAGTGGCCCCAGAGCCGTGAGGCCCTCGGAGCCTGCATATTTCCTGTGTGCCCCTTTATGGAGAAGTGTGCCAGGCCCTGTTCTGTCCCGGACAGCCGAACTCCGTGATCTTATTCTCCCGATGGTGTTGCACATCTCTTTGAGATTTTTCTGATTCTGAAAGTCATGGGAGCTCACTGAAGAAAGAGGGCAGGAGAGAGAAAAGGATAATGAAGAAAGTAAAAATAAAAATATAGGGGCGCCTGGGTGGCTCAGTGGGTTAAGCCGCTGCCTTCGGCTCAGGTCATGATCTCAGGGTCCTGGGATCGAGTCCCGCATCGGGCTCTCTGCTCAGCAGGGAGCCTGCTTCCTTCTCTCTCTCTCTGCCTGCCTCTCAGTGTACTTGTAATTTCTCTCTGTCAAATAAATAAATAAAATCTTTAAAAAAAAAAAAATATAATAAAAATCCCTCATCTCCCCACAGCTGACGTTTCCAGGGAGCTCCCCATGTTAGTGCTGCTCACGGTCCCCGTCAGGAGCGCTAGAGGGTTCTGTATCCTGGTGTCTTTCACTTAACAGCTTAAGAGCTCGGGCCGCCTTGGTGGCTCAGTCGTTGAATGTCTGCCGTGGGCTCAGGTCGTGATCCCCGTGTCCTGTGATCAAGCCCCACATCGGGCTCCCTTCTCAGTGGGAAGCCTGCTTCTCCCTCTCCCTTTCCCCCTGCTTGTGTTCCCTCTCTCGCTGTCTCTCTCTCTCTCTGTCAAATAAATAAAATCTTTAAAAAAAATATGTACGAGGTAACTGATCTGCTGCTAGGAACTCTTTAGATGAGGGACGTAGTCTCCACAGATACTCCCTATTTTACGTAACTGGTTTCCTTCTTTTAAACGTGTTAGCTTCCAGCCTCTCTGTGGTTTCCATGACTCCTCATCTTTTGCATTTTTAATTAGTTTCCTGGGACAAAACTTCATGAAATTTAAATACTATCAAATCTTTTTTCCCCCTAAAAACGTAGTATTTTGCTACATTTCAAGCGTTTATTGAAAAACCCTTGCACGTTGGTGATCGGGTGCACGACGCGGTCAGTAGCTGCTCTGGGTGGCGGGGGGTCCATCTCGTGGTCCGAGGTCTGGGGGAAGGCCGGTTCCTAACCCGTGGTCCGAGGTCTGGGGGAAGGCCGGATCCTAACCCGCGGTCCGAGGTCTGGGGGAAGGCCGGATCCTAACCCGCGGCCCTTGCCTCCTCCCCTGCTACAGACCATCAGCCGAGCGTTCATGAACGGGAGCTCCGTGGAGCACGTGATCGAGTTCGGCCTCGACTACCCGGAAGGCATGGCCGTCGACTGGGTGGGCAAGAACCTCTACTGGGCGGACACTGGGACCAACAGGATCGAAGTGGCCCGGTTGGACGGACAGTTCCGGCAGGTCCTCGTGTGGAGGGACCTGGACAACCCGAGGTCACTGGCCCTGGACCCCACCAAAGGGTAAGAGCCATGGATGTCCGCCTCGCCCCGCCGCTTCCGTACATCAGCCCGCGCGTGATGACCGTAGCCCGGGGGCGGTGGCTGCCCAGCGGGCCCTCGCGTGACGGCAGTCCCAAGCGTCGCTGGCTTTGAGGCGGCTGGGGCCAGCAGGACCCGTGGAGGTCTCTAGTTTATTTCACAGAGGGGAAACTGAGGCCCAGAGCAGCAGGGAGGAAGGGGGGATGCTTGTCTCAGTGCAGCATCTGGGGGGTGGAGGGCCTCCAGGGGGCAAGTGTCTCTGTCCCTGAATTTCCAGAGGGGGAAACGGAGCTGCAGAGAAGCTGAGTGACTCACTGAGCGTCCTGTAAGCAGGGAGGGTAGAGCTGGGCTCCTTCCCTTGCCCCGTGTTGCTGGCTCTGAAGGCCCTGGACCCTGGCGAGCTCAGAAGGGGCTCCTTGCTGGACCCCCCAGGCAGGGTCCCACCTGCCTCACCAGGCACCTGCTCTTTTTGACCTGGCAGGAGCCTGGAGGCCCTGGGCACGGGGGCCGCGGGGGCCAGGGTTGAGCCTCCCTGTGCGCCACAGTCTTCCGTGCTGCAGACCCGGGCTCGCCCCCCAGTGCATCAGAGCTGTGTCCGCCATACCCCAAGCGCTGCCTGTCGCACGCGGTTAGGGAAGGAGAAACTGCAGGATGGCCGAGCAGAGAGAAGGGCCTAGTTGTAGCCGAAGGGCGAGTAAGACGCACCCGGTTCTGGACGGGGGCTCCTTCTGTAGAGCTGCTGAAGAAGGAGGGAGGGGGACCCTTTGGAGGCAGGAAAAGCCGCGTTTGGATCCTGGCCCCATAGTGCCTGCTGGGCTCCGATTCGTCCTCTGTCCTCTGTCCCCCTTTTGAGTAAGGGGACAGTGTGTCCTGACTCGCCCACATTCAGCCTGGCTTCCCCGGTCACCCTGGTGTCCTGTCCAGCTTAATTAGCGTTTGTCTCTGACAAGAGTGTCTCCCCGGAGTTCTAGTACAAGGTCACCCCATCTGTGTCCCCAGTCTGGGTCTGTAAACGGATGTGTTTGCCCTTACCCTGCAGGTGAGCGCTGTGGGGGTTCAGGAGGCAGGAGGCAGCCCGGTGACGGCACCTGGGGGGACAGTGGGGTCGTAGGCGGCTCCCAGGGTGTTGCCCTTCTCACGCTTCCTGGAGGGATGTCCCCGATGTGGCTTTCTCCAGGATGGAGAGGGCCACGCCGAGGGGACGGTGGTGGTTGTGTCCCCCTGCCTTGCCGTGAGGGTGGACGCGCCCGAGCCCGCCCTGGCCTCCCTGTGTCTTCCAGCTACATCTACTGGACTGAGTGGGGGGGGAAACCCAGGATTGTGCGGGCCTTCATGGACGGGACCAACTGCATGACGCTGGTGGACAAGGTGGGTCGGGCCAACGACCTCACCATCGACTACGCTGACCAGCGTCTCTACTGGACCGACCTGGACACCAACATGATCGAGTCATCCGACATGCTGGGTGAGGGCCAGGTGGGGTCCTGCTGGGAGGGGCCATCCCTGGGCGGGGGGGGGGGCAACTCCCTCTCCACCCCCACTGCACTATTCCTTCTGGCCTGCGAGCCGCTAAGCCCCACCGGAGATGTGGACCCAGCCCCGGCTGCTCCTCCAGCTTTGTCTTCTTCTGGGGCTTGTCCCTTTCCTCCTGGTGCCATTGCTGTAGGCATGTCTGCAGAGGCCCTGGGGACAGCCGTTTCCTGCACACCTACTAAGAACCAGGGCCCTGCGAAGCTTTGTGCCGGGACTCTAACATGGTGTAGGTTTTCACTGATGGGGAAACTGAGGCCCAGGGAGGTGCCAGGATTTCCCTGAGGTCGCAGAGTGCTGCCCAGATTCTGTCACCGTCTGACCCGGGGCACCTACTCTGTGCAGGCCATTACTCTCGGATTCACTCATAGGTCACATACGAGAGGCCACTCATGGACTCCACATCCTGGGATCAGGTGAAAAAAAAAAACACCTCATTCCAGGTACCCCACCATTGGGGGCAGGACATGCAAATCTAGGCTGTACCACCGGAGGGAGCGGCTATGTTAGCTTAGCTCTCTTACATACCCAAGTGATAAGGTGGCCCCATGCGATGGGGAGAATTTGATTTTCTGATCGCCGCTGCCCCTGTGATGGGCCGGCTGGATGGCTTGTCCCAGGTACTGTGTGAGCAGAGCCAGGCTGGAACTCCAGTGTCCTGGCTTCTGCTCGGGGCAGGCCGTACCCGCCCTGCACGCTGCCTGTCTGGGTTTCTGAGTCCGCTGGCGAGGTTGGAATGTGTCTTTGAGTGAGCCACACCAGCCCCTAGTAGTGATTTACGAGAGGCCGATGCCTCAGGAGGAAGCCATCCCTGAACGGCGGTGGTTGTGGGAAGTAATGATGCTCACTGACGGCCCCAGAGGGAAGATGCACTGCGGGGAAATCAGTGCCAGAAACTTCCACGGCCCTGCTGCGTGCAGGTGGCCACATGCCGTGGGCCTGGCTGTCACTCTGCCCTAGCACGCTCTCCGTTTTATGCCGCAGACATTTACACACCGGGGGCCTCCCTCTGACGGTGTGGCCTCAGCCACGGTCCTTAACCCTCCTGGGCACTCGGTTCCCCAACATGGATAGCACCGCCTCACGCAGCGGCCATGGGGAGACCTGGGTGAAAGCACGTCTCACCGAGGGTGGCCGGCGGGAGTGCGGGGCCCAGGGGCGCGTGCGCGAGCCTGTGTTTCATGGAAGCACTCGGGAGCGTCTATATGTAATAACGGGCTTGTTTTTGATGGCAAAATAATTGACATAGGGCATTTCTGAAAACACAGAAATACAGGGAGAGAAAGTAATTATTTATAATTTTCACCACCCCATGATAATCAATATTGCTGTATCAGCATTTTTTCCCCTAATCTCAAAAATTTTCATTTCTTTCTTTTTTTTTTTTTTTTTTTAAGGTTTTAAATCTCTACCCCCAGTAGGGGACTCAAACTCATGACCTTCAAGAGTTGCATGCTCCAAGGACAAAGCTATTTGCAGGGCCCCCCCATTTAATTAATTTTTTGAAAAAGTTTTTTAAAAGATTTATTGATTTATTTGAGAGCGAGAGAATGCATGTGCTCGAGCCTGGGAAGGGGCAGAGGGACCGGGAGATTCTCAAGCAGACCTCCTGCTGAGCAGGGAGCCCGACACAGGGCTTGATCCCAGGACTCCAGGATTATGACCTGAGCTGAAGGCAGACACTCCACCGACTGAGCCCCCAGGTGCCCTGTCCGCTCTACTAGTGATGGGCGCCCGGGTTGTCTCCCAGTTGTGGCTCTGCACACGTTGTAGTCTGTGTCACTGGAGTGACAGCACGTGCGTTTCCGCTGCGGTGAGGGGGGATGTGCCTGGGCCCAGGGTAGGTGGCCTCCAGCTGCCGTCACCCCTGCATCTTTCCAAAGTAGGGGAATGCAGGTTCCCGGGCAGCCTTGAACCGGTCGACCCTGCGTGGAGGCCCGGCCGTGTGTCGCTGATGCCGCAGGCGTGTGTCCACGCAGGTCAGGAGCGCGTTGTGATCGCGGACGACCTTCCGCACCCCTTCGGCCTGACGCAGTACAGCGATTACATCTACTGGACCGACTGGAACCTGCACAGCATCGAGAGGGCCGACAAGACCAGCGGCCGGAACCGCACCCTCATCCAGGGCCACCTGGACTTCGTGATGGACATCCTGGTGTTCCACTCCTCCCGCCAGGATGGCCTCAACGACTGCATGCACAACAACGGGCAGTGCGGGCAGCTGTGCCTCGCCGTCCCCGGCGGCCACCGCTGTGGCTGTGCCTCACACTACACCCTGGACCCCAGCAGCCGCAACTGCAGCCGTGAGTGCCTCGCTGGGCCCCCGCACCCCCACCCTGTGGTAGGTCAGGCTGGCTCTAGGGGTGGAGGCGCAAAGGAGCCTCTTCTCTGGAGGTACCTTGGCGTCCATGGATGGTTGAGTGGGCTGTGCACTGCATAAGCCGCGTGGTATCTGGAGGCCTAGGCCCAGTTCTGTGAGGGAGTGCTCTCCCCATTGACTGGATTTTATATCCAGAGATCCCTCTGTGGGCTGTCGCAGCTGAGGGCTTGGCCCGTGCACTCGTGTCTTGATGAGGCAACAGGTCCTCTGCTCAGCTGGGGCCTCCCTACTTTTGTGCTCTCTTTGGTCCTACAGTCCCTGTCCCCTGGGGGCCATCACCTTGAAGAGTCCAAGAAAGCTGCAGGTAACCCACTGGTGGGGATGCCTATGACTTGAGTCTCTGCCCTTGGGGCTGGCAGACCTGGGGCCATGATTTAGTTTCAAATCACCCAACTGTAATTCTCAGACAGTGGCTTGAACTGTCAGCCTCTTACACATGCTCGGCTGTGCCATTCCTGCACATAGTCTGTTTGACTCACTGGCACGCCCCTAAAGAGTCCCTTCCCGTGTCAAGGTCCCTGCGTACAGTTTCAGCGGTTCCCATGAGCACATGTAGGCACGAGGCAAATGATAGAGCTATCCAAGCATTAAGTACATTTATGGGGGGGGCGTTTGATATTTACTATCGTTATCTTTCTTCTCTCTCGAGTCTTGATCATTTAAAAATGCTCTCCATTTCAAAATAGCTCATGCATTTAGGAAATACTGCAACAGCAGAGACACACATAACATGGAAAGGAGAATTGCCATAGTCCGTCCCCCGCCCCCCGGAAGCCACTTTATGTCCTTCCAGTGCTCTCCCTGCGGCTTCTAGTAGGTGCATGTGCAAACGCGCCTCTCACGGGGAGCGGAGCGCCATCCCTCCCTGTCCCGTCTTCGGCTCCGGACGCTGACGTGCAGCCCCTGGTCTGTTCGCCCCGTTCTAGCGCCCACCACCTTCTTGCTGTTCAGCCAGAAATGTGCCATCAGCCGCATGATCCCCGACGACCAGCACAGCCCAGACCTCATCCTGCCCCTGCACGGGCTGAGGAACGTCAAGGCCATCGACTATGACCCCCTGGACAAGTTCATCTATTGGGTGGACGGACGCCAGAACATCAAGCGAGCCAAGGACGACGGGACCCAGGCAAGTGTACCTGTTGGGGGGACACGGGGGTCACTTCTGCAAGGAGCTCCCCAGGACCGTTTCCAGGCTGCCACACCATTTTGGTTAACAGAGGGGTGCCAAGAGAGCACAGCTTGTGCCAACAACCATCTGCGCTCTAATTATGTCATCCGGGGTATATCCTGAGCAGCGAGAAACCCTCCAATTATGATTATATGTAGAAATGGGATTTTTTTTTCTTTCCACAGGGATTTTGTGCCAGGGTGGTTGGTATTGGTTATTCTGGATTTATTCTTAGTTCATAGGACCCGTAGAGTCCGTTTCGCTGTAATGCAACGCGTGCGTTCCCAAACCTCACGACGCTGTGCAGAATCACACAGCAAAGCCACAGGGCTGTGGGAGAAGGGCGAGGTGCACGGCCCTCGAAGCTCTTGCCAGGGACAAGAGGATAGGGACCTCATAAGTACAGGTGCACCTTTTTGCCTACGTTAAATGATTCAAGGCACACCTCCTAATGACCTTGAAGACACCTGAAGTTGGCTAGGGACTTGGGGCCGGAGGGTTTGCATGGACCCACGGGAGGTGGCCCCTCCGAGATGGGGCAGGAAGTTGAACCACCAGCGTGCCCAGGCGTGGCTCACAGCCCATGGGGGGTGGAGGGCTCTGCTGGCGTGTGCTTGTGCTTGTGCATGCGGCTCGCTCGGGACCGCGGCCATCCTCGAGGTCACCCAGCGTTTTCTTACAGCTGAAATTGTGCTTTGGCAAATGTGAACTCTGTGCGAGGCTCAGACAGGCCCCGGTGAATCGCTAGATCAGAGCCCGCACGCATTTTCAAAGTACTTCTCGTAGCGGAACTGGTGGCTCTCGTGTTAGCTATCGGGGGCCTGTTCCATGAAGGACAGTCCCCCAGCGGCTTTGGGGCCCTCACAGGGTCTCCCTGTGCCCGGCGGCGCTGACCTTCTGCTGGGGTGGCGCTCATCGACATGCCCGGCTCATCCTGCCGGCATCCAGGAGCTGCCGGTCCCAGCGCTCCCTGTCTCTGCGGCGCAGTCAGGGCTGGACTTCCTGTCCTCACAGTGAAGTCTGGGTGCTGTTACAAGGTAACGCAGAGAAATGCTGCTGGTGGAAACTTCCAGACGATATCTGTCTCTGTGAAGGTCCCTTGGCTGTTCTCCGCCCTGACCTGGGTCCCAGCGCTGTGCGTCCGGGCTGGGCCTCACTCTGGACAGAGTGCCCCGTGGACAGCACGGTGCTGATGAACTGTCCCCCGCGTTCTGTGTCCCTGGTTGGTGATAAAAGTTGCAGCTGAGCCCGGGCAGCCGTGGTGTCACCTCTGCGGTTGGTGGAGCCTGGCAGAATGGTGGGAATGTGTCCCTTTCATCCGTCCCGTGCAGGTGACAGCCACAAGCAGTCCTTTGCAGGATGGGAAGTGTGAATTGATGGCCCGTGGCTTCCCTGCAGAGGAAGGTACTGGGCACAGATTGCCTTAACGTCGCATCAGGAGGTGTTCTCGCCTGGTGTCTGACAAAAGCAGTGAGGGACTTTGGAGGAAAAGTCCTTCAGGGACACCTTCTGGGTTTCTGCTTGATTTGGGTAACATCTGTTTCCCTCCCTGGAGTCTTGCCTGGCTTCACCCTTTGGTGGCTCTGATTCTTTGTCGGGGGCGCCCTTTGCCCCCAAGGATGATGTTTTATTTTATTTACGTATTTATTTTCAAAGATTTTTATTTATTTGAGAGAGAGGGTGTGTGAGAGCACAAGCAGGGGGAGGCGCAGAGGGAGAGAGAGAAGCAGGCTCCCCACTGGGCGGTGAGCCCAACAGGACATGGGGGCTTGGGGCTCGATCCCGGGACCCTGAGAGCATGACCTGAGCAAGCTGAAGGCAGACACTTAACGGACCGAGTTACCCAGGTGCGCCTCCCATCCCCCAAGGGTGATGTTTTAAATCATCTACTTGACTGAACTGTTTTCCTAGATATATGTAACATATATCTGGTGGTGCAGTAGGTTGAGCCTCTGCCTTCGGCTCAGGTCATGACCCCAGGGTCCTGGGATCGAGTCCTGCATCAGGCTCTCTGCTCGGCAGGGAGCCTGCTTCCCCCTCTGCCTGCTGCTGCCCCTGCTTGTATGCGAGCTCTCTCTTCTTTCTCTGGCAAACAAGTAAAATTTTAAAAAAATCTTTAATAAGTATACATAACATCAAATTTACCATTTTATTTTATTTTTTAAAGATTTCATTTATTTATTTGACAGAGAGATCACAAGTAGGCAGAGAGGCAGACAGAGAGAGAGGAGGAAGCAGGCTGCCTGCTGAGCAGAGAGGCCGATGTGGGGCTCGATCCCAGGACCCTGGGATCATGACCTGAGCTGAAAGCAGAGGCTCAGCACACTGAGAGCCACCCAGATGCCCCAAACTTACCATTTTAACCATTTTCAAGTATGCAGCTCAGCCTTTCGAAGGACACTCCCATTGTCATGCCACTGTCACCACTGACCGTCTCCAGAACTCTGTCACCTTCCCAAACTAAAAGTCTGTCTCCACTAAACACTTGCTCCCCCACCCCCTCTGCCAGCCCTTGGCAACCTCCCTTCTACTTCCTGTCTCTGTGAATTTGATTTCTCCAAGTACGTCATGCAGGCGGGATCCCGCAGTACTCGTCTCTTTGTGTCTGGCCTCTTCCACTCACCATAATGGCCTCAGGGTTCATCTGCATCATAGCAGGTGTCAGAATGTCCTTCCTCTTAAGGCGGAGGATACCCCACGGTGCAGACGACTGACGCTGGGTCTTCGGGCTGTCGTGACTGCCCTGCCGTGGACATTGCCACATGGCTAGGACATAGTCCTGGACATGCCCTGCTGTCCAGGGCTGGCGAGAGGGAGGGGTGTTGATTGTGGTGTCCCATAGGATTCTATTAAGGAATTTTGCATTTGTGTCAGTATCGTTACGGACACTAAAGCTGGAGTTCGGGTTTTCTAACGGGCTGGTCGTAACCGCCCATTGGCCAGAGGAGAGGTGTGGCTGCCCCACGCATTTCGCAGCTGGTTGTTCCCAGAACTCGTGCCCCAACAGCTGGTTTTACACCCGGCCTCGAAGATCCACCCTCCCTGGGGAACCTGATTCCTACTGGGGCCGACTGGAATCGTGCTGCACTCCCAGCCTGGCAGGTGCTCTGGGCTCTGGTCTTTGGCCAGAGTCTATGGGTTTGAGGAAAGGAATGTGACCAGTTGGAGCTGAGGCTTGGCTCCCGGAGCCCCCAGCTCTTGGGGATGTAGATGTTGGTACCTGTGGAGACACAGTCCTTTAAAGTGGTGCTTTGCATTCAGATGTGTCACACACTTCTAGCTGCCCAGTGTTTCTGGACCAGGGGCTGCTGTGGTGGGGGGAGGGTGGTGTTCCTTTCTAGCTGGGTTCCAGAGGCTGGGTGTGGCGAAGGGGCTTCCTTTCTGCCGCAGGCCCCATCTTGCACCCGGAGACTTCGTGCTGACTGCTAGCAGGAGATGGCAAAGTTTACAATGACCTCTTAGCCGAGCATCGTGCTAATGATGCCCTCTCAGAGGAAGTGACTTTTCATCCAAACCGTTGGTGGTAGCTCTGGGAAGCCCACTTGGCCCCAGGTCATATCACCTGAGAACCCGAACGTGGTCTTTCTGGGTAACCCAGGGGGCCCAGACCCCCCAGGAGTCAGGCTTCGGGCCGTAAGGGAGGTAAGGGTGACGTTGGGCTCTCCCCTCCTCCCGCAGCATTTCGTGAAACAGCGTTCTCTGCCGGTAGCTCCGTAAGCCAGAGCTCGACCCTGAGATGCCATGGGCAGAGTCAGGCAGAGCTCCGCAGAGGGCCTCCCGGGGCAGAGGCGCAGGGTGGCCACACTGCCGGGCTCCCCTTAGGGAAGAGGGCTGCGAGGGCTAGACTTCTGTTCTATGCACCTGTCGTCCTGGTGCCCTAAATTTGAAAAAAATAACAAGGTTGGAAAGTCTCCTTCCTAAAGCACGAGTCCAAGACACTAAAGCAAAGAGAGAGCAGATGTTTCGAGAAGGCAGCTGTGAGCCTGGGCTCATTGTGGAGCCACCAGGCGGCCCTTCTGTGGGGCAGGAACAGGACGCAGAGGGCCTGGGAGCTGACGGCCCACTGCGAATTTGTGGGTGGATGGGCTGGAGACCCGAGCTACTGGCCGAGAGCCCGGCCGCGAGCTGCTGCTTGCTCAGTTTCCCGCTCAAGTCGGCGTGCGGTGCGCGCTGACCCGACAAGAGGGGACCCCAGATTGGGTTGGAGTCCCACTTTGCAGTCTGCATGCAGGCACCGAGGCTTCCGCCCTCCGGCGATGTCCGTAGCCAAGGCTCGTCTCTCCCTTGTTACAGCCCTTCGTTTTGACCTCGCCGAGCCCGAGCCAGAACCCGGACAGGCAGCCCCACGACCTCAGCATCGACGTCTACAGCCGGATGCTCTTCTGGACGTGTGAGGCCACCAACACCATCAACGTCCACCGGCTGAATGGAGACGCCATGGGTGTGGTGCTCCGTGGGGACCGCGACAAGCCACGGGCCATCGTCGTCAACGCCGAGCGGGGGTGCGAGGCCGAGGGGCGGGCGGGCACCGCAATGTGGGGTTCTGCATCCCAGCGGGGAGACATGGGGAGGGTAGAAGTTTTGGTTCCTAGATTTTACACCGTCCCCCTCAAATCTGAACCCAAAACAAAAATCCCTTCCAGAGCATCCCAGCTGAGGGCTGTTCATTCACTTGCATATGTTCCATCACGGGGAGCTCACTCTCTCAACTCCACGGAGCTTCTTTCTTCCATGAAGGGGCAGGCAGACTCGGGAGGGTCCGAACGGGAATAACCGCGGTGGGGGGGCACTGAAAGCTGCGTGACTTAAAGCTCAGGAGTAAAGCTAGGCACGTGAAAGTCTGCGGGTGGGCGGCAGGTAGGTACTTCAGGTACCTACAGGGCTGCCACCAGGTGGTGCTCAGACTTGTGGAGGGACCGCTTGATGGGGCTCAGGCCTGGGGATGACCCGTGTGAACCCTGCCCGGTGGGCCGGGCAGACCCATAGTCGAAACCTGACCCCATCACTTGCTGTCGGTGGGACCCCAGGCAGGGGACGTCAGCTCAGGGCCTCGGTGTCTCCATCCGGGAATCCGAGGGTGGTGGTGATGTCAGCCCCTGCAGCACACGAGGGCGCAGGGGACCCACGCCTAGTTATTTCGGGGGGCTCTCTAGCAACCTAATGGGTCTCCCTTGAGGCTGGCCTCCGTAGAGGCAGGGACTTCTCAGCCAGAGCGCGTGCTAGTCCTCAAGGCCGTCACAGCAAGTGACTTTCAGCAGGGGGTTACAGGAACAGATGCTGGTCTTTCACCGTGCCAGGGGCCAGAAGTCTGAAGTCAGCTGGGCTTTCCCTCGCAGGAGGCTCTGCGGGGACCCTTCCTTGTCTCTCTTCCAGCTTCGGGGTTGGGGGGGCTCCAGGTGTCGACCAGGTGGCCTCACCTTGATTCTTAATGGCATCTACAAAGACTCATTTTCTAATTAAGGTCCCGTTCTGAGCTCTGGGTAGATAGGACTTCTTGGGGGACACCATTCAGTCCTGCACAGCCTTGGGGGCCAGCCCTGCCAGGTCCAGGGCTGGCCTGTGTGGTGCTTGGCGTGCTCGATCCTGGCTGCGGAGGTGGCGGGTCGCAACCCCCGTCCTTCACCCGCACCCCGCACCCCGCACCCCCCACAGGTACCTGTACTTCACCAACATGCAGGACCGCGCGGCCAAGATCGAGCGAGCGGCCTTGGATGGCACCGAGCGTGAGGTCCTGTTCACCACGGGCCTCATCCGGCCCGTGGCCCTCGTGGTGGACAACAGGCTCGGCAAGCTCTTCTGGGTGGACGCGGACCTGAAGCGCATCGAGAGCTGTGACCTGTCAGGTATGTGCCCGGGGGCCGCCCGGGGCTTGGGTCCCTCAGCAACCCCTAGGTCTGACCTTCCCGGGACAGCCCGCCCGCCCCCCTCATCATCCGTCATGGGGTACCAGCGCCGCGCTCGTCAGGGCTCCGTTTCGGGTGGGCCTCGTGCTGGGGCTTGGTGTCTACCACAGACGGTCCTGGCCGAGTGTTCCAGACGTAGGTCCTGAACGATCCCCACCTGCTAAGGCAGAAGAGGAGTCTCAGAGAGGGTGGGTGGCCTGCTCAGGGTCCCCCAGTGCAGGCAGGACCTGGAGTCGGACCCCTCCGCCTCTGCACCGCACTTACAGCCACCCCCGAGGCGCTTATCTTCCAAGCGAGGCTGCTTCCAGGGAAGCTGCATGAGCTCCCTGCCCCGGGCCAGAGCAGCGACTCCCCCCGGGGTTTCTGGCAGCCGTCTGTTCGGAGCCATGCCTGGACTGAGCTCTGGGGGTCGGTCCTTGTCCCACTCGCAGGGGCCAACCGCCTGACCCTGGAGGACGCCAACATCGTGCAGCCGGCAGGCCTGACCGTGCTGGGCAGACACCTCTACTGGATCGACCGGCAGCAGCAGATGATTGAGCGTGTGGAGAAGACCACCGGCGACAAGCGGACGCGGGTCCAGGGCCGCGTCGCCCACCTGACTGGCATCCACGCCGTGGAGGAGATCAGCCTGGAGGAGTTCTGTACGTGTTGGGGGGTGGGGGGGTGTTGTGGGCAGGAGCCTGCCGGGAGGGTGGGCATCGGTGCCGAGCTCTGAACCGACCCCTCGGAGCGAGTAGGAGACTGGCCGGGGTGAGGGGCTGCGGGACGCGCCGTTGGCCAGGGTCGCTCTTGGGCCCTCCATCCGCCGCCCCTCTGTCCGACGCCGACCCCCTCTACTACCAGCTGGACAACCTGCTCTGCTTTTCGGGGGTCCTGTGGTGAGAGTCACCCACCTTTGAACTAGTGCCCCCTTTGAAGAATTCCCACTTAACTGATCAGTAGCCTTACTGCCATCTGCGAAGCCCCTTTGTCGTGTTCGGTGACCAGACCACAAGCATGACGGCTCGTCACCGCCACCGTGCAGGCGAGCAGGCTGGGAGGCAGAATTTAGGATTCTACCTGCAACAGTCCGGGCTGTGCCCAAAGGCTGGGAGGGAGGGACCCCTCCCCTGGGGACCTCTTGTTCCTCCACCCCCTCCGTATATGGCTAGAGATGGGTATAGGAGCTTGTGTGTGTGTGTGTGTGTGTCTGTCTGTCTGTCTGTCTGCCCAGTCTGTATTCAGTAACTAGACCACGGCTGCCGGCTGGATGCTTGCTGCTGGGACAGAGCGGTGAGCAGGGCCGTCACTGTCCCTGTCCTGTCCAGCTACCTTTAAGCTGCCCATCTTCCGGGCCCTGGGGGCCGCCCCGCCTCCCCCACGGCCCCTCACCCTCCCGCTGGCTCACGTCTCCCTGGAGTCCCCGTCTCGGATTGCCTTTCCTGTCCTGCTCGGAGGGACTCCTGCTAATTCCTTGGCTCCCTCTTGACTCAGGTGTCCTGCTCTTAGTGGATAAGCTTCTCTCTTGAACTGGGGACGTCACCCCGATGAACTGAACGGTGGCTTCTGTGTTGACTGCTGGGTGGCTGGTTTCTGGCCTGGTGGGTTCTTGTCCGGGTCCGGGATAGTGAAGTTGCCGGGTAAGCGGCTTCCAAGTCACTTGGGTGCCTTTTGGACGGGGGTCTGAGGGCCCGAGTTTCCATTCTCAGCCAAGCCACAGATTCCTGGGCATCACAGCCTAGAGAACTGCTGGCCTGTGGTCAGCATGGTGAACTTTGAGCCCACGAGTGTCCAGTCCTGCGGGTGTTGGCACGAAGCCCAGCACGCCGAAGGGCAGATCCTTGGACCTGAGGGTTTAACAAACCGGGCTGAGGCTGGAAACGGGGGCGTCCCTGTGAGTGCAAACGTGCAATGTCTGGGGTGACACGGAGGGGCTCCTCGTTTGGGGGAGAGTGGGAGCTCCTTGAGTGAGCTCTCCCATGTTGATTTGGGATGTGGGGCACCCAACCTACTTACTCTGGAAATTCTGCAGCTCAGCTCTAAACCACAGGTGGCGCTCTCCGGCCCCTGGGCCCCATCTGGGATTTTGTAAATAAAGTTTTATTGGCACACAGCCACGCCCGTTTTCTGTGCCATACACAGCCCCCTTTGTGTGACAGCTGAAACTTGTGAGTTCCCTGGGCATTCACTGTCCTGCCCTTTATCCCTGCGTGGGTCAGCTTCCTGGGGCTGCCGTACCAAATCGCCCCCAAGTGACCCAATGCAATGGCAGCGTGTTCTCCTACAGGCTGGAGGCCAGATGTTTGAGGTCAAGGGGGCAGTGGGGCCTGCATCCCTTCTGGGGGCTGTGGGTGGGGACGGCTCTTTGCCCCTTCTGGTCTGTGGTGGTGGCCGGTGTTCCTCGTGTCCCCCGGGCTCCAGTCTCCGCCTCTCTCATCGCACAGACTTTGCCCCTGTGTCTGCATCTCTGCCTCCCCTGGAGTCTCTTACAGGGACACGTGTCATTGGATTTATGGCTCCCTCAAAATCCAGAATGATCTCCCCAGATCCTTAACTTGATTACATCTGTGAAGACCCTTTTCCCCAATAAAGTCCCATTCACAGATTCTAGGCATTAGGACGTGGGTGTGTGGGGGCCTCTGCCCAATCCGCTACACTGTGAGAGATTGGCAGTGTAAGCTGCCCTGGGAACTAAGTGGGGCGATGTGTAGCCCACAGGAACACCCATTCTTGTGAGTTCTGGCCTCGCCTTGGTTACCAGCACCCTCCAGGCTGCAGTCCTGAGGTGAGAGCCAGAGCCCGACCCGCTCCCTCTTTGTGTCTCCACAGCGGCCCACCCGTGCGCCCGGGACAACGGCGGCTGCTCCCACATCTGCATTGCCAAGGGCGACGGGACCCCACGGTGCTCCTGCCCAGTCCACCTTGTGCTCCTGCAGAACCTGCTGACCTGTGGCGGTAGGTGTGACTTCAACGGTTACTACTGGGACCCTGGGTTCCCCGCCTGCCAGGTCCCCGCTTCACAGCCTTTTAAAATCACAGTCACTGTGGCATCCAGCCTCCAGAGCCAACTGTTCCTCCTCTTCCAATGTATGCATTTGGGGCTGCGAATTTCCCTCACAGTACTGCTTTTGCTGCATCCTACAAATTTTGATAAGTTCTATTTTCTTTCTTTAGTTTCAGTTGTTTTAGAAGTTCTCCTAAGATCTTCTCTTTGGCTCCTGAGTTATTTAGAAGTGTGTTGTTTTAATATCAAAATAACTGGGGATTTCCTAGCTCTCTGTCTGTGACTTGTTTCTAGTTTAAAGATCTGTTTAGTTTTATTTGAGAGAGAGAGAGTGCGAGTCGGGGGAGACAGAGAGGGAGAGAAAGAATCTCAAGCAGACTCCCTCCTGAGTGCAGAGCCTGATGCAGGGCTGGATCTCAAGACTCTGAGATCGTGACCTGAGCCCAAAGCATGAGTTGAGTGCTTAACCAGCTGAGCCACCCAGGAGCCCCAGATTTCTCCTTCAATTCCACTGTGGTCAGAGAACATACTTTGTCTGACTGCTGTCGAGCTTTGTTCAGGTGTATATGATGACCCAGCATGTGGTCTTTCTTGGTGAGTGTTCCGTGTCCGCTTGAGGAGGACAGGTCATCTGCTCGTGTCGGGGGAAGTCCGTTAGAGCCAATGGATGGGTAGTGGTGTTCAGGCCGCCTGCGAGCTCTGCTTGCCTGTTTCTCTTTGTAATTTGGTCTGTTCTCCCTCCTCCCACCCTGGACCCTCTTTTTCCCCTAAAGCTGAGCGGGGAGTGGTCAAGAATGTAAGGAAGCTTAGGGTCAGGCGCACCTGGCGCAGACCCCGGCTCTGCCACTTCCCAGCTGAGCCGTCCTGGCCTGATCACCTGCCCTCTCTGAGCCCTCGCTTTCTCTTCCCTGGAAAAGAGAGGTCGAGAGCACCTGCCTTGGAGCTGTGTGGTGTTCGGTAACGAGCACTTAGCATGGTCCCCAGCACGTGGCCCACACGAGTGCCAGCTTGCTCTTGGTGGTGGGCACTGGGCGGTCCCAGTGAAAGATGACCGTTGTTACCCTTCCTGCGATGAAGCCCACATCCCAGGGCTTCCTCTCTCCTGCCCCCAGAACTCAGGCTGGTTTTAATTCCGTCCCTTTTCTGCTTATCCTCACCCCTGAGGGCTCCCACACTGTGTCCTACACACAGAAGATGCCCGTTCTCAGCTCGCCTTGCCCCTGGAGCTCAGGGGGTAGGACCCCAGGGCCTGTCCTTCTGGAACTTTCTCCTGCCTTGTCTTACACTGTGAACCTCAGAGATCTTTGCCTAGAGCAGAGGGGACACTTTGTGTCTGTCCCTGATGGGGGCCACCTTGACCCTCCTGAGCTTCTTTATGGCTTTTTTCCAAGTTCCAGCGTCAGGGCTCACATGGTTTTGTGGTCTGAGTGGCTCTGACCCCCGCAGATGTCCGGGCTGCTCTGGGAAAGAGGGGACTGCCCAGAGTGCTCAGCTGTCCCTTGGAGCCCAACCCTGGGCTTCTACTTGAACGAGGTGCCCCTTCGGCCCCTCTCCCAGCCCTCGGTTTGGTCCTTCAGACTTGTGGATGCCTGGCTGCTTCTCTGGGGGGAGCACAGAAGCATAAGAGCTTGGAGGGGTTCTCGGGGGTGACAAGGGCCCTTGTGCCTCCCGAGGTGGCAGGAGCCGGACGGCAGAAGGGGCAGCCAGCCACGTGCTTCAGCTTTCTCGGGCGCTGCCACTAAAGCCGGTTGCGCCCTTCCTGATCCAGAGGCAGCCACACACGGCCACGCTCGCCTTGCCATCCTGTGAGGGACGTGGGACGCAGCGTGGCTGCTTCTGTTTTGGGATGAGGAAACGGAGGCTCTGCGAGGTTGAGGCGCTCGTCTGGTTGTACAGATTTGCCGAAGGGCACCGAGGTTCACCCCCAGCCCTGTCCTACTCCCCGCCTGTCCCGTCCTGCTCCCCAGCTGCGTCCTGGCCGGTACCTGGCCTGTGCTGAGGAAGGTGGATGTGAGGAATGGTCACCCGGGAGGAGGTGGCCCGGCCCCAGGGCTCCTGTCTCCTGCCCACCCAGTCCCCCACTTTTGAGGGACTCCCTCCACTGGGAGCCTAACTCCTCCCCCGTGCACCCTCCTCCCATGGCCTCCTCGCTCTCCTGCCTCTCCTTAGCCTGCTCCGCACCCCCAGCTGTATCCGGGGGTGTGCTGACCACCCGTAGAGCCCCAGCCCACGGCTCCAGCTGCTCCAGACCTGTGACAGGTGCAGGTCCCGAGCACCTGCTTTCTGACCCCCCATCTCCTGGGGGCTGTGTGCGTTGTGTGTGTGTGTATGTGGCCAGGCGGACATGTGTACAGACTCTACACTAGACGGACAGCCCAGCTGGGGACCCCAGGCAGGCAAAGGCAGGGCCCCAGTTGGGGCTCCAGTGGGCATCCCCAGAGACCTGGCCCAGTGCCTGAGGTGCGTGTGACGAGGAGAGCCACAGGAAGGTGGGTCTGCCCTGGCTTCTCAGTGGTCAGAGTGGAGTTTCTAGCTAAGAGCATTTTCTGCTCACCTTGGTGTTCACCTGCTGCTTAAAGCTCAGGTTTCCATTCAGCACCCTTTCCCTACAGTTACAAAAAGCAACAAAGGGGATTCGTGTCTCCCTTCAGCAAACGTTTATGACCCCCACCTTCATCT
>NC_081557.1:4433276-4451109 GCF_022355385.1 Mustela nigripes | reverse complement strand
CCCCCCCCCCCCCACTCCTTCCCCGACGGCATCCACGGCTCCAATGAGCTCACCACTCTCCCCCGCAGTGTCTTCCTTGGAGAGTGGTGGCTCCTCCCCGGTCTGCTTTCTGGGGCACGGAGGGAGAGAGACAGCAGGCAGTACACAGGCAGAATTCTTCCTCCTGGTCCAGGAGGCTGTGAGCTGCCTTGGCCTTCCTGGCTGAGATCTGCTCCACCTTCCTGCTCCTCTGCCCTGGGAACTCCGCTGGGAAAGCACCTGTCCCCTGCCCCACCCATTCTAGGTCATTCCTCCTGTTGGCTCTTGCCTCCCCATCACGCAGGCGAGCCCTGGGGCGGAGGGTGTTAGTCCTGGCCCTGTCTGGGCCTGACCTGTGGTAGGAGCCTGATAAATACCTCCCAGGGGTCACTGAGGTCTCTCAGCCCTACCCCAGCATCACACAGGCCTTGGAACCGGGGGACATCGTGGGGAGGGTAGAGACCAGGTTTGCTGTGACCGCTCCCTGACCCCATCCTAGAAAGGGTCCCGTTGGTCTGCTCTGCATCTGGAACCTGACCTTCTTGCTGGGTCTTTGTGGCGGGGAGCACTGGCTTTTGGCTCTCCACGTAGCGCACCTGGCCGCATCACGGCCCATGTCCCCTCTGAACGCGCGACTCCCCCTTGCAGCCATCTGCCTGCCCAACCAGTTCCGCTGCGCCAGCGGCCAGTGCGTCCTGATCAAGCAGCAGTGCGACTCCTTCCCCGACTGCATCGACGGCTCCGATGAGCTCATGTGCGGTGAGCCAGCTTCCCACGGAAGGGTCGCCCCGCACGAGTGCGGGCTCCGAGAGGGAGGAAATAGGCTGGGGGCTGAACCAAGAGGCTAGAAGGTTGGGAGTACTCGGCCTTGGAGGCCGGGGGTAGGGGAGGGAGGCTGGCACGGAAGCCTTCTGGGAAGGAGAGGCAGTGGTGAGGCTGAGCTAGGGCGGGGGGGGGGGTTTGGCCCTGGGGTGTTTCTGGCTGTGACAGTGACAGGCCCCCTGTGGGGTAGATGGGGGGGGCTGCAGCTGACTGTGCCTGAGGGGACATGCTTCTGCCCTCTAGGACCTCACACCGGGGCATCTGTTGGGCAGTGAGACTGCTCTGATGGGGTCGGGGTGGTCCTTTCCCTGTCAGCCTGTTCTCCGGATGAGGACGTGCACGTCCACATGCACACACGTGCTCTGTGCCTCTTGAGTGACGCGGCCTGTATAGTCAGAGATGGGGGCCACAGGACATGAGGCCAGGGCAGTCAGGGAAGGCTTCCTGGAGGTGGTGGCTCTCAAAAGTCTGTCTTCATTTCAGACAGGAAGGGAGCTAGAGCCCCAGATAGGAAGTGGGAATGTACACATGTGTTTGGGGACCGTGGGCTCTCCGTTTACTGTCGAGGTACCTGGGCTGAGAGAGGTCTTGTGAGTGGGGAAGGGGGGGGCCCAAACAGTTTTGTATCTTCATGCGAAGCCAGGTGAGGCACCTCAGTTACCATCTCAAGCAAGTGAGTAGTAACCTGGGGCCAGAGGACAGAGATGGCTGCCCCCCAGGGTCTGAGCCTCCGCCCCTTTGCTGGGCCGGTGCCAGTCTGACGGTGTTTCCGGTGTCAGGGGTGACATTTATCTGTAGTCTGGTGCTGTCACCCCGAGCCAGCATGTTCCTCCTTCCCCCTGGGTTTTGGTAGACAGGAGGAGACATAGTGGAAAGCCCTTGAGCTCCTCGGGCCAGCCTGATGGGAAACCCACTGTCCTTTTGTGAAAGTTGAGTTTCGAGCCTTGGGGCTCCCTCCCCATCCCCCGAGGCTTTGCCCGGGGAGCCAGCCCGAGGGAGTCCCCGCACCTGGCCCTCGCACTGGTGGGGCCCCCAGAAGGACTCCTGGGCTCCTCGCAGCCCTGAGTGGGCTCCGGCTTTGCAGGTTTGGCGGAACCCCCAGGCCCAGGCTCTGTCTCATGGTGCCCTTCATGCTGCCCTCACGTTGGGCCTCTGCGCGGGCAGGTGCGTGGGGCATAGGGCAGGCCTCCTGGCCTGGGTGCGCCGTCAGTCCAGCTGGCCCCTGCCCGTGGGTGACGTCCCCTGCTAGACCTGCTTGCAGCCCCGGGAGCTGCCTACCTGCCCCCCACCTGAATCGGGCTCCAGTGCCCGGCTCCAGGTGCCTCCAGGCCCAGCTGTCTGGGGGCCGCGACTCAGGGAGCCCCGAGATCCGGGGCTGAATCCAAGGCTGCCGTCGGGGAGTCGCTTTTGAGGGGTTGTTGGGAAGTAGGTAAAGCTCAGCCAGCCAGGAGGGGACGGGGGATGAGGGGGTAAGGGGGCGGGTGAGGAGGAGGGAGGAGGGTGTTCCGGGCAGACCGGGTTGGCGGGGGGCAGTGTGTCAGCGGCACCCCAGCAGCCTGGCATCTCCCTCTCCCCCCCCACCACCACCCACGGGTGCTGGGCCTGAACCAGCCCCTCTGGGTCCACCCCCACAGGGGAGCCTGTGCCTTCGCACAACACCGCCATCTCTCCCTGTCCATTCTCCCGCAGAGATCACCAAGCCACCGTCCGACGACAGCCCGGCCCATAGCAGCGCCATCGGGCCTGTCATCGGCATCATCCTGTCCCTGTTTGTCATGGGCGGGGTCTACTTCGTGTGCCAGCGTGTGCTGTGCCAGCGCTACGCCGGGGCCAGTGGGCCCTTCCCGCATGAGTACGTCAGTGGGACCCCCCACGTTCCCCTCAATTTCATAGCCCCCGGCAGCTCCCAGCATGGTCCCTTCACAGGTAAGATGTTGGCGCTGTGTGCAAGGCCCTGGGCAGAGGTGGGGCGAGTGACTGAGACTTACACCGGGGGTGTGAGCAGAGGGGCCATCGGGGGCAGGGACAGGACAGGGCTCACCCACCCAAACCTGCATGTAGGGGGCAGCAGGAGCCGAGGAGCATGTGCTATGTCTTGGCGGGGGGCTGGCCCCTGACTCACCTCGTCCCCCTCCCCGTGGCAGGCATCTCATGTGGCAAGTCCATGATGAGCTCCGTGAGCCTGATGGGGGGCCGGGGTGGAGTGCCCCTCTATGACCGGAACCACGTCACCGGGGCCTCGTCCAGCAGCTCGTCTAGCACCAAGGCCACTCTGTACCCGCCGGTGAGTGGGGGGTGGGGGCAGGCCTGCCCGTCCGGGGACCCTCCACCATCTGTAGCTGGCCGGGGGATACTTGGTGTGACCTCAGGATTCCCTGAACTATTAGCTGTCCTGCCGGCACGGAGAAGAGCGGGCGGTTTGCCTTCTTCCCTGCGTGCATCTCGCCGTTTTCTCGGGGCGTTTTCTGCTTAGGAGGGGTACCCTCATTCACTGTGGCTCACCTGGAAACCCTCCCCTCCCCGGAGAGCCAGGGCAGAGTCTCCCCATCACCCCACCTCCTAGCGTTGCTGCTGGACATTTCAGTGTCCTTGTGACCAGCTTTGCTCCTCATAGGCCCGCCCGTCTATGACCGCCTCCTGTAGGGCCAGTCTGGACGGGGTGCTCCCAACGGTGCCTGTGCGACCCTCTCCTTAGCGCCCCTGCTGAGAGCACCCTATGTTCCCTCCCAAGGCCCTGCTGGGTCCCAGAAAACAGCTGGATTGTTTTCCAAAGGCCTGGCACTCACAGGCGACTTTTGTGGCAGAAACGGTCTGTGGAGGCCGCATGGGCTGAGGGCCGGGTCCTCGCCAAGCCACACACTACAGAGAAATGACCGTACAGAGGGCAGAACACTGAAGATTCCTACCAGGGGACCTCTCCCGAGGCTGGCTGGGAAGGGGGCCGGGGGGGACTCTTCCAAGAGCACCGCCCCAGGGACCTGGGTGAGCTCGACGCACGAGCTCAGTCTGTGTAGACAATCACAGACAATCTGGTGTTACCCTGTTCTACACTTTTTAATCCTTAAAAACCCAACTTCCTGCAACAGAATGCTCTTCTGAGCTGCACACTGTCTCTGAGCTTTCTCTGGAGGAGGCTCCAGGGAGCCCCACCCGCCCGGGCTAGGTGTTTCTACCTTCGTGGCGTCGGCCGGGGCTGTGTCTAGGGGCAGCTCTGGCTCTTTGCCGCAAGCCTGGAGTTTAGAACACTCCCCACCACCCTTCTGATCCTCTCTGCTGCCCCCATCCCATGACTCTCAGTGCGCCAAGGGACCCGCTAGAAATACGAGCTCACCCCGGGACCACCGCCTGTGCCTGCCCATGCAGACCCCAGGAGGTTTGGTGTCCTGGCTTCCCTGTCCCCTGGCTCCGCTGGGAGCTGAGGCGGGGCAGGGGGATTCTTATTAGCAGCAAGAGATGATACTATTACCAGCCCAGCTGGTAATAAGCAGCTTAGCGTTCCATACAGTTCACCCACTTAAGGGATGGAATTCAGCAGTGGTTAGTACAGTCACAGGTGTGTGCGACCGTCGCCGCCATTCTAGAACATTTCTGTCTTGCCAGAAAGAAACCCCTGTGAAGCCAGCTGTTTTCAAATTAACTGCATTCTTTCACATCAGTAATAGAGGCTCGTGGTACAAAATTCAAAAGGTACAACAGAATGCACAGCAGAAAGAGGGTCGATCACCCCCTCACCCCGAGCAAGAACCCTGCCCCCCAGAGCCACATCCTATGGCGAGTGTCTCGAATGTCCTTCCGGGGCATCTGTACACAGCAAGTACGCTGGCGGCCGGTCTTTCTTTTCCCAGCCGAGAGAGTAACTATTTTTACTTTGTATTTTGAGATCATTGTCAACTCACACAGGTTGTCACAAACATAGAGAGAGCTCACGTACGCTTCGCCCAGATCCCCTCAAAAGCAACCTGCCACATCACCAGCGTCTTGGTCCTCCTGGGTCGCTCTGACAAAGTTATCACGGATGGTGGCGGGGGGGGGGGGTTGCTTTACAGCTGGTTTTCACAGTTTGGGAGGTTGCGAAGTCCAAGATCAAGGCGCTGACAGATTTGGGGTCTTATGGGGGCCCCGTTCCTGGTTCACAGAAGGCGGCCTCATCCTCCTGACGGGACACACGGGGTCTGTTATCCGGGCCCGCCTCCTGATGCCCTCGCATTGGGGGTTAGGATTCAGCACAGGACTCTGGGGGGGACACAAGTATTCAGTCTAGGGCAGTAGCACAACATAAGTGGTAGGGCACTGATAGGATATATATATATATATATATATTTTTTTTTTAAAGATTTTATTTATTTGTCAGAGAGACAGCGAGCGAGAGTGAGCATAGGCAGACAGAGTGGAAGGCAGAGTTAGAGGGAGAAGCAGGCTCCCTGCGGAGCAAGGAGCCTGATGTGGGACTCGATCCCAGGACGCTGGGATCATGACCTGAGCCGAAGGCAGCTGCTTAACCAACTGAGCCACCCAGGCGTCCCAGGATATATATTTTTTAAAGATTTTTATTTATTTATTTATTTGACAGAGATCACAAGTAGGCAGAGAGAGAAGAGGAAGCAGGCTCCCCACTGAGCAGAGTGCCTGATGCGGGGCTCGATCCCAGGACCCTGGGGTCATGACCCAATCTGAAAGCAGAGGCTTTAACCCACTGAGCCACCCAGGCGCTCCTGATAGGATATTTTTGGCTCTGTTCAGATTTTGCCAGTTTTACAAATGCGCTTTTTTTGTTTTTAAGACTCTTCCTTGGGACGCCCAGGTGGCTCAGCCGGTTGGGCGGCTGCCTTCGGTTCAGATCATGATCCTAAGGTCCTGGGATCCCGTCCCACGTTGGTCTTCCAGCTCTGCGGGGGGCCTGCTTCTCCCTGGGCCCGCTGCTCCCCCTGCTTGTGTGCTCTCTCTCTCTGATTAAAAAAAAAAAAAAATACTGTTTCTTAAGGGCAGTTTAGGTTCATAGCCAAATGCAGAGGAAGGTGCAGAAATTCCCCACATGCCTCCTGCCCCCCACGGGGACGGCTTCCCTCGTTGTCACCGTCCTGCGCCAGAGTGACATACTAACGGGCAAACCCGCATGGACACATCAGAATCACACCAAGGCCGCCGCCAGCAGGACAGCTCACTCTTGGTGGGGTGTGTTCTGTGGGCTCGGACTGGCGTGCGGGGACATGGGTGTGCCGTTCCAGGATCACAGAGTAGGTTCACACGTGTCCTCTGGAACCCACACGACAGCATCTGAAGCCAAGGATAGCCGCTCAGAGCTGGCTTCAGCCGCTGGTCTGCCGCTCCCCAGAACCACCGCGCTCTGTGCGCTCCGTCGGCCCGACCAGAAGGGGGCGCTCTCCTGAGCCCGCGTGGCAGAGGGGCCGCCCCTGGAACTTGGGAAGAGCCCCCAGGACAGTGCTGAGGGAGGCAGCACCACCCCCCACCCCACCCCACCCCCCGCAGAGGAAGGGAGGTGGGCAGAATCCCAAAGCTCACCTCGGCCCGGGAGGGGAGGGGAAACCAGATCCAGTCAGATTCATGGGCAGAAGAGGAAGCAGAACCCCAAGGGCGCAGGGGGCAGGGGCGGATCTAGGAGACCCTTTCTGCTGGGCTTCCCTGCCGGGTGCCTGCTCCCCCCTCTGAATGACATCCCCTCAGTATCGTGTGCTCCCAACTCTGGGGACAAATCCCGAGGAATACCCAGGCTGGCTCTTTGGCCCAGGGAGGACCTTCCCCCAGAATAAGGAGTGGGGGGGGGGCTCTTGCTACTCCCCAAAGGGCACTTTTTTTTTTTTTTTTTTTTTTTTTAGTCAAAGAGTGAGATAGAGCACACGCGGGGGGAGCGTCAGGCAGATGGAGAATTAGGCTCCCTGCCGAGCAAGGAACCTGACGTGGGACTCGATCCCAGAACCCTGGGATCATGATCCGAGGCAAAGGCAGATGCTTAACCAACTGAGCCACCCAGGCGTCCCACAAAGGGCACTTCTTACGGGTTACCACATGTCACCAGGGGCCACGCCGCAGCTGGGAAGTGGTTGATCAGGGCCCATACCCATCTGCCTGTCGGGAAAGGCCTTTCTGCTGCCCTCCAGTCCTTCAGGACACGTGGTGACAGCCATGTTCCCATTCAGCTGTGGGAGCCCCAGAAGCCGGGTCTGGCTGTGACCCCATAAAAGCCTGTGTGCTCAGAAGGGCCGTGTGATGGGTAGGGTGTTACCGGTGGCGGCTGCTGGGGAAGACACAGATGGTGTGTGTCACCGGGGGCCTCAGGTCCCTCTGTCCCTCTGTGGGGCCAGTCATGGGCTGCCCGGCTCTGGAGGGTACATCGTGTTCATCATCACAGTTTGGGGCAATACATCCCAAGAAAGGGGCACCTTTCCCTGATTTGCGTGGTGGGGCCGTGTGGGGCCAGGGCCCGTCCCTCAGCAGGGCGACCCCTGTACCGGGTCAGGGTTTCAGCCGGAAATCGGAGCCACCTCGGCGATAGGAATAAGGAAGTTCTTGTAGGAATTCGTCTTCGCACCATGTGGAGAGAGGTGGGGAAGTCAGAGTCCAAAAGGGGAGTGGGAGAAGTCCCAGAGGAGCCTCGCGAGGCACCTGCTGGCACCGGGGGACACCCCAGGGCCTGCGGGGACATCTGTGGCTGGGCGTGGGCCTGGGGTCATGGGGTCTTCAGGCGGTATTTGGGCCACAGGCACTGCTGTGACGGCCTTCAGGGCTGAGGGGACAGCTGCTGATTCCCCATAGCGTGAGGCTCATGCCAAGTAGGCCCCGTGCAGACCCGCTGGGGGGAGGGGGGCACCACCAGAAGCCCGTAACCCTTGCCTGGCTCTTCTCAGATCCTGAACCCGCCGCCGTCCCCCGCCACGGACCCCTCTTTGTACAACGTGGACATGTTCTACTCTTCAAACATTCCCACCACCGCGAGACCCTACAGGTACGAGGTCCCTGCCGCCACCCTGCACCCCACTGGTCGGCTGGGCCTCCCGACAAGCCAAGGACACAGGAGGGCCCTTGTCCCCATTTCCTGGGTGAAAAAACCTGGCAGAGAGGTCCAGGGTGCTGGTGGGCTCTCCTGGGCCCTCAGACCATCCCTGGCTTGCCTCCCCACGGAGTGAACTGGGCTTGCCTGTGGAGTTCCAGAAACCAACCAAATCCCATGTTTGGACCAGGCTCTGGAATCCAGAAGTAGCTCTGGGGGTATTCTGTTCAGTGGGGACACGCCCAGATAGGTGAGGCCTTGAATGATGCCACCAGGGACTTCCCACTGTGACCTGGCCGGGCCCCCACTACCCGTGGAGGCCAGTACCCAGGGGCGAAGGTTTGCCTGTGTCCGAAGCCAGCTGCAGGGCCACCTCCTGCTGCCACTGTCCCCGAAGGATCAGATCCAAGTCACGTAACTACTGTCGTGGCCCCCACCACTGCGGGCCCTCAGCGGGACGATCCTCTCTTGCGACCCACTGCCCGGAACCCCGCAGGTCGGCTCGCCCCCCAGGTTGTCCAGCTGGGGTTGCATTCCCCACCTCCCTGGGTTGGGGGGACACTTGAGAATGCTGAGAAGAGGGATCTGGGTTGTGCTGCTGGCCTGCGTGCCTGAGGTGGCCTTCTGCACGGGTGTCCTGGACCCCTCACCCCACGGGAGCTACCTGAAGGGGCAGGTGGAGGCAGAGGCTTGGGAGTGGAGACCCCTCCCCCCCCCTCCCCCCTCTCCCCCCCCTCCTCCCCGCTGGAGAGGCTGGTGCGGAGACCCAGAGCGCGGCTTTGCCTGCCATCTGGTGGCCGTTTCAGGAACTCGGGGGCCCGAAGAGGAGTGGGGCCCCTTGTTACTGGGTCATTGCCCGAGTTGGGGACCTGCAGTGGTTCCATCCCCCCCCCCCCCCAGTGCCTCAATGCCCTCGTGTGTCCCCAGGCTGCCACATACACACTCGCCAGACCCCTCAGTCCCTGGCCCACCCCCGGCTTTATTCCTTACATTGATTTTTGTGCCGCTTCTTCCCCGCCCCTGCCTGTCAGTGTCCCTTCCGGCCTCTCCAGGGTCCTCCCGCTGCACCTTCTCGGAACCACATGTCCTGCGCAGGCCCCGAGGTGCTGGCTGCACCTTCTTGCCCCCATGAGCCCCCTGGGGCTCTGAAACACACCCCAGTCCCCATCCCCAGCTCGGGCCCTGCAGCTGCCCCGCCTAGAACCTGAGGGTGCAGGAGATGTCTGGGAGCCGCCTCCTGGGGCAGGGTGCCTTAACTCAACGCGGGCCCCTTGCAGGCCCGGTGGTCTCTGATATTTATAGGAATGCTACAATGGGCAACGGTTGTCAAGCACTCCCTGGTGTCCAGCACTGTTTCTAGCACTTTCCATGCACTTTGCATGCAGAATCTCATTGACCCTTCACAAGCCCCTTTGGAACCAGGTACTGTTTCACTCGTATTTCACGAAGGTGAAACTGAAGCCCAGAGGAGTTAACTCAACCAAGGCCCACCAGGCAGGCTCTGGAAGCCCTTCTCCATAAAGGCAACCTTGGCCCAGGGGGACAGTCCTTACCAGGGCCTCCCCCACAACACTCGGTGCAGGCCCGCCCACTTCAGAGGTGGGGACTCTGGCTCAGAGAGACCACACCCAAAGGAGGGGCCCCCGTGTCTCTTCCCTGAGCCCACTCCGCTGTGTCCCCTTTAGGCCCTACATTATCCGAGGCATGGCCCCCCCGACGACGCCCTGCAGCACGGACGTCTGTGACAGCGACTACAGCGCCAGCCGCTGGAAGGCCAGCAAGTACTACCTGGACTTGAACTCGGACTCAGACCCCTACCCGCCGCCGCCCACGCCCCACAGCCAGTACCTGTCGGCGGAGGACAGCTGCCCCCCTTCGCCCGCCACCGAGAGGAGCTACTTCCCCCTCTTCCCCCCCCCCCCCCCCCCCCCCCCCGCCCCCCCCCGCCCCCCCGGGCCCCCCCCCCCCCCCGGCCTCTCTGCCCCCTTGTAAATAGTTTTAAATATGAACAAAGAAAAAAATATATTTTATGATTTAAAAAAATAAATATAGTGGGGATTTTAAAAACACGAGGAATGTGAACAGTGATGGGGGTGGTAGGGCTGGGGACTTTGTACAGTGGAGAAAATATTTATAAACGTAATTTTTTTAAAACGTCACTGCCATTCTTTTGTGCCTTGTGTGTTTTTGAATCGAGTGTCCTCACAGAGGCGATCTCAGCCTCCGCCCTCCCCTGGACAGCTGTCAGAGTTGTGCACTCATCCTCCTGAGCACCGTGTCTCTATCAGGCCCCCACAAGGTAGGCAGAACCCCGGGGTGGAGGCGCGCAGGCAGGAGACCTGATTTGTGCCATCATGAAGGGCCTCTGTTTCTTATGTGCTCCGCTGTTGCCCATGCTGAAATTTGGAATCGTTTTTGAAAAATTTTTTTTTAAGATTTTATTTATTTATTTGTGTGACAGAGAGATCACAAGTCGGCAGAGAGGCAGGCAGAGAGAGAGGAGGAAGCAGGCTCCCTGCTGAGCAGAGAGCCCGATGCGGGGCTCGATCCCAGGACCCTGAGACCATGACCTGAGCCGAAGGCAGAGGCTTTACCCCACTGAGCCACCCAGGCGCCCCTCGGAATAGTTTTTAAGAGGTCCTGCATTTTCATTTTGCACTGGGCTCTGCAGATTACGTACCTGGGTTTTGGGCTACTTCTTGGCCAGTCTCTGCTTCCATCTGATCTCTGTGTGTGGCCGCCCTGGCTTCTGCCGGCTGGGGGATCCCTCCCGGCCCCACCCTTCCATGTGGACCCCAGTGGTTGGGGCTGCCCAGCCGCTCTGGCCCAGGGTCGGGTGGGAACCTCGCAGCTCTCCTGCCTTCCCTGGTTGCCGCCCTGTCCTTCCCAGCAGACAGGCCCCAGAGAGCCTGGTCGTCACAGAGACAGTCAATAAACACAGCCCCAGGCCTGTCCTGCTACCCACTGGGGAGGAGACCGAGAGACGGGGCCTGGGGCTGGGGGGGGTGGTCTCCAGGCTGCAGGAGACTGAGAAGTCACAAAGTCATGAGTCATGAGGAGGCCTGGCTGCCCTACCCCCCCCCCCCCCCCCCCCCCCCCCCCCCCCCCCCGCCAGGGCCGTGCCAGGCAGGAAGGGCCTACCCGCGCCTACCCGAGATTGGAATGTCACAGGGAGGTCAGAGAAGAATCACCACTGGGAGTCCTGGGCACACGTTGCACTTACGAATCAACACAAAGATCTAGAAGAAGGGCTTCCCAGCAGGACTGGGGATCAAACCCTGGGCCAACCCCCAGGGCCTGGAATGTGAAGGTGACAGCCTCTGGGATGGGGAAATCCCAGGACAGTGAGATGCTGGGGCCCCAGTGCTGCGGAGGCAGCCTGGGAAAGGTGGTGTCCCTTGGTGCTCCCAAGACTGCCGGAACAGGGGACAGAGCAGGGGCACGCAAGTCTGGTTTCCTTAGACTTCTGGGGAGCTGCCCCTCCCCCACTCCGATTGCCCAGGAGTTTCCTGAGGTCACAGTTAGCATGGCTGGTGAAACCCCTGGGACCAAGACCAGACACTGGAGACAAGAGGGTGAGGTGACCCGCCCCCGCCGTTACTGCAAGCCAAGAGCTAGCACAGGAGGGCCAGGCCTGAGTGCTGCCCCAGGGCTGCTGTGCCACCTGGTGGGGACCTACACTGAAGGACCCTTGGCAGACAAGAGGGCCTGGGTTTGCCTGGAAGGCAGGCCAGCTTCGCCTCTTATCGTCTTACCCTGCTGGCCGAATCCACCCGTTACGGAAGAGCAGCGTCACCCGTGCCCTAGGACTTCCATGAGATAAGCCTATCGGGAGAGAAGCCTTGCCCAGTGAGCGCTGGGCAGGTAGTACCCCCTTGGTAAATGAAAGCTATGACTTATTAAAGCCCAGAGAGGTGACAGGCTTGCCCAAGGTCACACAGCTAAGGACCCACAGACCTCAAGGAAGCATCCTGAGCGCGCAGGCCCGTGGTGGGGCCCTCGGGGCCAGGGAGCTGCTTGCAGGGGCTGGGGGGGTTCCTGTTCTTCCAGGTCGGGCCACGAGCCCTGAGGTGGGAATGACAGCACTCGTGCCACCTGGGGCAGAAGGGCTGGGGGACGTGGCTGATGCCAAAGCAGGAACTGTGTCATGGGGGTCCACTCTCCTGCCCTTCCTCTCTCCCTCATGCGTGGCGGGGGTTCCCTCTGTTCCCCTAGGGCCCGCCAGGGATCAGGCCGGGGTGAAGAAGGAGTGGGCTGTGCTGCTGACCCCTGGCGACAGCCAGCATGGGCTGATGGGCCGGTGGAGACACACTCTGCAGCCTTCCTCTCCCTGCCCCCAGCATCCCAGGCCTATCTCCAGAAGCAACGCTGCTGGACCCTTTCCTGCCATGAGGTCAGCTGTGAGGAATGGGCGCCGACCTGCTCTGCCTGCTCTCTTCCAAGTGAATCTGTCGGCGCCCACTCTGTGCGGATCCCTGCACGTAAATCCCATGCTGGGGGACCCAGAGATGAGTCAGATGGGGGCTCCTCTCTTGAGGGTGCTGCAGACAGTTTCCAAAGCTGAGGGCCGGAGCACCGTGTTGAGATATATGGGGACCCAGAGAGAATATCCTCCTCAGATGGGAGGGCAGGGAGGGCTTCCTGGAGGAGGCGCTATCTGAGCCCTGTCTTCTTCTTCTTTTTTTTTAAGATTTTTATTTGACACAGAGAGAGACACAGCAAGAGAGGGAACACAAGCAGAGGGAGTGGGAGAGGGAGAAGCAGACTTTCTGCTGAGCAGGGAGCCAGATGCAGGACTCCATCCCAGGACCCTGGGATCTGACCTGAGCTGAAGGCACATGCTTAACCGACTGAGCTACCCAGGCGCCCCTGAGCTGTGTCTTAAATGAGGGGGTGAAGTTAACTTGGCTTATTTCATTTAAACTTCACAACAGCCCAGCTAAGTGGATTGTGTCCCCAGTTCGTAGTTGAGGAGATCATGGTCTGGGGGAAAATAATTAAACCAGAAATTTTTTCACTCATGTGTTCAACCACTCCTCTACACAAGGAATAGTGCCGACATCTGGGCACTGCTCAAACCTTTCCCCCTTCCCTCCGAACCGCCTCCCCTCTGCAGTGACACCCACTACTCCCCAAGTCTCTGTCGCAGGTCTCTGGAGTCCTGCGAGGTCTCACTCCCCACGGGCCCGATCAGTTGCTCGGCTCAGCCCTCCAGCCGTCTTCCAGAATGTGTGTGGAGCTCCTCCTTGTCCCGGGCCCAGCAGCACCCTTGGGTCTTCCGCTGCCCTGCACGGTTGAACAAAACCCACATGGCCAGGTCTTGGTCATGTCTGCTGCCAGGCAGGATGCTGGGGAACAGGGATGTGGCAGGTGTGGAAAGTTCTGTCCCTGAGAAACCTGGGGGCTGGGGGCGTTGGGTGGGACGTGGCTCCTGCAGTGTTCTTTCTTGACAATCACCTGACTGACTCTTCACGTCACTGGGCCCCCCCTCATGGGACCTGACCCTCAGCTCACAGGCGACTTGGCCCAGGACCTGCCCACCTCCGCCAGGGTGGCCTCACTCTAGCCCTCAGACTGGGTCTGAGTCCCAGAACAGGACAGCAGGAATGATAATGGGTGGCTGATTTCTCCAAGCTGAGCTTATTCGATTTAAAGCCTTTTTCTATCTGGGTGTATGGATGTGTTAAAATGTCCTTTCTTTTATGAAATGATGGTAATAGCACAAGGTGTTTTTTTTTTTTGGAAAAAAAAGCATGCCTTAACATTTTTTTTAAAAAGTCATTACTTGATAGAATTAAAATTTGGCAGCTCTGTGTCTGTTCCCAAAAGTTAAGGGGTGAGAGGTGGGTGAGGGGTACGCGGGCATTCATTAAACTTTTCCCTCTACTGTTGATTAGATGTGAAAGTATTCATATGATTTTCTTAAGTCTAGATGGATTGAAAATTTAGTTTATTTTGCTTTTTATTTATTTGTTTAAAAAAGATTTTATTTATTTAACAGACAGAGATGACAAGCAGGCAGAGAGGCAGGCAGAGAGAGAAGAGGAAGCAGGCTCCCTGCTGAGCAGAGAGCCCGATGCGGGGCTCGATCCCAGGACTCTGGGATCATGACCTGAGCTGAAGGCAGAGGCTTTAACCCACTGAGCCACCCAGACACCCTTATTTTGCTTTTAATTCTAAATTTTTTTAAAAGATTATTTATTTATTTGACAGACAGAGATCACAAGTAGGCAGAGAGGCAGGCAGAGAAAGAGGAGAAAGCAGGCTCCCTGCTTGAGCAGAGAGCCCGATGCGGGACTCGATCCCAGGACTCTGAGATCATGACCTGAGCTGAAGGCAGAGGCTTTAACCCACTAAGCCACCCAGGCGCCCCCCTTATTTTGCTTTTTAAAGAGATTTTATTTATTTGACAGAGAGCAAGAGAGAGCACACAAGCAGGAGGAGAAGCAAAAGGAGAGGGAGAAGCAGGGTCCCCGCTGAGCAGGGAACCTGCCGCAGGACTCGATCCCAGGACTCTGGGATCATGAGCTAAGCCAAAGGCAGACACTTAACTGAACCACCCAGGCGCCCCTGAAATATTAAACATTAAAAATTAACCCATAGGGGCGCCTGGGTGGCTCAGTGGCTTAAGCCTCTGCATTCGGCTCTGGTCATGATCCCAGAATCCTGGGATCGAGCCCCATATCAGGCTTTCTGCTCGGTGGGGAGCCTGCTTCTCCTTCCCTCTCTGCCTACTTGTGATCTCTCTCTCTCTCTGTCAAAAAATAAATAAAAGTCTTTAATTAAAACAAAAAATTAACCCATAAAAGGATCAGGGGGAAAAGGGGAAGGCAGAGTTCCATGAACTCTGGAAGTTTCAGGATGCTGAGGCCAATGCCAAGGTCCAAAGGCACTCTCCTGCTTAAAGCCTGTCAATGATTCTCTACAGCTCCCGGGGAGATAGGCTGAGCTCCGATACCTCCTCTTCCCCCAGGAAGTCCTCCCTGACTTCAACCCTTCCAGTTAGGTTAGCTCATCATAATTGGAGACTTTGGGGGCCCACTTATATTGGGCGAGGTACTGCATTATTTCATTTAATTATAGTGCACACGTCCCTGTGACTGTCCTCAGAGTCTGGGATGGAAGAGCCTGAAGCGTGTACTGGCAAGTTCTCTGATGATGAAGGAGTAAAGGGATCACTGTGTGTGGCTGGGCTCTCCCCAAGCTCCCAGGAGGGCAGCTCCCAGGCCTCACCCAGCCTCCCTGTCAGGCACGCCCCCACCCCAAGGGTTTTCTGCAGCCTCTCCCCTGCTCCTTGGTCTAGCTCTTGGGTCCTGCCCCTCTGCCCTGTGCCTCGTGGCCCTTGCTCTAATCTCTCTTTTCCAAACCCTGGCCAGCCCTGAACACGCCCCTGTCTTACTCAGAGGTTCTTCCTGGCCCTCCTGCTCCAGTGCCTCCATGGGCCGCTCCCACTCTCCTCCCCTATACGCTGATCACCCCGACCCGATCCTCTGACAAATGTGCATTCTGCACCAGCCTTCCTCATTTCTTTCTGCCAGGCCCACTTTCTCCCTACCCGGGGACGTCTGTGTATTTGTCCTTCCCTTAACCCTCCGCATCAGCACACCTCCGGACCTGGTTTCAGTCTTGACTGTGTCCCTCACTTGCTGGGCGGCCTTGGGCAAGGCCCCTAGCTGCTCTGAGCCGCAGGATGGATGCAAATAGCATCTGTTCTTGGGTGCTACCTCCTGAGAGGTCCAGCACCCTTCGGGGCTCAGACACAGGTCAGGAGGTATTATCAGCACTTTGCAGATAAGACCCGGTGAGTCTGGCTGGTTAGATCACCCAGCCAAGCTTACTCAGCGAATATGGGCCACACCTGGTGTCTGAACGGTGCCTGGGTCTGTGTGAACTAATCTGTGAAATGGGGATGATAATACTTTACTGTCTGGAATACCAGCCACAGTCTTTCTACAGAGTGCCTCAGGCTTTGCTGCAGCGGTGAGCTGGGGGAGGGGCACGTCCGCTCCAGAGGCCCAGCTTCCAACGCACTGGGGTAGACCCAGCTCCATGAGGTCTCAGTCTCCCTGCTGTTTGGCCTGGGGACTCAGAGAGGCTGAGCCGGTGAGATGGAGGGAGCTCAGGCCCGCTGGGGCTCGTACAGAGAACGGAGGTGCGGGTACAGAAAGATGCTGAGCACCGGGGAGGCAAGCAGGTGGCCAGCTCCCCGGGTCCTGCTCTGCCTACCCCCAGGACCCAAGCTCGGTCACTTTTCTCAGGAAGCAGCTTGGGGAAGCTGCAAGGCAACCATGCCCTGCCTTCCTGGAGCTGGAGTGGCCATCTCTGACCAAGCCAGCCCCCTGGAGGGAGCTGCCCTAGAGAGGTCAAGACACCACCAACCTCCCTGCGCGGAGCCCCCACGAGGACTCCAGGCCTGGAGGCCAAGGGCAATCCTCTGGGCCTTGAGGGTGTTGGTTTCTCCTGGGCATGGCGGCACCGTCCCCAAAGCCCCGCACCAGGCAGCCATCGCCACTCCCTGACCTGTCCGTCTCTCGCCACAACCCAGCCACCCCTACCTCCCCAGTGCTCCCAAAGCTCGGTCTTGGCGTCTCTGGTCTCTCTCCCCGCCACCCGGACCCAGCAGCCACGGCTCTGTCCTCCCTGTTCGTGGTCGAAATGCCGCCTGCCCAGGAGGGCCCCCCCCCAACTCTGCGGCCTGCGTTACCTCCAGGGGTGTCTGACCGCCCCCGCAGACCCCCCGCAGACCGTCCCAGCCCGGACTCTGCTCCCCACGCACCCGCGCGGGCGCGCACAGACCAAGCGCTGAGCGCAGCGCGGCCCACGAGCGGCCGGCACCCCGGGGCACCCGCAGCGCCCAGCCTCCCCGAGCGCACACGCACTCGCGGGCCGCGTCCCGCCGGGCTCGGGCTGGTGCCACGCGACCCGCACCCGCCCGCGCCTCGGCCTCGCGGCCAACTTCCGCCCTCGGGACTCGCGACGGCGCTTCGCTTCAACTCAGAGGCCAGACGGGTTCCTGGAGAGTAAGTGCCCCGGATGGGCCACGGGGGGCTCCTCCTCCGGGTCCCGGCCCGGCCCTCCCGGGCAGGCCGGCAGGGCATGGGGGGCCCTGGGCGCGCATTCCGGAAGAGGCTCCGGCGTCAGTGCTTCTGGAACACAAAAGGGACGCCGAGGGCCGCGCACTCTGCCCCCCACCCCGCCCCCGCGGGGACGGACGCGCAGCCCGCGGCGCCGCCCCCGGCCCCGGCGCCCACTCCGCACACACACTGGTCCCCACCTCGACCCCCAACTTCTGGCACAGCTACCACCTGCGGGTGAAGGAACCGGCTCAGGCGACCCCGGCCCCCCTACAAAATGCGGCTGTGGAGAATGCGGGCATCGATCCCGCTACCTCTCACATGCTAAGCGAGCGCTCTACCACTTGAGCTAATTCCCCAGCGGCAGCCGCCCTCGGCAGCCGGAATGTACTGTGGCTCACGTCATCGCGGGTCTCCTCCGCTCCACCGCCAGGATTGGCTTGGCTCCCTTTGGTTTTAAGAGCATTGGCTTTCGGATTGGTGGTCCCAAGCGTCCGTCAAACGGAGGCCCTGCTGTTGCTACGGCGTAGGGGGGAGCCAGCCAGGTTTCTCCGGGTTTCTGATTTGTTTCTCCAGACTCCGGGGTCCTAGAGGTTCCGGATCCGTCTAGTCCATGGGAAAAGAACGCTCTCCTCGCGCTTGACTGACGGGGCCTGTGAGCCAATCGGAGTGGGCGCAATCTGACCGCTGGGCGATCCAATAGGTTGCAGGGGGCGGGAGAGGAAGGCCAATGAGCACGGGCCTGGGGGCGGAGATAGAGCCGCGATTGGCTGCGAGGCGTCCGGAGGGAGGGCGGGGGGAACTCAAGGCCTGCTTGATACGTCCGCCATTTTGGGCGCTTCGCTGATGGTGTCGGTGAGCGCGTTTCCCGCCTGAGCGCAACTAGCGGCGGGTCGCGGGCGCCTCCAGGTAA
>NC_081557.1:4306708-4432876 GCF_022355385.1 Mustela nigripes | reverse complement strand
CTTTGCGCCCGGGTGGACGTCCGCGGCCTTGCGCGGCGGCGGCGGCGGGCGGGCGGGCGGGGCGCGCCCCGATCCCGGACCGGCCCCGCTCCGCCGCGGCCGCGCCGCCCGCCCGCCAGCCCGCCCGCCGGGGAGAACTTCCCCCGGGCGCGGGCCGGGGAGCGTGTCAAGTTGGGGCGGCCGCTCGCCGTGGACTGGCGAAGGCCATTGTTGGGACCCCGGCTGCGGAAACAAGTTCTGTGGGTTTGTGCTCGCGGCCGCGGAGTCGTCGGCGAGCGCGGAGCCCGGCTCGGGGGGTTTAAATGGCCGTGCGAGCGGCGCCTGAGCTGCGGGGCTGGGCCGCGAACGCCGCCCCGGCGACCCTGAGCAGGGGGGCGGTCCCTGCCGCGGCGGGGAGGGCCTCCCCCGGAAAGAAGCCCGTTGGCGGCCAAGCTGGAGGGATCTCCTGCTCGGTCCTGCGCGCCCTCGTCGCAGCCGGGGCGTGCGGTTGGGGAGGCGCGGACCGAGTCCCCGGCCGTGTCCGTGTGTCCCGACGTTTCCGCCTCGGGCTCCGTGCGGTGCGCCCGGTGCTTCACGCTTCCTCCGCGGGTCGGCCGGAGCTTTGTTTATGTTCTGCCTTTGTGGGAGGGGCGCTTGGCGACCGTTCCCCTTCCGAGCCGCCGCACTTGTTACTGTGGGTACTGTCCCACCGTGTGGCAATGTGAAGTTTACTTGGATCGCGCCCTCAAGGTCATGGGGCAGGGGGCAGCGAGTGGGGAAGGGACTCCGGGTGTCCAGCCACCGGCGTGGACGGCTCCTACGCGGCGGTGCAGTTTCCGCTCGCTCTCTGCGCAGTCCGCCTGCCTGGGTTCAGGTCTCGGCTTCAGCACTCCAGCTCCGTGACCTTGCGCAAGTTACTACACTTCCTTGCCTTCCCTGTAGTGGGACGCTGAGAGCCGGGACTGCCTCGGAAGTGTGTCGGGAGGGAATGGGCTGGGAGCCGTGTCTGGCACGTAGGGTCCGCTCAGTGCAATTGGTGGCTCTTATTACTAATTTCAGAAATTGAGTTCTAAACGTTTAGATTACTGTTTGGAAGTCAAAGGAGCGTTGAGGTGACTTGGTGGCCGTCTTTAGAAGGCTCCGTGTGCTTAACAGTTCTGCTGAGAAAATGCACTGGAAGTTATTTTAAGTTTTTCAGGAGAGGGGTGGTTGAAGATTCGTTGAATTTCACACATTTCGGGGAGCAGGGCGTTAGTGGTGGTACCTCAGAATGTTCCTCTAAGAGGCGGTTGAATAAAGAAAAGCTCCTGAAGAGCTGGGGTCGGATCCTGTTCCTACTCCCTTGGGCTGCTGGGGTGATTGGTGCTGGTAGCAGCTCTGAGGTTTCTCCGCGCACTCCCGGGTCAGGGTTCCTGAGGTCTGAAAGGTTGTGGTATTGAGACGCACTTCGGTGAACGCAGCTTGGGAGACAGCTGTTGCCCTGCTGGGACGCTTCGGAAGCTGTTGCCTTTCCGCGGGTCTGACTGGGGAGTCTAGAGTGTCTAACAAACTGCCGTCCGCTCAGTCACACAGAGTCACAGTCTTGATTCCTGCCCTGTGCTCTTTTCCCTGGTACTGGAAACCGTGCTTGCCTGCCCCTTGGTATTACTGCTTGGGACCTGCCTGGCTTTAATCGCACTGGGGAAATGTTTTTACACAGTTTTAAGTAGAGGGGAGCGTCTTGCGGTGTAACTTAAGGAGAGGAAGAAGATTGGGATAAGAAAACTTGAGCTTTTGTATATAGCAGGACAAAACGAAAACTTGCTAGTTTGAATTAACTGCTTGAGAATCAGACCATAGCTGGATGGAAAATCAATGGTAGTAAAATGAAGATTTGACAGGGTGCGGTGCACTTCAGGATAATTTTAGTATGGATTTGGTACAAAGGTAATGTGCTTATCACAGGCAAAAACCACCCCGCCCCCCAGTTTGCATTTAAATTCCAGTCAGTTACCATGTAAGAATCTCTTCCTTAACACAGCATTTGTCAGGATGGGTGATTAGTTTATTTCTATCATGAACTTGTGTCTTGCAGTTTTATATTTTGTGTATTTGAGAGGCAGCATGAGTGTATATTGGTCTAAAGTTCTACAGTGTTTTAATACCCCTGTGAGTACATGGTAGTGAAGTTCTTCTAATCATCTGCTCACCTGAAACTCAGCATTGAGTCTGTTTCATAAAAAGCACAAGAAGCTATGGTTTGGTCCTCATAAGTCAAGATCTGAGCCCCTGTGTGGGCTGAGTAGCTTATTAGCTATTTTTCTTAGGTGAGTTGGACTGAAAAAAAAATAGGCCTGGGCTCTTGGCTTTTTTTTTCTTTTCTTTTTCTTTTTCTTCTTCTTTTTAAAGGTTTTGTTCATTTATTTGACAGACAGAAATCACAAGTAGGCAGAGAGGCAGGCAGCGGGGGGGCAGAGAGCCCAATGCAGGGCTGGATCCCAGGACCCTGGGATCATGACCTGAGCTGAAGGCAGAGGCTTTAACCCACTGAGCCACCCAGGCGCCCTCTTTTTTTTTTTTTAAGATTTTATTTATTTATTTGACAGAGGGAGAGAAAGAGCGCAAAAGCAGGGGGAGCAGCAGAGGGAGAGGGAGAAGCAGGCTCTCTGCTGAGCAGGGAGCCTGACATGGGGCTCGATTCCAGGTCGCTGGGATCATGACCAGAGTCCAAGGCAGCTGATTAATCGACTGAGCCACCCAGGAGTCCCTGGGCTCTTGGCTTTAAGCAGCTTTCTTACTTTTTTTTTTCCCTCAAGAGAATCTCAAGTAATTTTTAAAAAAATTTTTTAATTTACTCTAGGTAAATGTTTCTCAGTTGGGGGGTGATTTGCCTTCGAAGAAACATTTGGCAATGTGTGGAGACATTTTTGCTTGTCATAGCTGTGTAAGGGTGGGAATGCGTACCCTGGCTTCTAGAGAGAGTGGAGACCAGGGATGCTGCTGAGCATCCTGGAATGCACAGGACAGCGTCGTAAAATTATCCAGTCCCAAATACTAATAGGGCAGAAATTGAGAAACCCCGTTCTAGATGGATGCTACGCTGGCATGCATTAGAATCGTTCAGGACATCTTTTAAGACCATGGATGATAGACCCTCACGTCTGGAAATCTGTGGTAGTATTGAGAATATATTTTTAGAAAGCTACCCAGGTGATACTGAAGTGCAGCCAGGTTTTGGAACCCCTCTTCAAGACCATGGTTATTAGTGACTTCCTGTGGGTCGAGGAATCCTTTAGGTGTTGTGAGCTCTGTCTCTGTGTAGTGGGGAGAGACTTGTACATACATTATTCTAAGGTTCCTGAAGACTGAACTTTAAAAGAAGTTTTAAATGAATTGATTTTATAATATAATTTAGAAACTTTTTTTGCCTTTACCTCGTAAAACACATTACCATAGTGTGCTGAAACTTCACACTCTTGGGTGTTTAGGGTTGGTAGCTCCTACGTTTAATAACTTTATACTGTTATTTTTGAGTTTTATATCCTTTGCTGTCATCCCGTGAGTGAGTCAGCGGTCAGTTATCGTTTTCAATGCCAGCGTCATCATCTTTTTTTCCCTTTGTAATGAAGACCTATTTCCAGAGAGTTAGCCTTGGATCCGTTTGCAAGTTCTGCCTTTTGAAGGCGAGACAGGCGTACTCCATGCTTCACATGTCACACAGTGACCCTTGCCTGCTAGTAAAAGGGGGTTCCTCTGGGCCCTGGACTCTGGCCCAAATGGGTGAGTGTTTTTTCTTCTCTGGGGGAGGGAGGATGAGGTCCAGTAACAGAAGGGCAGAGGTCCTTTTCTCACACATACCTACAATTTAGATCATCTAGTTTACTGAATGAAGGAATATTAGTTTAAAAATGATACACATTTCCAGCAACTGAATGTTAGGCTCTGGATATATAGAAGGAGAAGATTGTGGAGGCACTTTCTAATCTTTCATCCTGAAAATCAGCTTATGGCTGTTGTTGAGAATGACAAGTGACCCCCCCCCCCCGCCCCAGCTTCTTCTAATCTTCATTTATTTGATCCTCAAATATAGTAATTGAATCCTTACTCTGCCAGGAGCTGTATTAGGGACTCACCCATGAACAGGCACTTAAGGACTTGCAGTCTAGAGGGAGAGGTAGCAGTTATAAAAGGGGTGCAGTTTTGGCTGGGAGGCCAGGTACCAAAGCTTGTTAGAATTGTATATGGTGTAAGTAGGCTCCTTAGGGAGGCTCTCCAGGCCTGGGAGGAAAGAGTTTAGGTTTGCTCCTTTGCTGGTTGAATTTGCCAGAAGTCTCTTGCCAAACAATAAAGTAGTTACTTAATTAAGTAGTTACTTAATACACACGAGTTTGTTTCTTGTGTGTATTAAGCGGTTGCTTTGACTTGCCCCCTTGGTTTGGTGTGTTTTAGAAAGCAGTGTCATTGCTCCTGTGCTGGTGAAGCTGTGTTGTCAATGACAAATGGGATGGGCCTGTAGTGTTCCTTGCTCTGTAGATGTTGGTTGTCAGTCAGTCAGACTGGGAACACTGACGGGTTCTATACTATCAGAGGCTCGATAGAAGTTTGTGTCAGATGTCTTGACATCCTTGAAATTGATTGTGCCACTGGTGGGGATGGACTGGAGATTTGGGTTTTGTTGGCCATGACTTTGCTTAGATTTAGTTGCCACAGAAGCCCCTTTTCTTCCTCTCTCCCTCCGTATTTATTTTTTTACTTGGAGAAGGGAGATAGTTACTAGTTGGATCAATACCCAGTTTGTTTCAGAGTTTGAATGATGGTGCACTGACTTCTGGATACCAGGTAGATCAGCTAGTGAAGAAGCAAGTATAAGGAAAGGGAACCTTGGCAGTAGTTCAAAGGCTTCTCACCTTAACAGGGACATTTTCATGTCATGGACTTGGCAGAGATCTGAGTTTACTCTTAGCAGAGGTGTTTTACTACTTGTCACTTAACAGCTGGCTAGTGTTGACCTGTTTTGTAAGTATTAGTGAAGACTGCATAGTCGACTGTGAATTTATGCAAAGTTTGATATGTTCTGAACATCTTTTTACTGATGGGAAGAAGCTCTGATTTTGTACTTCTTGGTGACTCTGGAGAAAACTAGGGTTGTACTTCTTCCAAAATTTCTTACAGTTTGACTGTATATTGACTTGGAATGGGTTGTGTGCCCCAGAGGTTGATTGCCATGAAATCTGATGACCTAAAGGAAGGATGGATTAAAGATTGTTATTTTGGGACATTAAAGAGAAGAACAAAAAGGCTGCAGAAATAGGAGTCTGACTGAGTGTTAGATTTGGAGAAGGCTGTTTGGATTGCTGGTTGGAGTCTTGAGTTCCTATACTGGAATATAAATCTGAACAGCAGTGCTGGTGTCAGAGACCCACTTTGGCAAGAAGAGAAGGGAAAGATTATGTGAGAAGGCGAGGCTCCCTGAAACCCTAATCTGGGCAAGGAAAGCAGGTATGTGACCTGTCCACTAAGCCATGCTCCGTGGTGGCCAGGTATGGTTCATAGAGGTTGGCTGGGCCTTGGTGAGGTCTGGGCTCGTGGTCCATAGGTGGGGGCAGTGGCAGGAAGAACACTGAAAAGTACTGAGTTGTTTGGCTGTTCGGGGCTTCCTCTTTTTTTTTTTTTTTTTAAAGGTTTTATTTATTTAATTGACAGAGATCACAAGTAGGTAGAGAGGGGGAAGCAGGCTCCCCGCGGAGCATAGAGCCCGATGCGGGGCTCCATCCCAGGACCCTGAGATCATGACCTGAGCCGAAGGCAGAGGCTTAACCCACTGAGCCACCCAGGTGCCCCTCGGGGCTTCCTTTTTGAGAGTCATGGTTTTGGGGCTGGAATGGACCTGAGAGGTCATTGATTCTTAGAGAAAAATATAGGCCATGCTGGAGAAGCTAACAATCTCGGTTTCCTGGCTGATTCCGTAGGGTCTTGGTGGCCCTACTAGACCTCAATTTCCAGTACCATTTATTTCAAGAGTGACATCACACCTGGATCTCACGAGAGTTGAGATTAAATGCTTAACTTCTGAATTGTTTCTTTTTGGTGGTAGTATTTCTGAGTTTTCTGTCATTGTAGTAGACAAGGGGATAGGGTCTCCAGTTTTCTTTTGTTGACCTGAAGATACACAAGGTTTCTGTTGCCTCTGGACGGTGGGCTCGACACATCCGCCTTTGTTGCCTGCAAGCAAGACCCTGCCCCTTCTGATCACAGAGTGCTCTTTCTGCTGTGGACCTCTCAACCTCAATTTATTACACCCTTACGTGGGTTCAGCAACTGTGCATTTGGCACCTATCGTAGACATAGTATTGTATTTTATTATTTTTAAAAAAATTTTATTTATTTATTTGACAGAGATCACAAGTAGGCAGAGAGGCAGAGAGAGAGAGAGAGAAGCAGGCTCCCCGCTGAGCATAGAGCCCGTTGCGGGGCTTGATCCCAGGACCCTGAGATCATGACCTGAGTCAAAGGCAGAGGCCTAACCCACTGAGCCCCCCAGGAGCCCCAAGACATAGTATTTTAAACTAAGGGAGTTTTCACAGATTAATACTGTTTTCTTTCCCCAGTTCAGAGTATATTGTAGAGGTCAAGAGTACATAAGGATCTAAAATAACTGGCCTTGAGTTTTGGTTCTCACACTCTTCCAGCTGTGTAATCCTAATACTGGATGACATCTTTGTTCCTTAGTTTCATTATCTATGACATCAGTATTAAATGTAACCTGATGAGCACAGTGCCTAGCATAGGGCGGTGTTTTTATTACTATTATTGCTGTTACCAGTCTTCTTCCTAATAACTATAGAAGTAGGTTCAGAAATGACTCCAATGTAAGACACAGTGACAGTCCTAAAGAAGTGAAGTGGCAAGTTGAGGGCACCTGGAGAACGTTGAGGTCTGACTAGTTGCTCTGAGGGGTCCTGGGTGATGGTGATGCAGGTTAAGAGAGGTTATGGAATTAGTGTTTGTATGCAGGTGGTTTCGTTCCCTATGTGGATCATATTATACTTGCTTTACTGAGGGAAATGTGATTATAGTTTCTTACTTTGATGAGAGTAGAGATAATAAATTGGAGATTTTGCATTTTGCTTTCTAAAACAGTCTTTAAAATCTCTCTCTCTGGCACTTATGATGTTTTAAAAGTAACTCCATTTGCTCTAGAGTATCCTATGTTACATAGAACCATAGTTTTCAGTGTGCTGTGTTCTTGAAGAAAATTACGTATGCCTTGAAGGAATCAAAGCATTTTAACAAATGATTGGGTCTTTTTTTATTTTGCATTTAATTTCTTTATAGATTCCACATATACCCAGACAGCACTTTTTTCTTTAAAAGATATTTATTTATTTATTTATTTAAGAGAGAGTAAGTATGAGCTGGCAGGTGGGAGAGGGAGAAGCAGGGAGCCTGACACGGGGCTTGATCCCAGGTTCCCGAAATTATGATCTGAGCCAAAGACAGACACTCAACCGACTGAGCCACCCAGGTGTGCCCCTGGACCACGCTTTTCTGTAGAGGGCCAGTTAGTAAATACGTTAGGCTTTGCAGGCTGTGTGATCTCTATAACTACTCATCCCTGTAATCTGGATATGAAAGCAGTTATAGACGACATATGAACAGATGAAGGTGGCTGTTGGGGCTCTGGGTATCTCAGTGGGTTAAGCGACTGACTCTTGCCTTTGATTCAGGTCATGATCTCAGGGTTGTGAGATCAAGCTCCGCCTCAGGCTCCGCACTGCCTGGAGTCTACTTAAGATTCTCTCCCTCTCTCCCTCTCTCCCCCCACACCACACCTTTCTCTCTCCCCCTTTCCAGAAGAAATAAGCAACCCACAATACAGAAATTAAAAAAAAAAAAAAGAAGAAGAAGAAGAAGGTGGTTGCCTTCTAGTAAAATTTTATTTACAAAAACAGGGCGGAGCATACAAATATCAAATAACCAAATTGTACATTTCAAATGAATATGAAATTGTCAATTCTAAGTCAGTGGAAAAATACTAAAACTTCTGAAAAACAAGACCCCCCCCCACACACGCAGGTAGTGCGCTGGATTTGGTCCGTTTTTCTCTAATCTAGTTTTCTATTTTAATTTTTAATGAGATCCTGTATTCAGAGAGTGTATAGCTGCATGTGTAAGTAGTAATGTTAAAACCAGCAGCTGTGCGCCCCAAACCAGCCTGAGAACTAGCACACGAATGCTGCCCCTGCCTCTGGCTGCAGGTCTTGCCCTGACCGCCTCTTCTTCCGCCTCCATCTCCCGAAGGCAAGCACTGCCCTGCACCTGTTTTCTTGCTTTCTGGTTTTGCCATATGTGATTGTGTCCTTTTATGATGTAACTTAATTCCCTGCAAGTCTTTAAACTGCAGGTAGAATCATTTTACTCCATGACTTACCCCCTCCCTCACATTGTTTTTGAAATTCTTTATTCAAATGTTTGGGTCCTTAGTAGGTCTTAGGCACTAAGATACTTATTGGTGCTGGGTATGTCAGCAGGAGCAAAGCACACAAGTATCTGCCCTCCTGGGGCTGACATTGCGGTGGGGGAAGGCCGCTAACAGGTCGGTGGAAGGTGAAGCCGTCCCAGCGTGGGTGACGAGCGGGGAGAAGAGTGTAGCGGGGACGTGGGCGGACGGAGGCTGTGTGGAGGGAAGGTGGTCAGGGTGGGCCTCCCGAGAAGGGGCCTTTGAACAGAAGGAGGAGGAGGAGGGAGCCTGTGGCTGCGGGTGGGGGTGGGGTGGGAAGTGTGGGAGGAGCCGGGCTGGCCCAGCCCTGCGGGAGATGCCAGGGACTGTGCCCGCCGCGTTGAAGGGACCTGGAGGGGCCGCTGGCTGGAGGGGGAGAGCCCGAGGGAGAGTGGCAGGAGGTCATGTGCAGGGTGGGGGGGGGGCGGCGGGGAGCGGTGGTCCTGGGGGGCCAGTCACACCAGTGTTAGGATGTTCTCGTCCTCTCCCTGTGAGATGGGAAGTCACTGTTGATCAGAAGTGTGACATGAGACCTGACTTGCGCTTTCAGAAGGACCCCCTGAAGCTGTCAGGGTAGCTGTCCCCGTGCTGCCCCCGAGCCAGCGAGCAGCGATGGCGGCTCAGGCTGAGGGGGCACCGGGTGGCCCTGAGCCGTGGTTGGGTTCTGGATGCATCTCGAAGGTGGAGCGGACAGGGCCTGGGGACAGATCGAATGTGGGCGTGGGAGCAGGGTGGAGGGTGGTACTGGGGGCTTCGCTCGCATTGGGAGTCGTTAACTGTGAAGAGAGGGGTGACTGCGGGGCGGGGGCGGGTCGTGGACGTCGCGTCCCGAGTTGGGTCAAGCTTGGACATGTGAAGTTCGTGGAGCTTTTGGAGACCAGTCGAGACACTTGCAGGGTGAGGGGTCTGGAGTTGAGGGGAGAGGTCTGGGCTGAAGCCAGAAGAGTGGCTTCAGAGCGCCCTGAGGTGGGATGGGGGCACTGAGGAGTGAGGACTGAGCAGGGGCGACTGGGAAGGGCCTCCTCTGAGGTGGAGGACGACCGGGCTCACGTGTGTGAAGCCAAGGAGAGTGTCACCGAGGAGGGAGGGAGGACCTGGGCCCGCTGCCGACAGTTCAAGTAGAAAGAGGGCCAGCGCTCCCCCGGCGGCTTTGGCAGCGGAGAAGCTGCTGGCAGCCTTGACCAGAGCCCTTCCCGCCGGCCGCCGGGGCAAGCCTGGGAGGGAGGTTCATGGAGGACACGAGAAGAGGTGGCAGGCGAAGTTCTGTCGCCCGCCTGTGCGGGGAGGTGCGGGACCCGGGCAGGGTTTGTGGAGATGCGTTTTGGCAACTGTGCTGGGAGTTGGTTCTTTCCAGAGTGAGCCACCCAGGGAGGCGGGAGGCGGACACTCACCGGAGGGGTGTGGGGAGGCCGCAGGGGACGGCTGGTGGGCTCTGAGCGGCGGGAGAGGGGGTCGGGCCGCTGGAGCAGCGCGAGTCCGTGTGCGCCGTGTCCTCTCTTAACTCTTTTTCCCCGGGGGAAACAGGGAGACGTTCTCAGCAGTCGCCGCGAGTCGGGAGTGAAGAGGAGAGGGCAGGCCCGGAAGTCTGGGGGAAAGTAGCCCTGAATGGGTCGGCCCCGCGGACAGGCCGACCTGCGGGAGCGCTCCCGAGTTCGGAGTCAAACTAACGGCGCTCGCCCGCCTTCGTTTTACCGGGAGCAGAGCAGGCAGTGCTGCCGCGGTGTTGGGCTTGTGGCTTTCCTGCCGCCCAAGGGGCAAAGCCAGGCAAAGTCAGGAGAGATTGTAATGGGGAGCGGGCACGGAATTGCCGCTGGGGAGGGAGGGAAGTGACGGCTTGTAGATGGGGGAGGTGTGACCCGGCGGGTGCACGGAGCTGTGCTTGCTCCTCTGCACCGCCCTGTCTGTTTCAGACTGCGTGGGTCTTCCTCGATCTTGTTCAGTCATTGGGGGATACGCTTGTCCAGTGAGGAAACAGTGCTGCTCTGAGCAGATGCAGACGGGGCGCCTGGGTGGCTCAGTGAGTTAAACCTCTGCCTTTGGCTCAGGTCATGATCTCAGGGTCCTGGGTTCCAGCCTCTCTGCTCTGCTTACTTCTGGTCTTTGCCAGTCAAATAAGTAAAGTATTTCAAGCAACAACAGCAAAAGCAAAGGCAGAAACACTTCTCCGAGGTATAGACCTTGGAGAGAATTGCAGGGTAGTGGGACCAGTACATTTTCAACTTTTGTAAATGATGCAAATTGTATTCTAGGCTGGTTGTACCTGCTTACCTTCCTGCCAGCACTGTTGTTCCACATCCTTGCCAATAATGATGTTGTTAGATTTTTTTTTTGTATTTGCCAATTTGCCAATAGTTTTTAATTTTTTCATATTTTATATTTTATTTTATATATAATCATATTTTTAAAAACATATATAAATATACTTTATTTTTTATTATTATTTTTTTAAATAATAAAGAGTTTAGGGCTGCTTTGGTGGCTCAGTTGGTTAAACATCTGACTCTTGGTTTTGGCTTGGGTCATGATCTCACGGCCATGGGATTGGACCCTGCATCCTCCTCGCTCAGTGTGAAGTCTGCTTCAGATTCTTTCTCTGTCTCCCTCTGCCCCTCCACGCTTGCTCTCTCTCTCTCAAATAAATAAAAAATCTTAACAAAAAAACCCCACAAAAAATAAAGTGTAGCATTTAATGGGCTTTAGTATATTCACAGAACTGTGTAATGAACACCACAGTCTAATTTTGTAACATTTTCATCACCCGCGGAAGAAACCTTGTCCCCTTTAGCAGTCATTCCCCATTTCTACCTAACCTTTAGGCAGCCCCGTACAGACTGTCTGCTTCTGTCGATTTGCCCATTTCGTATGACCGAATCATACACATGTCTGGCTTCTTTCACTTAGCATCAGGCTTTCAGCGCTGCTCCACGTTGCAGCAGGTGTCGGGATCGTACCTCATGGCGTCTTATTGTTGAATGACGAACGTTCCGTTGAACGGACATGCCACATGTTCCTGCTTTGTCAGGTGATGGACATGTGAATTGCTTCTACTTTTGACTTTTATGAGTAATACTGCTATGAGCATTTGTATACAAGTCTTGGGTGGACATACGTTTTTATTTTCTTGGTGTATGCTCAGGAGTGGAATTGTTGGGTATTGTGGTAGCTCCATGTTTAATATTTTGAGGAATTATCAAACTGGTTTCCAAAGTGTCTGCACCATATCACATTCTTATCAGCACTGTATCAGGGTTCCAGTTTCTCCATGGCCTTAGCAACATTTATTATTTATTATTTGAAAAAATTAATTGCCATCTAGTGGGTGTGAAGTGTGGTGTCTCATTGTGGCTTTCTTTGCATTTTCTTAATGGCTAGTGCTGTTGGACATCTTTTCATGTGCTCATTGGCTGTTTGTATGTCTTTAGAGGAAGCCTGTTCAAATTCTTTGCCCATTTTTATTAATTTATTTATTTTTGCATAGTTATAAAGTTCTTTTCTCTAATTACTAATGAAGTTAAGCATCTTTCTGGCTACTTAGATTTCAGCTTCTCTGAAATGCTGCCTTGTAGCACCTCCTCTCCTGCCCCCATGGAGTTGTTTGGTTTTTCTTATTTGTACAAAGGAATTCGGAGTTATTTTCCCAATTTTTTTTTTCTTTAAACTTTATTCCCAATTTGGGGGTTGAACTCATGACCTTGAAATCAAGAGTCGCATGTTTCATGCACTGAGCCAGCCAGGTATCCTTGTAGGAATTCTTGTATATTCTGATTAGTAATCCTTTATTAATTATTTGTGCAAAAAATACTTTTCCTAATACATGACTTGTCTATTTTTACTGCGTTTATGGGACTTTTAAAAAAGTGTTTATTGAAAGCGTGGAATAAAAGGGCATAAGTGGGTCTTCGTGTCCCCTGACCTGATCATCTGGCCAAACTGGCCAGGTAGAAGAGGAAAGCGACTCTTGGTTTATAGGAAGTTGTCATTTATTTATTTATTTATTTATTTAAAAGATTTTATTTATTTATTTGACAGAGAGAGAGAGAGAGGGAGAGCAAGCACAGGCAGACAGAGTGGCAGGCAGAGTCAGAGGGAGAAGCAGGCTCCCTGCCGAGCAAGGAGCCCGATGTGGGACTCGATCCCAGGACGCTGGGATCATGACCTGAGCCTAAGGTAGCTGCTTAACCAACTGAGCCACCCAGGCGTTTGATGGTTTTTCTCTTTACAAGTCTTACACGTCTTTTGTTAGATTTATTCTTTGGGTACTTATTAGTTTTGGGTGCTGTTGGTAATGATTGTTTTTTTTTTAGGTTTCTATTGGCTGCTAAATGGCAGTGCAGGTACCTTTATATGGACCTCTTCCTTTTTTTTTTTTTTTAAATAAAATTTTTAAAAGATCTTATTTCTTTATTGAGACAGAGAGAGAGAGAACACATGAGTGGGGGTATGGGCACAGGGAGAGGGAGAGGCAGGCTTCTTGGTGAGCAGGGAGTCCAATATGGGTCTTGATCCCAGGACCCCAGGATCATGACCAGAGCCAAAGGTAGATGCTTAACTAACTGAGCTGCCTGAGCGCCCCTGTATGCAACTCTTCTTTGTGGGAACTTCTCTAACTTAATAATTTGCCTGCGGACTCCTGAGGTTTTTATATAGATAATCACCTCATCTTTGAATAATGGCAGTTCATTTCTTTCCAGTACTTTTACTTTTTATATCCTACTTTAGTCTTACTGCACTGCTTCAGGACAACCATTGCATTGGAGACTGTAACTGGTAATGGCAGACTTTCTTGTTGTATTCCTGGTTTTAAAGGAAATGCTTTTATCTTTCACCATTAAATGTATGGTACTTTTTCCCCCTTTAACAGGTTGAGGAAGATTCCTTCAGTATTAGTTGATGGAGATTTAGAAAAAAAAATCACAAGTAGGTATTAAACTCAGTTGAATGCTTTTTTTTGCATCTACTGAGATAATGATAATACGATTTTTCAACATTAATCTGGTGATGTGAAAAAATTAAGGTAGTTTTGAAATTAAGGTAATACATTAATCTTACATTTCTGGGATAAATCCATCTTGATCATGATATATTTTTATTTTTTTATTATTATTTTAAAAATATTTTATTTATTTATTTGACAGAGATCACAAGTAGGCAGAGAGGCAGGCAGAGAGAGAGGAGGAGGCAGAATCTCTGCCGAGCAGAGAGCCCGATATGGGGCTCGATCCCAGGACCCTGGGATCATGACCCGAGCCAAAGGCAGAGGCTTTAACCCACTGAGCCACCGAGGCGCCCCATGACATATTTTTAAAAGAATACTGTATTAAAAAATTTTTTTTAAATGTTTTTGACTTGCTTAGGATTTACTATCTTAGGATTTACGGATCTGTGTTAATTGGTAAGATTGGTCTATGATTTTCCTTTTTATGTATTTACCTTGATTAATTTTATCATCAAGGTTATTGTAATCTAATAGAACATTTGATTGCTAACATATATTTTGTTAATAAAATGTGGTCCAGTGTGATTTTGATTTTTTTAAAAATTTTGTTGAGGCCGTTTTAATGATGTCTGCTTTGTGGCAAATTTTTATCCGTATTCAGAGTGTCTGTGCTTAAAAAAGCCAGTGTGTTTCTGGTTTTAAGGTGAGGTTTTTCCATGTGTATTAGATGAAATGCATTAATTGAATTCACACTCAAACTAGTATCCTTATTAGTTTGTCTGCTGTTATGTTACGTGGGGGTGTTGTTGACCTCATGTTGGGAAACCTGTCGCATCTCTCTGGTGCTCTCAGGTTTTGCTTTGTGCCTGTAAGTTTAGAGTAGTTCTGTCTCTCTGGGAATACTTTTCCATTAAAGTATATTTTGTCAGAAATTTGTGAAGCTGTACCAAGTGACTTTTGGTTAATGTTTGCCTGATACTATTTTCTGCCCTTTCACTAACAAGTTTTTTGTGGCTTTAATGTTGTACATGTGCCTTTTGAAAGCAGCACTAGTGAGATTGCAATTTTTAAAAAAGATTTTTAAAAAATTCATTTATTTATTTGACACACAGAGAGAGATCACAAGCAGGCAGAGAGGCAGATAGTGAGAGAAAGAAGCAGGCTCCCCGCTGAACAGAGAGCCCAATGTGGGGCTCTATCCCAGGACCCTGAGATCATGGCCTGAGTGAAAGTCAGAGGGTAAACCCACTGTGCCACTCAGGTGCCCCTAAATTTTCCTTTTTTTTTTTTTTTTAAAGTAGGCTCCATACCTAGTGTGGAGTCAAGGTTGGGGCTTGAATTCACGATCCCAAGATGAAGACCTGAGCTGAGATCAAGAGTTGAATGCCTGACTGAGCCACCAACTGCCCCTAGATTGCATTTTTATAATTTGACTTTATTATTATTTTTTTAAGATTTTATTCGAAAGAGTGAGAGAGAGCATGAGAGTGGAGAAGGTCAGAGGGAGAAGCAGACTTCCCACTGAGCGGGGAGCCTGATGTGGGACTCGATTCTGGGACTCTAGCATCATGACCCAAGCCAAAATCAGTTGCTTAACCAACTGAGCCACCCAGATGCTCTTGATGTTATTTTTAATTTTTATTTATTTATTTTATTATGTTCAGTTAGCCAGCATATAATACATTATTAGTTTTGATGTAGAGTTTAACGATTCATTAGTTGTGTATAACACCCACTGCTCATCCAGTATGTGCCTTCCTTACAGTTTGACTTTAAACTGATGAGTAAGTCCATTTATGTTAATTGTGATTAAAATCTTTGGTTTAGGGACGCCTGGGTGGCTCAGTTGGTTAAGCCACTGCCTCCGGCTCAGGTCATGATCCTGGGGTCCTGGGATTGAGTTCCGCATCGGGCTCCTTGCTCGGCGGGAAGCCTGCTTCTCTCCCTGCCTCTGCCTGCCTCTCTGCCTGCTTGTGTGTACTTTCTCTCTCTGGCAAATAAATAAAATCTTAAAAAAAAAAAAAAATCTTTGGTTTATTTCTGCTATCTTATTTTCTGCTTTTTAACTTAGCTTTTTGTTGTTTGCTTTTCTTGCCTTACATGTTGTGGGGTTTTTTTTCTTTCCCTCGTGTTCCCCCCTTGTGCTCATACCCAGTAATACAAAGATTAGACGCTGTTCTCCTTGGTACTCTTAAGACATTTCATATTTAACTTCCAGCCTGTAGTTAATCTCTTTACCCTCATGAGAGCCTCCCAAAGTTCTAATCTTCACCCCTTCCCAATTTATATGTTGCCTTTACCTGGTTTTCATTTTGCTGCTATTAAAATCCTACAGATGGGACATTACATTTTCTATCTATTGTTACTCTTTTTTAAAAATTTAATTTATTTATTTGACAGAGACAGCGAGAGAGGGAATACAACCAGGGGGAGTGGGAGAGGGAGCAAAAGGCTTTGTGCTGAGCAGGGAACCCAATGTGGGGTTTGATCTTAGGACCCTGGGATCATGACCTGAGCTGAAGGCAGATGTTTAATGACTAAGCCACTCAGGCGCCCCTCTATATTGTAAATCTTGAAAGACAGTTTTTTGTCTAGTACCCAATTCTAGGTTGATGATTATTTTCCCTTAGCACTTTGACAGTATTTCCTGTTTTTTTCCCCAATTGTTGCTATTGTGATTAGTTAGAAGTTAGCTGTCAGCTGTTCCTTACCCAGAAATGGGAGGTGTTCTGTATGGAAAGCACTTGTTACATTGGTCAGTCCAGCAGATATGTTTAGTCTCTTTTATTTTTAGGTTGGTGGCATTATCTGTTATTTTGGATTATGCTTTGTGTCTTGTTACCTCTGAATAACCACGCACTTACCAGATCACCTACCAGATCTGTTTTGCGTAAGTGTCAATCTGTACTCAAAGGACGAGAGAAGTTACAAGTGATAGAGGGTGAGCATTTTGTTAAGAACTGGCAACTATGAATTTTTTTTCTCTGTTGTTGTGGAGTGGTCCTGTGTCAGTAAGGAATTTCTTAGAGATTTCCTACTTCTTTACATTAGTTAGCTCATTTTTATATCCAGAAATAGGAAGGAGCTCAAAGATAGTTACCTTTTAAAAATGTGATCATTTGATTGCTAGAAAATGTTTATGTGGACCTCACATGTGAGTAGCCAAGTACAGAAGACCAAAGACAGTCAGGAAAGGGGATGTGGATCAAAACAGATTTTGAGCCAAGAGGAAAGGGAGGGAGCGCAGTTGAGCATTTAGAACACGTGGCCTGTTCCGAGGAGAGGAGGGGCTTTTCTCTACTTAACTTCTTGATATTAAATCTTTCCTTACATTGACTAAAAAATGAAGGAGGGACAATTAGAAACAAAAGAGGCATCCAGGAGACCTAAGGGTATGTGGGCGGGGGTAGGGCTGGAACTTCACTTTGTGGCCTTGTCGTCCTGCTTCTGCCACAGCCTCCTTGGAGAGGGTTGGGTGTGGTGCCAGCACTGTTTATGTGGGGAGCAAAGACTTAATAGTTGCTTCTAGTCCCCCCACCCCCAGTGGTTTTTCAATGAGGACAAAGAGTTTGTAATGCATAGACAATGTGTAACTTGTTTCCATCAAACTTCAAAAAATAAAGCTGGATAATCCTGGGGGCACTGAGGAAAGAATGAGAAAGAATTGTAGGGGTTGTGGGGTGAAGAGAGAGCTGGTTTAGCAGAATTGTGAGGATTAAAAATAAACATTACTGGGCATGTTTGTATGTTTTCTCCAGAAAATGTAGAGGACATCCATTCCTGCCATTGTCCGTATTGCCCAGCGGGTTTTCAGTTCTTGGCATCAGTTACTACTGCACTGCCTCCTGATGAGTGTAAACCTTCAGCAGCCTGGTGGCATTATCTGCTGTTTGGGATTACTCTTTGTGTCTTGTTACCTCTGAATAACCGGGTACTGGATAGATGTTTCACGTAAGTGTCAGTCAGTATTCAGAAGACCTGGGAAATTACAGGTCTGTGCGCCTACGCGCCCTACCCTGGTGGGCGTAAATTGTGTCTCTTCCTGGTTGGTTTCCCTGTGCCTGTTACTATAGTTAGCACTTGTATTTGATTCATTACATGCATGATTTTTAACTTTTTTCCCTCAAGGTGAGTGCGGGATGTTCATCTTTCATATCAAGAAGGAGGCTCTTGGGAGGGAGGGAGGCGGTCTGGCCAGAGCGGTTTAGAGGAAGGGGGATTTAAGTTCACAAGAACTGGGTTGAATCCTTGGTCGGACCAGATAGTTGTCTGCCGGGCACGTTGTTTCACATTTCTGAGCCTGTTTCTTCACATGTGAAATGAAGATGTTAATGTTCTCTTCCCTTTTCCATAGAAAATAACTTTAGGCAATTTGAATTTATGGGTGTTTATTGTTTATTTTTTGCAAGTAGTCTCATGTAGAAGTCCTAGACTTTCACAGCACAAGTGGTTCAGGCCAAACTGACTTTCTTAATGATTAATAGCTTATTTGATGAACTTTTACTTGCTTTGGTTTTGAAATTTTGTCTAGAGGGGTGGGATATTGTGAATTTTTCCTTTTTATTCTGTTGTCAGTTTTCTGTTTGGAATGAAAACTCCTAAGTTTTTTTAATTACTCAGGTGATTATATTTGTTTTGAAAAAAAGTGAAGTCACAGATAATACCATATTTGTTTTGAAAAAAAGTGAAGTCACAGATAATACCAACTCTCTTCTGATCACCTCCCGATCCTTTCTACGTTCTGCTGTTAATAGTTTTGCATCTGCCACCTCCATTTTTTCCTGTGTATTTGTGTACTTACATACATGCTTACGGAAGCTCTGCAGTGTTGAGAATGTACACATTTTCACCATTCATCACTTCTCGTGTGTCCCGCTGGCACGGAGAGCTCTCTTCTCTTCGGTTGCTACGTGGAGAGTGTCCCCTGCAGCCGTTACCCACAGTGGTGGGCTTTTGAGATGTTTTTTTGTTTTGTTTTTTGTTTTAATCACCAGTTTTAATCGCTAGTAATTCAGCTTGCTTAGTTTGGTGTAATAACGTACTTTGTTCTTAGAAGGTTTTATAGTGTTTGCTGCAGAAATAGGTAAATGCTCTATTATAAGCTGAATTCTTCTGTTCTTTGTTCTTTTTGTATGTAAAGTACAATTACTAAGCAGTGAAAAATACCTTTTTTTTTTTTTTAAAGATTTTATTTATTTATTTGACAGACAGAGATCACAAGTAGGCAGAGAGGCAGGCAGAGAGAGAGAGAGGAGGAAGCAGGCTCCCTGCCGAGCAGAGAGCCCGATGCGGAACTCGATCCCGGGACGCGAGATCATGACCTGAGCCGAAGGCAGCGGCTTAACCCACTGAGCCACCCAGGTGCCCCTGAAAAATACCTTCTTTCAGAAAACTTTTATCTCCATTTCAAACGGTGTATAACATACGACGTTTTTAAGCTCCATTAAAAATGAACAATTATCAAATCTTTTTAATTGTCAAATACAAATAAAGGTTGTTAATTTTTTTTAATTTTTAAAAAAACAAATCTTATTTCATGGAGCAGTTTTAGTTTCACAGCAAAATTGAGGCCAAAGGGAAGAAGTTCCCGTATACTCCCTTCCCCATTATCCGCCCCGTGCACATCAGCACCAGAGTGGTACATCCGTTACAGTCCGTGAACCTTCACTGGCGTGTCATTATCCTCTCCAGATCCACAGTTGACTTTAGGGTTCACTCTTAATGTCTGTCCTGTGGATTTTCACAAATGTGTAATAACATATGTCACCATTATACGAGCCTACAGAATAGTTTCACTGCCTTTGAAGTTCTCTGTGCTCTGCCTATTCGGTCCTGCCTCCCACCTTAACCCCCAGCAACACTAATCTTTTTATTGTCTTCATGGTTTTGCCTTCTCTAAAATGTCATATAGTTGGAAGCACTATAGGTCTGTATCTAGATTAATTTTTTTGCATGTGATGGCATATACCATTTTTGGACTGGTTTCCTTCACTTAGTAATACACATTTAAGGTGCCTTCATATTTTCTCGTGGCTGGAGAACTCCTTTCCTTTTAGTGCTGAATAAATACTCTGTATTCGGCATGTACCACAGTTTGCTTATACATTCACTTACTCAATGACATCTTTGTTGCCTCTGAATTTTGGCAGTTAGAAAAAAAAGTTGGCTGTAAACATCTGTGTACAGGTTTTTGTGTGAACATGTTTTCACGTCATTTGAGGAGATAACAAAGAAAGCAGTTACTGGATTGCATGGTGAGGGTATGTTTTCCTTTGTAAGAAACAGCCAGCTATCTTACAAAGTGGCCGTGTCATCTTGCATTCCCAGCAGCAGTGAATGAGAGTTCCTTTTGCTCCATGATCTTGCCGGCATTTGGTGGTGTCAGTGTTTTGGATTTTGGGCATTCTGATGGGTATGTAGTGGTTTATTTGTTTATTTAGTCATTTAATTTCATTTCAGTGCATGAGAGAGACACACACATGTAGGGGGAGGAGAGGGAGAGAGAATTTCAGCACACGCCCTGCTCAATGTGGAGCCTGACGCAGGGCTCAGTCTCACATCCCTGGGATCATGACCTAGGCAGTTGAGCCACCCTGGCGTGCCCCCCCCTTTTTGTATCTTACCGTTTTATTTTATGATTTTATTTATTTATTTGAGGTAGAGAGACACAATGAGATAGGGAACACAAATGGGGAGTGGGAGAGGGAGAAGCAGGCTTACTGCCAAGCAGGGAGCCCGATGTGAGGGCTTGATCGCCGGACCGTGGGATTATGACCTCAGCTGAAGGCAAGATGCTTAAGCTACCCAGGCGCCCCTGTATCTCATTGTTTTAAATTGCAGTTCCCTAATGACATAGGATATTAAGCATCTACTCATACACTTATTTGCCATCTGTGTGTGTTTTTTTTTTTTTTTTTTTAAGTAGACTCCTTGCCCAGGGTGGAGCCCAGTGTGGGGCCTAAACACATGACCCTGAGATAAGAACTAAGCTTAGACCTAAGCTTAGATTAAGAGGCAGATAGACAGTCAACTGAGCCACTCAGGAGTCCATGTGTATCTTCTTTAGTGAGGTCTCTGTTTAGGGTTTTGGTGTCGTATCTCCATAGCCCAAGGTTTCTTAGTTTGGACTGGTATAACAGAATTCCAAGACTGGGTGGCTCATCAGCAACCGAAATTTATTTGGCACAGTTCTGGAGGCTAGATGGCTGAGATCAGGGCACAAGTACAATCAGATTCTAGTGAGGACTCTAATTTATAGTTGCAGATAGGCTTTTTCTCATTGTATCTTTATATGGCCAAACGAGGGCAAGGGACCTCTCTGGGGTCCCTTTTATAATGGTACTAATCCTGTTTGTGAGGGCTGCACCCTCATGATCTGCTGATCTTCCAAAGGCCTCACCTCCTAATATTGTCACCTTGTGGGTTAGGATTTCTACATATGAATATTGAGGGGACAAAAATACCGAGTTTATTACCCAAGGTCATCTAGGTTTTATACTCTGTTAACTTCTGGGAGGTATTGCATTTTACGCTTAGGGCTATGATCTGTTTGGGGTTAATTTTTGTGAAGAGTACAAGGTCTGTGTCTAGATTAATTTTTTGCATGTGATATTCGAGCACTTTTGCTCCATTGGAAAGACTGTCTTTGCTCCATTGTCATAGATCAGTTGACTGATGTATGTGCATCTGTTCCTGGGCAGTTTGTCCTGTTCCATTGATCTGTTTGTCTGCCCTTTGTCAGCACCGCACTGTCTTGATTACTGCAGCTTTGTAGAAGTCTTGAAGTTGAGTAGTGCTAGTTCTCCAGCTTTGTTCTTTTCATGGATTTCACTGTTTTTGGGTCTTCTGACACTCCGTGTAAACTGAAATCAGTTTGTCAGTATCCACAAAATAACTTGCTGGGATTTTGATTGTATTTAATTGGAATTGTTCCTGATCTCAGTTGGAAAGCTTTGAATTTCTCACCTTTAAGTATGATGTGTGGTGTAGGTTTTTTGTGGATGTTCTTTATAAGTTTGAGAAGCTCCCCAATATTCCTAGTTTGCTGGGAGTTTTTAGTAACAAATGAGTGTTGGATTTTGTGAAATGCTTTTTCTGCATATGATCTTTTTTTTTTCCCCCTTTAGCCAGTTGACTTGAATTTTAATCGATTTTTGAATGTTAAACCAGTCTTGCATACCTGGGATAAATCCTATTTGGTTTATAATTCTTTCTATATGTTATTGGATTTGATTTGCATTTCTGTTGGAGGATTTTTGCATCTCTCTTAAGAGAGATACTGAGCTGTAGTTTTCTTGTAAGGCCTTTGTCTGGTTTGGTTACTAGCATAATGCTTGTCTCAGAGAATGAATTAGGAAGTATTCTTCTGCTTCTGTTTTCTGGAAGGGATTGTAGAGAATTGGTATCATTTCTTCCTTAAATGTTTGGTAGAATTTATGAGTAAACCCATCCGGGCATTGTATGTTTTGTTTTTGGCAGGTTATTAATCACCGATACATCTTTAATAGATTCAGACCTAGTCAGATTATCTGTTTCTTCTTGTGTGAGTTGTAATAGATGGTATCTTTTTTTTTTTGACAGATGGTATCTTTCAAGGAATTGGTTCATTTCATCTTGGTTATCAAATTAGTGGCCATAGAGTTGTTCATCCTTCTTCTTTTTTTTTTTTTTTAAAGATAAATTTTATTTTTAAGCAATCTCTACACTCAATTTGTGGCTTGAATTCCAAATCCCAAAATCGGGAGTTGCATACTCCTCTGATTCAGCCATTCAGGTGCTTCTGTTATCCTTTTATTCTCCATGAAGTCTGGAGGGATATCCCCTCTCATTTCTGATACTAGCAATTTGGGTCTTTTTTCTTTTTTTTTTTAAGATTTTATCTGTTAGAGACAGTGAGCACAGGTTGGGGGAGAGGCAGAGGGAGAGGGAGAAGCAGTCTCCTCGCCGAGGAGGGAGCCTAATATCTCAGGACCCTGAGGTCATGACTTGATCTGAAGGCAGATGCAGGTACCACAGGTCTTTTTCTTTATCTTTGAGGAAGGGTTATACTTTTTATTGATATATTTTTTTCCCCTTTGAAAGAAGCAGCTTTGGATTTGTTAATTTTCTCTATTGATTTCTTGTTTTCAGTTCACCAGATTCTCTAATTTTCATTATTTCCTTTTTCTGCTTGCTTTGGAATTAATTTGCTCTTTATCTACATTCTTAAGGTGAAAGTTTAGGTTATTGACTTTTAAAATCTTTCTTTTTTAATACATGTTTTCAGTGCTATAAATTTCCCTCTAAGTACAGCTTCTGCTGCATCCCCCAGGTTTTGAGAAATTGTATATCTTCATTTTCATATTCAAAAATTTTTTAAAATTCTCTTGAGATTTTTGGTTTTTTTTGATTCATGTGTTCTTTACAGGTGTGTTGTTTAATTTTCAAGTACTTTGGGGGATTTTTCAGATCTCTGTTACTGATTTCTAGTTTAATTGCGTTGTGGTTGGAGAATAGACATCATATGATTCCTCTTCTTTTAAATTTGTTAAGGTATGTTTTATGTGTGGTCTGTCTTGTGAGTGTTCCATTTGAGTTTAAAAAAAAAAAGTAATTGCTGTTGTTGGATGTAGTCACTACGTGTCAACTGTACACAGTTGGTTGGTGGTGCTGTGTTGAGTTCAGTTATACCTTCCCTATTTTCTGCCCGCTGGATTTGTCAGTTTCTAACGGAGTGGTGTTGACGTCCCCTGCTACAGTGGGGGATTCATCTCTTTCACTTTGCAGCTCTGTTTTTGGTTCATGTATCTTGATGCTCTATTTTTAGGTGTGTAATGTTAAGGATTGTTATGTCTTCTTAGAGGTTTTTTTTTCCTTAGAGTATTGACCACTTTTTCATTTTGTCATGCCCCTCTTTATCCCTGATAACTTTCCTTTTCTGAAGTCTGCTCTGTCTGTAATTAAAATAGCTACTCTCACTTTGTTTCAGGTAGCTAGCTTATATATCTCTCCATTTTCGTTCGTATGTGTCTTTGTATTTAAAATGGTAGGCGACCGGGCACCTGGGTGGCTCAGTTGGTTAAGCAACTGCCTTCAGCTCAGGTCATGATCCTGGAGTCCCAGGATCAAGTCCCACATCAGGCCCTCTGCTCATCAGGGAGCCGGCTTCTCCCTCTGCCCCTCGCCCCTTTCATGCTCTCTCTCTCTCTCAAATAAAATCTTAAAAAAAAAAAAAAATGGTAGGCGACCTATGATAATATATTGGTGTCATGTTTTGGGGCTTTTGTTTTCTTTGTTTGTATTTCACATTTATCCTGCTTGGTGCGCTGTGAGATGCCTTATCTGTGGTTGGGTGTCTGATGTTAATTGGGGGAAATTCTCGGTCATCATTGCTTCACGTATCACCTATGTTCCTATGTTCCTTTCCTCTTTTCCTTCCGGTGTCCCTATTACATGTGTGTTACATCTTTTGTTATTGTCCCACAGTTCTTGGAGATTCTGTTCTATTTTTGCCCCCAATCTTTTTTCTGTGCTTTTCTATTTTGGGTTTTTTGTGTCATATCTTCAAGCTCAGAGATTCTTTTCCCCCATCCATGTCTGGGCTGCTAATGAGCCCCTCAAAGGCACCTTTATTACAATATTTTTGATCTCTTGCATTTCATTTTGATTCTTTGTCAAAGTTTCTGTCTCTGCTTACATCATCCACCTATTATTGCATGATGTCTGCCTTTCCATTAAAGCTCTCAGCATGTCAGTCCTAGCTTTTTAAAATTCCTGTCTGATAATTCCGAGGTCCGTGTCATTTCTGACTCTGGTTCTGATGCTCGCTTGGTCTCTTCAGACTGTTTTTGGCCTTTCAGTATGCTTTGTAATCTTTTGAAAGGGGGACGTGATGCACTGGGTAGAAGGAACTGTGTTGAAAGTGGGGAAGCGTCGGGAAGGGGAGGCCATGGTGCAATCCCGAGGTTACGTCTCAGTCTTTTGGTGAGCCCATACCCCTCGACTGAGCTTGAGTGCATCTCTCCCTAGATGGGACAGGATGGTTAGAGGGGCCTGGACTTGCGCATTTCCCTTCCTCCAGATGGGGTAGGCTCTCATAAAACCTGTGAGGTTAGGCGCTGGTAAAATGGTGTCTGCTGAGGGCAGGCCTTGTTAAGTACAGAAAGCTCTGGCATGTTTTAGAATTGTTCTCTGCCCACCACCCCCAAGAAGCAGGAGATTTTTCTCCTATATTCACTCTTAGGGCCTGGTTGAACTCCTGAGGGTAAAACAAATCCTCCTGGGTAGCAGTCCGTTAGTTTCAGTTCAGGTTTTCCTGCCCTGGCAGTAGTTCAAAGGTTTCTGCTGTGGTCAGTTGTGATTCTCTGTATTTGCTTTTCTTTCTCCACAATTTTGGGGGCAGCAGTTTGCTTTATGACCTCATTTCGCTGATGAATCTAAAAAGACCTCTTGATTCTTTAGTTCAGCTTTTAGGGTTTGCTGGGACAGAGTGGCAGCTTCGAAGCTCCTTACATGCTGGACAAGAAACTGGAAGTCCATGTACGTGTCCAGCTTGTTGGCATCGAGCACGTTCCCAGTGTTGTGTAACCTTCACCTCTCTCCATCTTCAGACGGAAACTCCGGACCCATTAGCTAAAAGACTCTCCGTTCCTTCCTCCCGCAGCCTCTGGCAGCCAGCGTTCTACTTTGTATCTCTGCGAATTTGACTGTCCTTGAGTACTTCATAGACGTGCAGCCAGATGGGATTTGTCCTTTTGTTGAGTGACCTCAAGCATAAAGTCTTCAGGGTCCGGCTGTGTGGTAACATGTATGAGAATTTCCTGCGCTTCTGAGGCTGAGTTCGGTTGCGTTGTGTCTGCGTACGGTTGTGCATGGTGTGTCAGTGGACACTTGCCTCCACCTTTTCACTGTTGAGAGTTACATACTACAGATGTGGGTCTCAAATACCACTCTGGTCTGGGCGCTTTCAGTTCTGGGGTATGTACCCGGAAGTGGAACTGCTGGAACATAAGCTAATTCTTTTTACTGTTTTTTTTGTTTTATTTTGCAAAACTTCCCTATGGTTTTTCATGAAATCTTTACATTCCCAGCAACAGTGCACAAGAGGTCCAGTTTTTTCCCTGTAAGCACATCTTTTTAAGTGCTTATCTATGAGCTATAGAAAGGTATTTAAAACACTATTTGCTGTTTAAATCTTACTGGCAGCAAAAGCCAGGGAAGAGTTTTCTCTGTAGAATTTACAAGTTCTCTGACACTGTATTTCTTGGTTTTCTTCTTAACCATGCTTGGCCCCCTTTTCAATTTTCTTCCATGCTAGTTTCACATTTTGTTCTTCAGCCTGTATTTTCCATACTCTACCTTGCCAGTCTCCGCTTTCACGGCTAAATTGATCATGTATGTGCTAATGGTGCTCAGATCTGTCTCCAGCCCTGATTTTCTGGTGGGTTCCAGCTGCCTACAGAGCATTCTCATTCCTAATCTTTCTGTCTCGAACTCAGTTGTAAACCTCGTAGGCTAGGGATTAAGTCGTAGGAACTTGAGTCCCGTTACTGCCACATCCTCGTTGTGTGAGCTCTGAGCTCACACGTAACCAGTACAATTCTGATTATACGATAGCAGTGATACGTTTATGAAGATTAAATGGTAGTTCATGTAATATCCACATTACAGCACACATGAGTTGTAGATAGTAAGTATAACCGTAGTTACTGTTATCCTTTGTACAAATAATTCTCTCCCCTTTTTGATAAACTTTTTTTAAATTCTCATGACATTACCTAATTAAAAGGTACTGCCGTTTTTATTTTTAAAAGATTTTATTTATTTACTTATTTATTTATTATTATTTTTTTTAAAGTTTTTTTTAAATTTATTTACTTGACAGAGAGAGATCACAAGTAGGCAGAGAGGCAGGCAGAGAGAGAGAGAGGAGGAAGCAGGCTCCCTGCCGAGCAGAGAGCCCGATGCGGGACTCGATCCCAGGACCCTGAGATCATGACCTGAGCCAAAGGCAGCGGCTTAACCCACTGAGCCACCCAGGCACCCAAGATTTTATTTATTTATTTGAGAGAGAGCTCAAGTGAGCATAAGTGGTCGGGGTTGGGGTGGGGAAGAAGGGACAGAGGGAGAAGCAGACTCCCTCTGCTGAGCCACCCAGGCTCCCCTAGTACTGTCATTCTTATTCATCTTGATGTCATCATACTAATTCTTTAAAAAGCTTGTACCTATTTACAGTATATTAGTGATAGACGAATATCCCTGTTTCCCCATATTCTCCCACCAATTTTAATTAGTTCTGATCATTTTTTGTTTGGTGATCCATGGGATATAAAAGAATACCTCATGGAATTTTTTCTTTCAAAAATTAGCCATGCTAAATGTTTTTCACATGTTGGTTTATGTTTTTATTTCATTTTATTTATTTATTTATTTTTGGGTGAACGAGTCCTCTGTTCATATCTTTTGACCATTAGGTTTGGATTTCTTGGTTCCCTGCTAGGCATTGTATAAGCTTAAAAATTATCTTCTGACGTTTTCAGTTTACTCCCATCCACATTTTGGAAGGACTTCCTGTTTCTTTTTAATTCCTGTGCTTTCCGTCATTGTTGCTCTCTAGGCTCTGTGCTGTGGGTGTCCCACCTCTGTCGTTGAGAAATACGCTTATCATAGGCCCCAAACACATTCATATCCGGTGAGTTTACTATAGTGTAATCATGGTTGGGTTACTTAATTTCTTCGTGTTAGTACTTTCCATTATAAATGGAGTTTCGAGAAACGAATATGATTTATTCACCAAAGTTTTGGTGTGCCTGCGAAGTGCCCTGCTCGAGTTTAAGAACCACTTGGATCCCGTTAGACCGTCCGCAAGGGCGGTAGTTCCCGTGTGGTCTAAGCTTCACCAGCAGCAGTCCGGGAGGCGGCACGATGGGGGAACCGCGGGTGTTTCCAAGTCCCTGGCCTAGCCGCTTCCTCAGTCTGTGGCCTCAGTCAGCCACTCACTGGCTCACACCTCACATCACCTGCTTGTAGACAGTGATGCAGCTTCTCATGGAAGGTTGTTAGGTTCAGATGAGAACGCACGGGAATACATTTGGTAAAGTGGAGATTGTGCTGTGTTTTTTTAAAAACAAACTTTCCTTTCACCTTTCTTTGCAGATACATATTGTATCTTAACAACCACTTTATTGAGACATAACACACATACACAGTTCACACGCTTAAGGATACTGTTGATTTTTTTTTTTTTTTTTTTTTTTTTAGTATATCACAGTGTGTATAGCTATATCATCACTACAGTCCTGTCCCGATTATTTTCATTACTGGAAGAAGAAACCCCATACTTTTTATTTAAGAAATATTAATCCCAGGGTGGTTCAGTGGGTTAAACCTCTGCCTTCAACTCAGGTCATGGTCTCAGGGTCCTGGGGTCAAGCCCTGCATCAGGCTCTGCTCAGCAGAGAGCCTGCTTCCCACCTTCACCTGTCTCTCTGCCTGCTTGTGATTGCTCTCTGTCAAGTAAATAAATGATGATACCATTTTGAAAAGTAAGTATTATTTATTTATAAAAATAAATATTAATCCCTCATCTGACGTGGCTTAGGGGGAGCTTGAGATGACCATGTTGATCGGCAAAGAGACCCCGTGCTTGTCAGCACTCACTCCCATAATCTCCCATCCCCTAGTCTCTGCGACCACTGATGTACTTTGGTCTCTACGGGTTGGTCTACTCTGGACATTTCACATAAATGGAATCATAGAATATATCGTCTTTTGTGACCAGCCTGTTTGCCTTGGCTCTGTTGAGTTGTAACAGAAGTACAGAGTAGACTCAGACTGTAAAAAGTTTCCCGAGCTGAAATCCACCCGGATACCCCCCTTCATCTGCTTCCGTTTCATACCCTCCCAGTATCCTGAACATCTCCGTGAACTGCTGAGTTCGCCCAGTTTTGTTCCTTAAATAGGTGGGCTCTTAGAGGATGTTAGCTTGTGTGAGTTCTTTCTCTCCGCATCATGCGTGGGATTATCTGTCCTCGAGTGCAGTTGTCTGTTCCTGTTGCCGTATGAAATTTCGTTGTATGAGATTCCTCTGTTGGGGGTGGAAAAGGGCTGTCACCAATAGGGCTGCTCCGAACATTTGAAATGTGGGTTTTTGGTGGACATACATATGTATTGCTGTTGGGAATATATCTGGGAGTAAAATCGCTAGCTCCTAGAGGCAGGCACTCATTTGGCTTTGGTATGCCCTCAAGGAGTTCCACCAGCCGAGTGTGTCGGACTTCGCTCCCTCCTGGTCGTCTGCAGTAGCTTGCGTTTCCCGTGCTTCTCGTTGTAGCCACAGTCCCAGCTGCGCCGTGGTACCTTATGGCGGTTTTAATTTGCGCTAGTGAAGTCAAGCACCATTTCAGGCTTTTTTATTTTTATTTTTATTTTTTTAAAGATTTTGTTTATTTATTTGACAGAGCTGCAGTGAGAGAACACAAGCAGGGGGAGTGGGAGGGGGAAGCAGGCTTCCCGCTGAGCAGGGAGCCCGATGTGGGGCTCGATCCCAGGATGCCGGGATCATGACCAGAGCCAAAGGCGACGCTTAACTGAGTCACCCAGATGCCCCCTTTTCTTTTTTATTTGTCATTTGGGTGTCCTTTTCCCCCTTTATTAAGAAGAATATATTTTAAAGTCTTCTGTTCTTTTTTCTGTGGCGTTATTTGTTTTTCTTATCCTGTTAGCTCTGTGTTGTTGCATAATAAATTATCCCTAAACTTGTAGTGGCTCATAACAGCAAAAACCCTTTTCTATCGCAGCTTCTGTGGGAGGCCTTCTCTGAAGGCTTGACTGCAGTGGGGGGACCCTTCCCAAGGAGGCTCACTCACACACATGGCAGCTTCGTCCTGGCTGTTGGTGGCAGGCCACAGTTCCTTTTCCTGTGGGCCTTTGTTGGGGATCCTCCACGTCCTCTTCTCAGGACGTATTTTCATACATGATGCTTGGTAAGATTTCTTTCATTTTGGATATGAGGTTTTCAGGAGCTCTAAGTTTGCTGAATGTCTCCACCTGCATTGTGGTGTTTGAAGAGAAGTTGTTAGGAATGCATCTACTGTATTACTTTTCCCTTTCTGGTTAGCTCTTCCCATATTACTTCCAAGGAAATCCCCCAAATAATTATTTTTTTCTGTACGAATGTCAGTATACACACACACACAGTTTTTTCAGAGATTAACTTTTTTTGTTTAAGCATGAGGTAACCACAAAACTCTTGTATCTTAAAAACAACAAAACCCACACAGCAATTGCTTAGTATTATCCAGTACCCAATTAGAGTGAAAATTCCAACTCTCTGAAATATTACAATTTTTTTGTACAGTTTTCTAATTTTGGCAAATCAGGATCCAAAAAGGGTCTGCCAGTTTATTTTTCTTAAAGATTTTGTCTATTTATTTATTTGAGAGAGAGAGAGACAGCGAAAGAGCAGGGGAGGAGGGGCAGAGCGAGAGGGAGAAGCAGTGGCTTCCTGCCCGGACTCTGGGATCGTGACCCGAGCTGAAGGCAGATCCAGTCTACCACGTTCAAAGAATCGATCGATTCCCCACTCACCACTCTTTTTCCTTCCTGCGTTCTGTGTGTGGAAGAGCTGGGTTGTTCCGTGGTGTCCCACTGTTTTCTCTGTGCTGTTAGCAGGTAGCTGTAAATTTCTCTGTGGGAGGGGTAAACTGTGTCGGACTCTCACTGCTCGTGCTGCTTTGGTTAGGATGGGTGTCTGGAGGCTGAATGAAGACGTGTATTGAAATTCTTAAAGGGCTTCCAGCCTAAATCATATTGAAATTCATTCAGGTTAGAGCTGTTTTATACTTAAAATGTAAGGATTATTTTGGACTGTGCATTCTGTTCCTTCAGTTTCTGTGTTCGTGAGGTCATGTGAGAGTGCATTTTCTGGGTTTGCTGTGGAATGACAACATGTTGACTGTACGCCTTGTCATCTTGAGTGTATATCACACCCTCTCTGGTTATTTAATAATGTTGCGGGGCGTACCAAAACGAGGTCCAACTCTCATTACTTAGACTTTCCGTGTTTATCCTCTACTTGCTTTTTTCTCTTTGTACTGTCCACTAACTTTCCTTCTCTTGTGACTAATTTTTTTGAGTTGTAATGACCAGTGTTTTAAGAGTTGATGAGTCAGAATCTTAAGTTATTTTTAGGCAAATTTGAATTTCCAGTCTTCCCCAGTCTCTGTCTTTCTCTTCTGACAGAAATTTTAGCCATGAGAAATTAAAGAAATTAACGACAATGTGATTAGAATGAACATTAAAGAAGTAGGTTATTTAAGATGCATGTGTGTCTACAGTTTAAATGTAGAAAATTTTCTTCATACCAGATGTATTTTAAAATTGTCATCCAACTTCGAGAAAAATGTAATTACATTTTTAGTGTTTTGTTTTTAAGTGAGCACACACTGATGATACTGATTCTTGACCATAATTCATTCAGTAAATATGTCGGTGCCAGCCCCAGGCCAGGCCCAGCACTTTTCATGCTTTAGTCATATGTGGTTTAAAAAGATGGCCAAAGGGGCACCTGGGTGGTTCAGTTGGTTAAGCCTCTGACTCTTGATCTCAGCTCAGGACATCCTGAATGAGATCTCAAGCCCATGTTGGGTGTGGAGACTACTTAAAAAAAAAAAAAAAAAAAAAAAAAGGCCATGGTGCTGGTGCTTTTGGTGAAACGCCCAGGACAATGTCTCAATAAGGGATATAATCAAGCTACATACGTAATCTTAAATTTTTCTACAGGTAATCAATATAAAAATTATTACTTTTTGAAAAGACCATTTAATAGAGAGCGGATACGTGCAAGTGGGTTTGTGGGGGTGGCAGGCCTAGGGAGAGAATCAAGCTGCATTCCTGCCAAGCGTAGATCCCGATGTGGGGTTTGATCCTGTCACCCTGAGATCATGACCTGATCCAAAGTCAAGAGTCAGACGCCCAGCTGGTGAGCCACTCAGGTGCTGTATACAAATTTTAGTGAGTTTTTCACTTATGTTATTTTCGCTTCTGTTTTTTGTACTAAACCTTTGAAATCAAGTGTGTATTTTCCACTTACAGCACACTCTACGTTTCAAGTGCTCAGAAGCCTTATGTGGCTGCTGCAGTGGACCAGATCAATCAGAATTATTATGGTCATAGCTCACATAGAGTAGCAGGGGACACTGACTAGGAACCCAAGTAAACAGTGACTTAGAGGGCAAGAGGAGACACACAGAGATGGGCTCAGAAGGTGTTTCTGCTCTCTGGGTGGTGGCAGAAAACGGAGGAGGGGGACACTCAGAAGGTGGAACTGGACGAATTGCATTGGGAGGGAAAGGAGGAGCCAGGGCAGTTTCTAAGCTCCATCTGCCACAACTGGGGTGTGCCTTTTCCGAGACCCGGAGCAGTCGCTTGGTGGTCAGTGTTGCTGTATGATGGACGAAGAAAAGCTTTGTTTTGGAGATTCTCCATTTGAAGCGCTTGTGGCACATTCAAGGGGAAAGGTCTGCTAGCAGTTGGGTGCCTATCTTTGAAGGGCAGAGATGGTCTTTTGGTTTTATAAATTTGTATCTCAACTGTATTTATAGAGAAATTTTTTAAAAAGATTTTATTTATTTATTTGACACAGAGAGATCATAAGTAGGCAGAGCAGCAGGCAGAGAGAGAGAGAGAGAGAGAGAGAGAAGCAGGCTCCCCACTGAGCAGAGAGCCCGATTTGGGGCTTGATCCCAGGACCCTGAGATCATGACCCAAGCTGAAGGCAGAGGCTTAACCCACTGAGCCACCTGAGCGCCCCTATAGAGCTTTTTTTTTTTTTTTTTTTTTAAGATTTTACTTATTTATTTAACAGACAGAGATCACAAGTAGGCAGAGAGGCAAGCGGCGGTGGTGGAGGGGGGACCGGCTCCCTGCTGAGCAGAGAGCCTGGCTCGATCCCAGGACCCCGGGATCATGACCTGAGCCAAAGGCAGAGGCTTTAACCCACTGAGCCACCCAGTTGCCCCTTGAGCTATTTTTAAAACCCACTAAAATGGCTCCATTTATTCAACAGAAGTTTCTTTTATTTAAGTCTCCTGGGTTTTGTTTCTGTTGCTTGGGCAACAGCGTGAATGGAACAAGTGTGAGTTGACACCCCAGCTAATGTGGTCAGCTCTGGAGATTGTACTAGGTAGTGCCCACTGTCTGAGCCCTGCATCAGCCTCTACCTTAGTAGGGGTGCAGTAGGGGAGAAAGGAGAGGAGGAAACCTCCAGTGGAGGAGACAAAAGAGCCAGTGAGGAAACAGGGGCCTATGATACCAAAGAAGCCAAGTGAAAAGAATGTTCTTTTTTTTTTTTTTTTTTTTAAAGATTTTATTTATTTATTTGACAGACAGAGATCACAAGTAGGCAGAGAAGCAGGCAGAGAGAGAGGAGGAAGCAGGCTCCCTGCTGAGCAGAGAGCCCATGCGGGACTCGATCCCAGGACCCTGAGATCATGACCTGAGCCGAAGGCAGCGGCTTAACCCACTGAGCCACCCAGGCGCCCCTGAAAAGAATGTTCTAATCAGGAGGGTCTGCTGGTCAGCTGTATCGAGAGCTGCTGCGTGTGAGGGTAAGATGAGGACAGAAGGAGTTCCATCTGGCTTTGGCCCCAACTGGAGGTCACTGGTAACTCGAAAGAGCAGTTTCGGTTGAGTGGTGCAGATAGACACCAGACTGGAGTGAGTTGACGGGGGAACGCTTTCAGACAAAGGGCTCATTTTCTTACTTTGAAATAACCACTACAAATCATTGAGAAGACCAGCCCAATAGAAAAATGGACAAAGGATATAAACAGCTAGTTGGCAGAAAAGTGAAGTGTTAAATGGCTCTCAAACACCTGAACAGTGCTCAGAAGAGAAAACCATTAAGGACACGGGTGTGGAGTAACGGCGTTCCCTCGTTGCTTGTGGGAGTCTGGGTAGGTATGACCTCCTTGGAGAGCCATTTGCCTGCCAGTATGGTCTTCTTCTTATTCTTTTTTTTTTTTTTTTTTTTTTTAAGATTTTATTTATTTGACAGAGATCACAAGTAGGTAGGCAGAGAGGCAGGCAGAGAGAGGAAGGGAAGCAGGCTCCCCACTGAGCAGAGAGCCTGCTGCTGGGCTCCATCCCAGGACCCTGGGATCATGACCTGAGCCAAAGGCAGAGGCTTAACCCACTGAGCCCTCCAGGTGCCCCCTGCCAGTATGTTCTAATTAGAAATGCACACTTGACCCGACAGTTCCACTCTAAAGAAATCTGGCATTTGTTTGTAATAGTAAAAAATGAAAACGAACTGGTCATCAGTGGTGGCCTAGTTAAATCAGCTGTAATGCAAAGGAAAGTCTGTGTCGGGTAAAACATTTTTTTCTGCAAGAAAGCTGAATTTATTTTTGTTTTTTTCCTTCCATGTTGTAAATAAATCAAACTCTCTGAAAGTGATTTTCTCTGTGTTGAAAGACAGACAAAAATGTTAGGTCTGGTATGGGCCACAGAAGGTATTTGTAAATGTGTCTTTAAATAACTATGTTAAGCTTTTCATTCTCCCTTGATCTTCTGCCTCTTAACACATTTCACATAAGTTGTTAATCTAAATTCTGTTCTCTGGATACCTGTTAGGATTCTTTTCCAAGGACCCTGTCCTGTTTTATGTATGTACCCCCAGGAAAGGTGGGTGTGGTGTCTGTCACAAGCTTTGGGGATGAATTCACATTCCAGTTTACAGCACCTGACAATAACCACAGCTGCTGTCAAAGGGCATTACATTGTACTTGTACTTGGTGTGGGTCACTGACAAAGCAAGCATATGGTAATGTTGGAAAGCCCTGAATGTAGCCATGGGGATTACACAGTCCGATGTAGGAAGAAGGCTTTCTTGGTCCACTTTTTATGGGGGAAAGAGATAGTACAAACCTTTGCGAGCTCTGTGTTCCATTGACCTCTCTGCACTCTGGCATTCTTCGCAGATTGTGTTCACGTGCAGACTTAAAGCAAAACAGAGGGCGCCTGGGAGGCTCAGTTGTTAAGCATCTGCCTTTGGCTTATCATGATCCTGGGGTCTTGGGATTGCCCCCCACATCGGGCTCCCTGCAGCGGGAAGCCTGCTTTTCCGGCTTCCCCTGCTTGTGTTCCTTCTATCACTGTCTCTCTCTCTCTGTCAAATAAATAAATAAAATCTTTAAAAAAAAAAAAAAAAGCAAAATGGAAAACCAGGCACACCTGAAGAGACAAATCAGTTTCCTAGCAGAATACATGGATACACAGGACTCTATACTTTAAGACCTTGGTTAAATTTACTTAATTTCTTAAGCGTTTGAGACTGTGGTTATTCATCGATTTCTTTTTCTTCATCTCCTGGTTTCACTTGTATTTTGTATTTCAAGAAATTTAGGATTTAAAGCATGTTAAGTGATAATTTAGTCTAATCCTCTCCTTTTACAGATAAGAGAATAAGTTTAGAGGGATGAATTACTTGCTCAGAAGTTCACTGAACTGAATCTGTCTTCTCTTGAAGTCTTCGCCCTCAAGTTTGGTGGTGTGTAGGGGGCGGTGTGGCAGTGTGCCTCTTCCAGTGGGAGTAACCTGCTGTGATTTTGAGGGAGGTATGGTTGTCATTACGTTGCCACATTTCTAATGAAGATAGTTCACATGCAGCCCTAAATTATTTACAGTCACAGAGACAATCTAGCTGAACTTCTTTTTTTTTTCCCCCTTAACATTTATTTTGTTGTTGAGAAAGTTGCCTGGAGATGAGAACTTACTCATGCAAGATTATAGACCATAAAGAGTTATTCTGTACTTTGATTCTAAGGTGAGTCAGAGCAGTGATGTCCGGTAGAGCTTTGTATAATAATATTCATTATCCATCCTCAGTGTGGCTATTTAAATTAAAACAAAATTGAAGATTTGGTTTTTTAGTCTTACAAGCCACATTCCAGGTACTTAATAGCTATGTGTGACTGGTAGTTACTGTATTGGACAGCACAGTTCTGGGGCACTTACCTTTTTTTTACAGTAGGCTCCATACCCAGCCTGGAGCCCAGAGTGGAACTTGAACTCAGGACCCTGAGATCAAGACTGAGCTGAGATTAAGCGTCAGATGCTTAACTGGACTGAGCCACCCAGGCGCCTTGCTCGTAACCTTTTTAAAAACAATTGTTTTGAGAACTGCAGAAGCATTGTGGTAGAAACCAAGGCTTATGAGTAGGATTAGAATGGCCAACTAGAAATTAGGCTTTTGTTCAAAGCTAGGAGGAGAAATGTTCTCTTGGAGCTTTTGATGGGGTTATAGCTGGTTATAGCTGGTTGTGGCCTTTTCTTGGTTCATACTAAGTCTGTTCTTTAGGAAAGTAATCAAGAATCTTTTTGAAGATCTTTTCTTTATTATTTCTTTTTCTGTTTCTTGTTTTGCCAGTGAAAATCCCATTCTTGGGTTGAGTTTTCAGTGGACAAATTCTTTCACTTTCAGGGTGTTTAGCCCACTTTTCAGTCTCTGAACTTTTCTTTCACTTACTAATCACTTGGTTACCAGGGTTCCCTATAAAAAGTTTTGATGTATTTCTTGCAGTTATAATCTGGATTATGGAAATTTCCGCCTTTTTTTTTTTTTTTTTTTAAGATTTTATTTATTTATTTGGCAGACAGAGATCACAAGTAGGCAGAGAGGCAGCAGAGAGAGAGGAAGGGAAGCAGGGTCCCTGTGGAGCATAGGGCCTGATGCGGGGCTCTATCCCAGGAGCCTGGGATTATGACCCGAGCTGAAAGCAGAGGCTTAACCCTCTGAGCCACCCAGGTGCCCCGAAATTTCAACTTTTGCATCAAATATAACTTGATCGTTTATCATGGCTGAGCCAGTTAAATACAGCTGGCAGTTGGGATTGTGTGCTCTTCTGTACCATGGCTCTGCATCTCCGCACTGTTGTAACAGGCTAAGTTGGTTCTCTGGGCTGTACTTTGGGTGCTAATTTTATTGACTTGGCATCATTTTAATAGCAAGTTAGATTGGGTTGGCTTCATGCATGACTGCAGAGATTTGGGTGCCCATGAGGGTGCGTAGCCAGACTGTGGTGTGATCCAGTCAGGGGCCAGAATTTTTACCTAAAGTACTTTTCACATGTGATTTTTGTTTTTAAAAAGTGGTACTATGGATTTACCTTGGATGCTTTATACTTTAATAAAGTCTTTTTTTTTTTTTTTTGCATTCTTGGTATAGTTTTCTTTTTAAAGATTATTTGTCTGAGAGAGAGAGAGAGCGAGAGAGAGCGAGCGCGAGTGTGCGTGCGCAGGCCCAAGAGCGCACACACAAGTAGGGGAAGGGAGTAGCAGTCTCCCTGCTGCTCAAGGACCCTGATATACTTGATCCCAGGACCCTGGGATCATGACCTGAGCTGAGGCAGATGCTTCACCAACTGAACCAGGTGTCCGGTATAGTGATTTTTTTTTCCCCCACTATAGTGATTTTTGATTAATGTTTTAGAAGTCTTGGCGTTCTTGCCATGGCTTGTATTAAAATCATTAGTGTTTCTGAAATCAGCTGAGTTATGTGTGTGGATATGTGTATTTAAATATAAATATTTACATGCAAATATATGTTTAAATTTTTGTTGAAAGATGCCTTGAAGTCATCCAAAGTATTTATTTAGGTTTTTTTTCCTCCCAATTATGAGTTATGTGCTCATTTTGGATGATTTTTATATTCAAATTTTTGTGGACTTTATAAATTATTCATAGTGTGCTGGGCGATGAGGATAAAATGGTGAATAAGACCTCAGAGAGGTGGATTGATTTCCCATCTCTTTATAGTCTATCTCTTTGGACGTGGATGTTTGGGAGAACATGAACGAGCGCACTTGCAGAAACGGGGTCAGGATCCGTGTTAAATGCTGCTCTCATTGAGGGCTCTACCTGAGGGCTTCCTGACGTTAGGCAGAAGTAGAGTTCCTTGCTTTTATGTGTTCAGGCTTTAGGGTGTATCACCTGTTTGTAATTGAGAGGATGTTTATTGTTCGTGCTTGGTGTGTGATACAGGAGAACATGCTTTCTTGCATGTTCTGTAAGAGCTATGGCTTCCTCTTGTGAATTTGCCTCAGTGAGGAATAAATATCTTGGAATCAACATGACAGCACAGAGAGATTTTCTTTGCCTTTTTTCCTAAGATGAGTTAAAAACAACACTACCACCACATAAGGTTTACATAAGGTTTATGTGGAGTAAGTTCTTTCTTATTATCCTCAACTATAAAATAGGAATTAATACCTGCGAGGATCGAAAGCTCTTGTATAACAGCACAGGATTTGTAAGGGTAGATGTTCACTCGTGCTGTTCTCAAATTCTGTGACTAAGCAAGTACATATTTAGATACTGTTGAGAATCTGTTTTTTCACTGTTTTAGACTAAACCAGTCCTCATTTCTGACTGATATTTTTATAGTTACATTGTTCTTGCTTTTTCCTTATTGGCCTTGGTCAGAGTATTGAAAGTGGAGATGTTTGGTGGTAGGATTGGATTGTATGGCTATTGAAGAAAATGTAACTCCTATAAGGAATTGTTGGCAAAAATAAATATAAAAGTGTGTAAAAATATAAAACATAAAAATGTATAAAAAATCAAAGAGGTGCCTGGGTGGCTCAGTGGGTTAAGCCGCTGCCTTCGGCTCAGGTCATGATCTCAGGGTCCTGGGATCGAGCCCCGCATCGGGCTCTCTGCTCAGCAGGGAGCCTGCTTCCCTTCCTCTCTCTCTCTGCCTGCCTCTCTGCCTGCTTGTGATCTCTCTCTGTCAAATAAATAAAAATAAAATCTTAAAAAAAAATTTTTAAAAAAGCTCTTTTTAAAATCTTGATTTCCCTTTTAGAAGGGGTCCCAGAGGATCCATCTCCTCGGAGGGAATAATGAATGTAATGACGCCAGCTCTTACTGAGTGTGTGTGTCCCTCAAGATTTGCATGTTGAAAACGAATCTTCACACTTCATCAGTGTGACGGTGTTGGTGGGGGACGACCTTTGGGAGGTGATTATTAGACCATGAGGCTGGCACCTTTGTGAATGCGATATACAAGAGACCCTAGAGATTTGCTGTCCCCTTCCTGTCACATGAGTACACAACAAAAAGACAGTTGTCAGTGAACTAGGAAGCAGGTCCTTGCCACACACTGAATCTGCAAATGCTGTGATCTTGGACTTTCCCGGTCTCTAGAACTGTGAGAAATTTCTCTTGTTTATAAGCCGCCAGCACGGTATTCTGTGACAGTGGCCTGAATGGACTGGGACATCACCTGCTCGAGTTCCCGTTACATTATTTACTAGCAAATCCCTGCTTTTCCTCCTTTAGCTCCACACACTGCGGTGGTGCTCCCACTCATGTAACACTCTGCTCTCTGGCCAGGCCCTTTTCTTATTATGTGAAACTCAGGGTTTCCTACAAGTTAACTACCTGGGGAGGCTCCTCTCTTTTGAGGGAACCACCTTTCCTCATCCTCATGGGTTCCGCCATCATCTGTACATTTTAACTTGCAAAGGAAACACCTCTCTTTGGCGTACTTAGCTTTCCCCGCCATGGTCTCCTGTCGTCGCTTGTTTGGATGCTGTTGATATTCTTTCCAGGCTGGGATCAGGAACTCTTTTGTCTTCATTCCCTAAACAGTGCGGGCAGGTCTCACGCCTCCCTCACCGTCAGCAGCCGCTCCGTACCCCGGGGCTTTAAGCCCCCCCCCCCATTTTACTCGTCTCCCCATTTATTTTTTCACCCAGTCCTGCTTTCTGGAATTTAATCAACTCATGCCTGTAGCCACTGGCACCGTATTTAAGGCCTAGATTACTTTGTTTTTATGTTAGAGTCATAAATTACTGAGACAGGAAGACTCTAGAGTGAATGAAGTAGCCCAACTCTCGATTTCATAGATGAGGAGATGGCTGGACGCGCAGGCTAGAAGAGTCCGGCCCGAGCTGGCGCCTTGCTGTTACGGCTGCCTGGTCTCAACGCGTCATTCCTTTTCCCAGTTTAGCATTCTTAAAGAAATCATTTTGTCGGAGTGTTTCACGTCTATACTTAAGAGTCAGCGAGTTCGAGCCGTAGGCTGGGAGAAGCAGCCTCCTGTAGCCTCCCCGTCCTCTTTTCCCAAAGGCTCCTGTAATTCTTTGAACTCCATTTTTAGCCCACTAAAAAATACATATATTTACCTCCCTGTATCTGAAGAGCATTTTAAATTTTTTTTTATTTTTATTTTTTATTTTTTAATTTTTTAAAAAGATTTTATTTATTTGACAGATAGAGATCAGAAGTAGGCAGAGAGGCAGGCAGAGAGCGAGGAGGAAGCAGGCTCCCTGCTGAGCAGAGAGCCCAATGTGGGACTCGATCCCAGAATCCTGAGATCATGACCTGAGCCGACGGCAGAGGCTTAACCCACTGAGCCACCCAGGTGCCCCGAGCATTTTTTTTTTTTTTTTAAAGATTTTATTTATTTATTTGAGAGAGAGAGAGAGAGTGAGCATGAGAAGTGGGAGGGTCAGAGGGAGAAGCAGATTCTCCGTCGAGCAGGGAGCCCAATGCGGGACTGGATCCCAGGACTCCAGGATCATGACCTGAGCTGCCTCACCAACTGAGCCACCCAGGCGTCCCTGAAGAGCATGTTTGAAAGTTCATGCTTGCGTGCTTGTATGCTCATTATTTATTTATCTGTTTGTTTATTTATTTGAAGTTTTAAGCGTACCTACTGATTTCCTGTTGTGAAAAGCTGTAGAAGGTCGGGATTAGCTCTCTGTTCTCCCCTCTCCCGTTCTCACTTCCCCATCTTTCCAAGATAATTTCACCGCAGTTGGGGTTAAATCAGTATTTAGTTTAATCATTATGACGCTGTATGCTATTTATATGTTAAGTGGTGAATTACAGATACTTTTCCTAAATAACTTGGTTTTCCCTGGAAGTATATTACTTTTCACAAAAATTTTATGTATTTGTTGGAGTCATCTCTAGACCCAGCGTGGGGCTCGAACTCTGACCCTGAGATCAAGCGTCACATACTCCCCTGACTGAGCCAGCTATGTGCCTGCCCCATGGCTTTAAAAAAAAACATTAACCACTTTAGCCTCAGACTTTTAGCCAGTTCGATGTTTAGGTATTCTGGTATTCTCTCAGCCTTATCTTTCTGAAGAGTTCTTTCCTGCTCCAGTCTGGCTGGTTCTCCTTCCCTGGTGGGACACGGTTGTCTCCTTGGATCCCAGGGGTTCTTCTTGCCTCTCTCCTGGTCCCTTGTTCTCTTTTGTGTTCTTTGCAGTTCTGCCTCTGTGGCAGTGCAGCACAGCCTCTCCTCTGCGTCTTCTCTGAATCAGTTGTGTAGGAGGTAAATCTTTCCTCCAGCTTGTACTTTTCTATTTGTTTTGCCCTTGACTTTTGATGATAGTGGCTTTCCTAAGATATCGGGTGATCTTGGGTTTTCCTTCATATATAAAAGTCAGGGATATGTACCCACAGTACATACAGTTGAATTGTATGAAATTATCATCTCTCCCAGCTTTCTCTGCTGTCCGTGGACCTCCTTGGCTCTTAGATCTTCATTTCTACATCACATTCTCCACTGAAAGAAGTGAGGCTCCTTGGAGAAATGGATGATTTCAGAGCTGGGGCAGAGAATGTTCAGGATGAATCTGGAACATGTTTTTATGCCAGGAAATAGGGAAGTGCTCAAAAAGTATGAAAAGCACATGGGAGTCTGCTTGAAGGGACTGTCGCTGGCCGAATGTGGGACCGCTTGAGCATCAGTCGATAATGGTATTAATAAGAATCTGTGAGTCCATATGTTAAGGAATTAAAGGATGAGTGGGAAGAAAGGGGCATACCTTACTAAAATTAGAATGTCATCTAATGGAGGAAGGAACTGTAGACTTACACACACAAAAAATCACTTAATAACCATCAGAGAACAGTTGATTCAGACAGAGATTGTCAGTGGGTAGTAAAACTACTGAGTGAATGTTTTAAGAAACATAATCTCAAAATATCTTGCCACAGGTTATTTACTCATTGATTACTCAGGGAAAAATGGTTATTTTATGGTGGAGAAATACAGCACATACCATCTTAACCCAGTGGTCAGAACGCTTACCAGTAATAGGACACATGCTGTCCTCTTAATGTTACAGTCTAGGAACAGCGAAACCTCATTTATTCCTACCAGAAATGCATAGCCAGTATTCCTCAAAAATGTCAGTGCAAGGAAAGACAAAGAAATGATGCAGAACTTTTTTGGATAGAAGGAAATAAAGGAGATGGGGCACAGGATCCTGAATGACGGTGAGGGAGGTTTGCCACGAAGGACATTACAGAACATTTGGCAGAATTGGAATATGAAGTATTTAATCCAACAAGTACTGTGTTAAATTCCTTTGATAGGTGTACTGTGGCTGTGTGAATTAGTGTCCTTGTTTTTAGGAAATACGTGCTGAACCATTTGGCAGAAAGGTCAGTCATCTGCAGTAGCTCTCACGTTTGGGGTCTTTGTGAAGGGGGTGTTGGTGGAGAGGGGGGGTACCCGAGCAAAAGTGACACAGCGATCTGTTGTGAGCTGAGGGGAAGGCTTAGTGGGAGCTTCTTGTATTGCTCTTGTAGCTGTTGAGCAAAGTTGTGATGAAAAGTTGTTTTTTTTTTTTTTTTTTTTTTTCAAATACTAGTTTTTCAGAGTGGTAGATTGGAGGCTCCCATCATGGGAGGGGCTCATTGGCTCTGAATTTTCCAGCACAGTGACTAGCAGTGCTTCTTTGGTTGGGAAGTCCCCGATATCAGTATTTTCAGGTTCTTTTTTCAAAAGGTTATTTAGCTCACTCTGAAGACAGGAGACATTCCTGTCTTAGGCCTGGCTGGGATCGTCAGCCTGGGAGGAGAGTCCGGCTGGAGCTGAGCCAGCAGTGGGGTGTGCCTGTCTCAGCGCTTACCCTGCAGTTCGCACAGCCCGTCCGTTGAGGTGGCAGGCTGTCCCCAGCTGTGCTGACCTGGGCCCTCCCAGTGTGCTTCACCGCGAGGGGCATGGCATGGGCTGGGCCGGCTCGGGGCAAGAGGGTGGGGATATCAGGGAGCTGCGTGTTCGGTGAGTAACTTGAATAACTTTTTCAGCCAGTACTCCTTTTGCTCCATTGTAGCACGTCCAGTTTTGTTGCCTTCTCCTGGTCCTTGTGTATTGTGTCTTTAAAAAACAAGTCAAAGCACCCCGAGTAGTCTTTTCACTGTAGACCTGGAGGTTTTCAGGGGGTATTCAGTATACACTCGCGACTCCGGAGTCCCACTACTGCACTCGGACACCGTTGCAATCTATTTTCCTTTGTTTGGTCTTGTTTCTTATATTCTCACACTTTAGAATTACCATATTTTTTACAATCGGTATTATAGGCCTCACTTTTCCTTAAGTAGTCTAAATGGATAAAGTATGAGCAATTACACAGAGTCCCTACTCCAGAAAAGTAGATTAAGTCTCGGCACACTTATTACTATGTAATGAGCGCCCATATTCATAAACTGTGAGCACATTTGATAACTTTTGTCTTTTGGCTTCCCCAGATGGGAGCGTGCGGCTTGGTGAGGCCAGCAGGTCGCTGCAACTCTGCTGGGAGCCTGAGTCCCACCTACAAGTGGGGGCAGTGGGTGGTCTTGGCTATTAGAAGAAACAATTGCAGATTGTCTTTGATGATCCTACAACCACTCAAATTTAAATGCTAAACTTTGTGTGTTGTGCGCGCCGTAAATGTGTTTTTTGTGGAGCATGTAAAGTCATCAGATTCTTAAAAGGATCTGGAACCCTGAGCACTCAGAACAGTTGGGATGGGGCTCAAGATACCTCCAACATTTAGTGATGTACTTTTTACAATGACATGTTAACCTGGTCTTGTATGAGGATTGTAGTATCACGGTGGTGGCACATGGTCTCTCATAATTTAAAGCAAAAATTCAGATGATCAATTACATTTTTTCAAGTGTATGTTCAGAAAGCATTTGACTGGTAAAGTGTTTAGAATTAAATAATCTTTTCTTGACCTGGGTTTGTTACTGTTTTGGTTGGTTCATTTTGTTTTAACAAGTAGTCAGCAGTCAGCATTGTTTCTATTTATTACCTTATTTGTTGGAAAACATTGACTTGAGTGTAGTGAGTTTATGGAAGAAACGCAGCAATATACAGCATATGTTTTGAGATGTCATGTAGACTGCATTCTTCTAGGATTTTTAATTAGCATATTGTCTGTAGTTTAGGATTTTGTTGTTTTCAGTGCAGTGTTATCAGTGAAGTGCCTTGAAGATGGCTTATAATCCTTTCATGTGCAGCGTTTGATTAATTAACAGTAGAGACAATTTATTTTATTTATTTTATTTTATAGAGAGCAAGCGAAAGCCCATAGCAGGGGGAGGGGCAGAAGGAGAGGGAGAAGCAGACTGCCCACTGAGCAGGAAGCTCTAGAGGAGGCTCAGTCCCTGGACCCTGGGATCATGACCCCAGCCGAACAGCCGAAGGCAGCCGCTTAACCCAGTGAGCCACACAGGTGTCCCTAAAGACAGAGTTAGGCTGTCGTTAGTACTTCAGTGACCTCAATATTCTGCTTACATTTCCTGGTGAAATTTATGGTGTTTAGAGGTATTATATGGGGACTAACTCAGCTACTTTTAAAATTTGGTTTAGCATTTTAAAGTGTGGTGCCGTTACAGTCAGCCCTATGTTGATTAAGAATATCATTGACGGGGCACCTGGGTGGCTCAGTGGGTGAAGCCACTGCCTTCCGCTCAGGCCATGATCCTGGGGTCCTGGGATTGAGCCCCGCATTGCTCTCTGCTCAGCGGGGAGCCTGCTTTCCCTTCTCTCTCTGCCTGCCTATCTGCCTACTTGTGACCTCTCTCTCTGTCAAATAAATAAATAAAATCTTCTAAAAAAATATCATTCATGTTTTTATAAGATAAAGATAAGAATATATATGTTTTCCTTACTTGTTCAGTGATAATGCTATTATAATGTCTCTATTTCTGGGCTATTGTTTCGTGTAGGATGAAAGCTGAGGTAGAGGGATGACAGTGCTTTTCTTTCCTGTTTTCACATAGAAAAAATTTCAGCTAACTAGAACTTTCCAATTTTCTGAGGTGCAGTTCTATGTGAAATCAGGACCCTCAACCAGGGTCCTCTTTAACGGCAGCTGTCATCAGACCAAAACAGAACATGCTGTGAACATATGCTCTTTTTTCCTTACAGGAGAGCTTCTGTTCCGCTTCCACATCGCGCTTCACTCCGGCTAATCTGCTAATGCAGTGAACTGGAAGACACCGGGTACCAGGATAACCTGTAATGGGCAAGGAGCCACAGAGAAGAAAACATTTCTTTTAATTTTTAAACTTGGTTGAAAGGTGAGACCATTAAGATGATCAGGAGTTTCCTTCATAGTTGCTCAAGGAAAGCAGCGTTCTGTTGGAGACCCTGGAGTCGAGGTCGACCAGGGCTAGACCAGGCAGCGTGTGGTTCCGAGGCCCTATGGTATTTTTAGGAAGTTCAGTAGTAGCCTCCGCAGTTTGCTCTGGCTCGTTTTGGAATCTGCAGCACCCGATCCGTGGGATTCCTCTTTTCCTTGGGGGGCTTGATCTGGGTGCTAAGGATAAGCCTGGCCTGGCAAGCGGAGGGAGCCCGCGGACAGAGACTGCTGGTGGAGACTCCGCTGCTGCTTCTAGGCGCCTGCAAGAGCGCGTGGGCGGGCTCGAGCCCGGGTGGCTTGTTTCGGTGGTTCCCCGGCCGCGGGCCATCTCCGGCATTTGGCCAGCCTTCTGACTCCTCTCAGGTCCTCACCGCTCTCATCTGAGACCTTGTCACTGAAACTTCCTGTTAGAGACCAGAGGTTGACTTTGTGTACTTGACAGTTGGCCCCGCAGAAAGCGGCCATGGTGCCGGGGCTCTCAGTGAAGTGCTCAGTACGGCGTCTCAGTAGGCGAATGGGACACGTTCGTCCGTCTTCATTTGCTCCATGTGTCTTGAGGAGACCGTGGGCATAAACCGCGTACTGGCCTGCGCTTCAGGCTTCCTTCTCTCGGGAGACACTCGTTCCGCGCTGCGGCAGGCCCTGCTTCTCCCCCCACGGCCTCCCCCTCCCCGCCTCCCCCTCCTCGCCTCCCCTCCCCGCCTCCCTTTGGGCTTCCGGCCAAGCTGTACCTCCTGGGCCAGGGAGTCAGGATTCTTTGACACATCTGACTTCTCCAGCCTTTTCTCTGTATTATTCTGTAAAAAGAGGGAGAAGATTCTTCCCCAAGTATTCATTCATCTCTTGGCACCGTGTCTGGTGAGACTCTGTTGTTGTTGTTGTTGTTTTGGTTTTGGTCCTGCCGTTGTTCCTTCTCTTTCTCTCTCAGGGCTCCCTTCCAGCCCTGTGGGTAAAGCCTCTTCTGTTTCCCACCTGCCTGGCTGTGTGGAGAATTCAGCCCAAGCTGAGGGTTTAGGTTGGAGAAGGTCAGGACCATGTACTTAGAACTGTGGTCAGACCATCAGGACCACTAACCATCAGGACCACAAACAAGGCGGTTTGTGATGCGCTTTGCCTTTTTCATCAGCGGCTTCAGAGCCGGCGGTGATGGGAGGAGGAGGCACTAGTTTCAGGGCCCACAGAGACCTCGAGCTTGAATTCAGCTGGTTATGTTACAGGTTGGACATCTTTTTTACGTTTTTTTAAACTGTTCTCTGTAAATTGTAAGTTACCCACTTTTCTATTGTGACCTTAGAGTTCAAAGAATTGTTTTTTATTTTTTAAAGATTTTATGTATTTATTTGATAGATCACAAGTAGGCAGAGAGGCAGGCAGAGAGAGAGGGGGAAGCAGGCCCCCCGCCGAGCAGAGAGCCTGATACGGGGCTCGATCCCAGGACCCTGGGACCATAGCCCGAGCCGAAGGCAGAGGTTTTAACCTCTGAGTTAATTGAGCCACCCAAGCGCCCCTATTTTTATTTTTAAAGATTTTTATTTATTTATTTGTCAGAGAGAGAGAGAAAGAGTGCGAGAGCACAAGCAGAGGGAGCAGCAGAGGGAGCAGCAGGCTTCCTGCTGAACAAGGAACCCAGTGTGGGGCTTGATCTCAGGACACTGGGATCATGACCTGAGCCAAAGGCAGATGCTGCGTGGCTGACCCACCAGCCACCCAGCTGACCCTCAAAGAATGATTTTGAAAGCTCTTTCTATAATACAACACATAGCTTGTAAAAATTGAGATATAGTTAACATATTACATGTGAGTTTTAGGCAGACAGCATAGTGATTCGATATTTGTATATATTTTGAAATGATCACCACAGTAGGTCAAGTCGATATTCAGCATCACATAGTTACTTTTTTTTTCTTGTAAAGAGAACTTTTTTTTTAAGAGGGCTCTGGGAAGAGGCAAAGAGGGAGAGAGAGAATCTTAAGCAGGCTCCATGCCCATTGTGGAGCCTAACAGGAGGGCTTGATGTCATAAACCTGAGATCATGACCTGAGCCAAAATCAAGAAGCAGGGGCACCCAGGTGGGTCAGTTAGTTTGGCATCCAACTCTTGGTTTCAGCTTGGGTCATGATCTTGGGGGGTGCGGGGTCAAACCCTGTATGGGGCTCTGTGCTCAGCGGGAGGTCTGCTTGGGATTCTCCTTCTCCCTCTGTCCCGCCCCTACCACCCTGCTCATGCGCATGTCAGCACATACGCTTGCTCTCAAATAAATAAATAAAATCTTAAAAAATAAAACAAAAAACAAAATCAAGAGTCAGGTGCTTACCTGACTGAGCCACCCAGGCACCCCTGTAATGGGAACTTTTAAGATCTCTTGTAGCAGCTTTCAAATATATAATTCAATATTATTAACCACAGTCACAGTGCTGTACATTGCATTCTTTCTTTTTCTCTTTTTAAAAGATTTTATTTATTTATTTATTTGAGATAGAGGGGTTTATTTATTTGAGATAGTGGCTCAAGGAAAGGAGTCTAGTTTTCTGCAATAGCTGAAGCAGAAGTGGCTCCATGCAGAGCAGGGAGCCTGGCGTGGAGCTCAGTCCCAGGACCCCGGGATCTGACCTGAGCTAAAGGCAGACACTTAAGCGACTGAGCCACCCAGGTGCCCCCAGACATTACATTTCATGCCTTATTTTATGACTTGAAGTCTACCTTTTTACCCCTTCACCCATTTTGTTTGCTCCCCCATCTTAGGATTTTATTATTATTATTTGTTTGTTTGTTTGTTTTGTTAAGATTTTATTTATTTGACAGCCAGAGATCACAAGTTGGGCAGAGAGGCAGGCAGAGAGAGAGGGGGAAGGAAGCAGGCTCCCTGCTGAGCAGAGAGCCGGATGCGGGGCTCGATCCCAGGGTCTCGTGACCCGAGCTGAAGGCAGAGGCTTTAACCCACTGAGCCACCCAGGCGCCGCAGGATTTTATTATTGTTATGTGCATTTGATTCCTCTTTTACTAGGCCTCTGCTCTCTTTCTACTTATTTTGTCAAATCTTTCTGTATTGTTCCAGTTCCTCTGTGGCCACTCTTTTGTGAACTCTTAGCATATCTCATTAAGTTATTTTAGGATTATTTTTTCTCTTTGAGTAGATTTAAGTATTCCAGGAACAAGGAGTTTTGACTTCTACTTTCTATCTCCCCCTGCCCAAGATTTTATTTCTTTATTTGACAGAGAGAGAGAGCGTGCGCGAGCACAAACAAGGGGAATGGCAGGCAGAGGGAGGAGGGAGAAGCTGGCTCCCTGTTGAGCCAACCCGGGACTTGATCTCAGGACCCTGGGGTCGTGACCTGAGCTAAAGGCAGATGCTTTACTGACTGAGCCACCCAGGCGCCCCCTACTTTATATCTTTATTATTTTTTACATAATAGGTATCATTAATTGCTTAGTGGTAGGGCTAAAATTTCAGAAACATTTCTCAGGATAACAGTTATAGTTAGGACTTTCTCCCTTTCTTTCTCTCTCTTTTTAAAGTTTATTTTGTTTTTCTTTGCTGACAAAGACTCTTAGCCTGGCAAACTGTGGAACAGTTCCTTACAATTAGCTATATTTTTCCTGCCCCCCCCCCCCCTTTCCTCTGCTCGTCAGATGCTGTCTGATGCCAGGTGAACTCTTTTGTTAAGAAGTTACCTGTTGGGGAGGCTGGGTGGCTAAGTGGGTTAAGCCTCTGCCTTCGGCTTGGGTCATGATCCCAGGGGCCTGGGATCAAGCCCCACATCAGGCTCCCTGCCTCGGGGAGCCTGCTTCCTCCTCTCTCTCTGCCTGCCTCTCTGCCTACTTGTGAGATCTGTCAAATAAATAAACAAAATCTTAAAAAAAAAAAAAAAAAAAGTAGTTACCCAATAGTCTCGAGGAGTCCTAAAACCAGTGGAGAAGGATTCCCAGAGAGGAGCAGCATTTTAAATATAGGGTCCTTTAGACCAGAGGTTGTCATAGCCCAGATAGGAAATATTTTAGGTTTTGAGAGCAAGAGGCAAAAGAGAGGATATTATATAGGTATTTATAAAATAAGAGAGCAAGGTACCTGGGTGGCTCAGTTGGTTAAGCAGCTGCCTTTGGCTCAGGTCATGATCCTGGAGTCCTGGGATCGAGTCCCACAGTGGGCTCCCAGCTCCACGGGGAGTCTGCTTCTCCCCCTAACCTTCTCCACTCTCATGCTCTCTCTCACTGTTTCTCTCTTAAATAAATAAATAAGATCTTAGGGGCGCCTGGGTGGCTCAGTGGGTTAAGCTTCTGCCTTTGGCTCAGGTCATGATCTCAGGGTCCTGGGATCGAGTCCCACATCGGGTTCTCTGCTTGGCAGGGAGCCTGCTTCCTCCTCTCTCTCTCTCTCTCTCTCTCTGCCTCTCTGCCTGCTTGGTCTCGGTCTCTCTCTCTCTCTCTCTCTCTCTGTCAAATAAATAAATAAATCTTTAAATAAATAAATAAATAAGATCTTTAAAAAAATATATAAAATGAGAGCAAATTTTTACAGATTTTATTGATGAAATTAAAAATATAAAAAATACTAGAGTTCAATATTTTGTAATACAGATCAACTAAGGAGAAGAATGGAATTCTTTTTCTAGGGGGATAACATTTCACCTAAATGGTGTTTGTAGCCAGAGCTCCCCCTCTCAAATTCTACTACAGATGTTCATCTAATCTACTAATGGTGACCTATAATGTGATTTTACATATTTCATCTTTGAAAATGTCTTTTTACACAAATAGGTGCTCCCACATTCTGGTATCAGTCTCCAAGCATGTATATTCATCACTTGGAAGGCATTTATAGAATTCTTTTAGATTCTCCTCTTGCTGTTTGCCTTTTAGCAGGTTGTCACATCGTAGGTTAATTACTTCCAGAGAACGGTTAGGAAAATCCTCATTTGTATAGCTGTATGAACTTTGGAATAGGAAACTTTCCTTTACATTTGCATTAAGTTCTGAAAAATGCTTTTTAACTGTAGTTTGAGCTCAGAAAATGTCACCATCGCAAATCTGTATGGGGACAGAGATGTCATTCAGTTTGAAGTTCTGACAGCGTGGGAAGTGTATGAAGCAGCTTGAATTTATGATCCTAACAAAGTCAGTACTGAAATGACCTCACCACAGCAGAAGGTTTTGGCAGATGGGTGCTGGTCAGCCGTGCAGTTTTAGGTTGAATTCACCAAGAAACATCAAGATGTCAGCCAAGGCCAATTTCCAGAGCCACTCAGCATTTAGTGATAGCGGTTGAGCGTTGTTCTGCTTATTCAGCAAAATTTCAGTCTTGGCCCTGGGCTCAAAAAGTTGCAAAAAACATGATCCCTTGAGAAGCCATTACACAGCTTGCAGGTGCTAGAGTCTGCCAGAGTAAATGAAGTTCACTGTTGACGTTACCGGTTCAGTAACAGGTGAGGAAATTTAAAAAACCTCTCGAAGGAGCTGTTGATGAAAATACAAAGAACTATGAGCTTTAAACAGTACATTTTCACAAGTTTTGTAAATTTGTCCAATTAAGCCGTTTTTTTGCTCTACGCATAATTTTCCCCCTGTCCGCTGTCGCCCGTCACAGCAGACTCCTCTGCACGCTGTAGCAACGTTGTCTTCCCTCCGCTTCTCTTTCAACGCTCAGCCTGTGGCTCTGTCATGCGGGCTGTGCATGAAGCCTCGTCTGTCACCATTTCAGACTCCTCAATGGGGCTGCATCCGGCGCACAAACTCGAAGGAAAACTGTCCCTGGCTGCCCCGCGCTTGGCTTTCAGGCCACTGGGAGACCAGCTTCGCTTGAAGTTTCATCATCTTCTTCTGTTTCTGTGAAGTTGTCCTGTTAAGAGCTACTCCAGTGGAGATGTTTGGGTGTTTATGTGGGGACATGCTGCGGGTGGCGGCGTGTGCAAGGGGGCTCCCCGCCCTGGCCCTGCTCGGTGCTCCTGCGCGGCAGATGCGTCGTCTGATTCCGCGACCCGGGAATCCCCACCCCACGTTTCTGACAGGCACAGCAGTCCAAGTCCAGTGGTTCTTTTCTTGTTTTGACATGTTGGGGATGCGAGGATGATAATAAAATGTCGCACTGCAGCAAGTGGCCCTCAAGGCACCATGGAGTTCTGAGGGTGTCACTGTGATCCGGAAGGCGTCTGGTGGAGCAGCGGTGCGGAGTGATGGGTGTGTCGCATGTGGTCTCTTGTCACCCTCAACTCTGCCTTCGTCGTGTGACAGCCGCCAGGGACTGGATGTAAATGTATGGTGTGGCTAGGTTTCAGGAAAACTTTGTGAAATTCAAAGAATTTTCACAAGTCATGGAATACTGTTCTTCTGACCCCCCTCAGTTAAAAATAGGAAGATCAGTCTTTATTCAGGGGCTGGATAAAAATGGGTGGCAGGCCAGATTTGGCAACTTCATTCCTGTTCCCTGGGTGTCCCCGGGCTCTGGAGTTGGCTCACATGCTGGTGGTAGAAAGAACAGGGTGAGAAAAGGAACCTACGGGTGAAGAGGTACCATTGTGGGATTTGCTGCCGGCTGGTTGGTTGGCTTCTTTTTTTCTTTGCTGCTTTTTTGCACACAGACTCTTATGTATACGTAGCTGTTGCCCGTCTTTCCACATGACGGTCAGGTTAGCTCATTTTTCGTGGTATCTTGATTTCAGACTGAGCCTTATCAAGTGTGCCAGGGATCGTGCTCAGCGCTCTTGTCGGCTCTCCTTCCCCGCAGTGTCTTCCTGTGCTTGGGTGCACAGTGTATACAGGTGCGTGGTGGCAAAAGCCCAACAGCACCACAAGGTTTCCAGCAAAACATAACTGTCATCTGCATCTTTCTGACCCTTTCTCGTCCTCATCCCTTAGTTACTTACTAGGGGCCAGGACCTTTATCTCCTAGTGTTTTCTCATGTTTGTTTGTTTCCTGCAAACCCTTGATGTTTGGCTTGCATTCTGCAGGTAGCTGTTCCTAACCTGGCTGACCTAACAGTGAAGGTGACGGATTAGCTTCTTTCCTTCCTCCCTCTTCCAACATAGTTAAAGCTCAACTTTGGATAAAATCAGTGTGGAAGTATGGGTAGTTTGGTGAATTATTCCCTAGGTCTCTGACTTAATTAGTAAAATTCTTCTCAGCGTGGTCACATGTGTCTGGTGCATAGATCGCCTGTGTGGACACATCCTTTTCAGAGCCCTCTGCGTCAGGCATGCCTCCCTCCGGGCGGATTCCTCTGTAGTGGCCGGTGTCCCCTGCCCTCCACTCCCCCGCCCCCCCAGCTTTTCTTCTGACAGTTGGCTCTGCTTCTCGATGTGTAGGATCCCCGGTTCCATGTGTTCCATGTCTTCCTCTCATGGCCTAGTCCCATGCTTTTTTTTTTTTTTTTTTAAAAGAATTCATTTTTGAGTACTTTCTACTACCGACATGGGCTTGACCCCACAACCCCGACATCGAGAGTCACACGCTCAACTGACTGAGCCACCCAGGCGCCCCTGCCCGCTTACTGCCGTGCCTCAGTGCGGCCCGTCTTCTGGTAGCTTTTTGAGAAAGTGTGAATAAATCTTTCCAACCTTCCATGTCTGAAAGTGCTCTTTTCTAGAATTGCTGTTGAGGAAGCTGATACCATTCTGATTTTCAGTCCTTATTTGAGTATTTTTTCTCACAAGAAAAGTTGAGATAAAATATAATGTTTTTATCCCTGATACTGTGGAATACCACAGTGCGCCGTGAAGGTCAGCTCCACCATTCACTGTGATAGGATGTGGAGGTCCTAGCAGGTCAGAGTCCTGTTCTGTACACTCGGAGGGAAAAAGGGTATTTTTGATGAGGCCGGTGGTTGTGGATTGTGATATGTTCTAAAACTTATGTAACTTGGATGCTGGACTTACTGAATTATTTCTCTGTTTTCTCTCTTTTCGTACATTTGTTGGCATTCTTCTTTTTCTTTGTCCTTTATTGCGTCTTGCTGGAGTTGCCAGAGGAGTGGAGAATTCTGTTTATCCAGTAAACATCTGGAAGGTTGTGTAATCCTTCCGTTTTCCTGTTGAGGCTCCATGTCAGCCCAGATGAAGCCACGCGTTTTCTATCGGACGGACTTGAGATGTATGGAGCAGCACAGCCGCCACTTAGTATCGCCTTCCTTTCCTGCGTGGGTCCTCTCGGGCAGGGTCATCATCCGGACTTTGGCCAGCGTTCCTCCTGCCTCAGGGCTTCGAGTGTATTCATGGCCGTAACCTTTAGCTCGATCTTTAACGAGTTCGTGCTTCTCCTGCTCACACATCATCTGTGTTTTTCACTCACTGGCTCTCATTTTATGTTTGGTGATATTACAGAAGAGCTTTAAAACCAGCAAAGCTGGTTATTTTATCCCCCAAGTGACGAGGACTTTTACCTGGTCATCTCTTTAGGAGCCGTGTGGCTGGCAGTCTCTTCGTCCCCAGGGCAAGGTGTGGCAGTACTTGGCAAAGGGGCATCTGCCCCAGACGACTGCAGCAGGATTAGCTCTCCCGAGGTCCTAGACCGGATTCATCTCGGACTTTATTCTGAGGTGGCTTTGCTTATTGGTCCCACAGTAACGTGACTTCATGTGGCGCTTACTACAGTCTCCTGCATCTCTGGACCTGCTTCTCTCTATGCTGTAGCAGCTCGTTTGGGCTCAGGCCGCAGTCGGCCATGGCTCTCCTCAGCATGGTCACACGGTCACCCCATCACATGGTCACGCGGTCACATGGTCACATGGCCACCGCTGTTCTGTGCCCAGCGAGCTCACTGCTGCCCCTCTTTATCCCTTTGTTTGTTTTCTGTAGTTTTCTGGTTTTATGAACACAAATGCAGCTTGAATAGGAGCTGCCCCTTCCTTTTCTTCGCTGCGCAGCCTGGCACTGGGACAAGTGACTTTGAGGGCCAGCCGGGCTGCTGCTCGTACAGTGGCTCTGTGGTTTCAGAGGGGACGTCGTGAGCAGTCTCTGCGAGGTGAGGCTGGGTGCGTGTCAGCAGTGCTTCCAACTCGCTGACGTTGTGGACTAGGAACTTCTGGAAGCTGCTGGGCTGCATGTGCTTCGTCTTCTTGTTGCTCCAGTGTTGGGCATGAAAAGCTGTGACTCTCCGTGCACCCTGTCAGTGCCTCTGGTTTTCTGCCAGTTACACTTAATTTTGAGACAGCAGTCTGACTGGTGCTGAGTGAACTTACTGGTCTTCCTTTTAATGTTCTTAGGCTTCCCCAGAAGTTGGAGGTCAGCATCGGGGAAGAGAGCATCCACGCCCTTGCTGCTCTCTAATGTTTGACTCGGATTTGCTGACTCTTCTGTCTGGCTTCAGAGTTTCAGAGAATCCTGGGGCTTGAGATGGAAAATCCACTGTTAGATCCCATAAGAATTCTCTGATGTGACTTTGATTGTATCTCTTACCTTTGGCTTGTTTGTGTGTGCACTCTCTCCCCCACCCCTATTCCTCTCTTTCTTACGCGCGCGCGTGCGCGCGCGCACACACACACACACCACACACACCCCACCTGGATGCAGCTGGGTTTTCCTTGCCTTTATTCTTTGATCTCTAACAAGGCTTCTGGGAAGAACTTGGTTACCATTGTGTCCCCCTCATTACTTGTCTTTTTTCTCCCCAACCCCTCAGTCTCACTTTGAAAAGACCCACAAAACTTGTTCTTAGTAAAATATTATGCTTTACATATACTGGACTGAAGTTTTTGAAATTGCGGAAATTATGTATAGAAATTCCTACACATTTGTGTTTTCGTGATGACCGTGTGTATAGATGCACAGTACTTGCTTTAATGTGGACCAGGAGACAGAAGTAAGACTGGGTTTTCCCAGGTTGGCAGGTTTTGGGTTTTATTTTGAGATTTTATTTTATTTGTTTGACAGAGATCACAAGTAGGCAGAGAGGCAGGCAGAGAGAGAAGGAAGCAGGGTCCCTGCCAAGCAGAGAGCCTGATGCAGGGCTCGATCCCAGGACCCTGGGATCATGACCTGAGCTGAAGGCAGAGGCTTTAACCCACTGAGCCACCCAGGCGCCCGGGCAGTTGGCTTTTTTTATGCAAAGGGGACCTGGGTGGTCAGATTGCAGCTTGCTCCCAGCCCTTAGCATCTGAGTGCCGGGTTCGGAGACACTCCAGTGTGGTGGTGATGCTTGCTTTCTGAAGCTTGTGTATTTCCTAGGCAGTGGCAAGCCATAAATTTTTGTCATCTGATACCACATAGTATAGCCAAGACTGAAGAAAAATGAAAGTTGGGCTTTGAAGAGACAGAACTGTGGTTGGTGCTGTGGGAGGAGTGGTAGTTTAGTGGGAAAGCTCTCGGGGTACCGGGATTTTCAGAGTGGAGGCTGTGCAGGGCTCCCCACTTTCTGTGCGTTCTCACACAGGCTTCTGGATGGGTTGCTCCCTTTTTAGACTTCTCTCTCTCTGGTCTGTTGCATTGCAGGCAGTTCTGTATGCGCGGTACGCGCTGACCTTCTGCTTATTAGCCCTTTCTTTGTCTTCAGCACCCCCTCCCTGGCCCCATATTTCAGTTACACCCAAACACTTGGTTATACCCGGAGCAGGTCGGACCTCTCCCTCCCTTGGCCTTTGTAGGAGGCCAGCCTCTGTTGAAGATGACCTGCCACGCTTACATGTCATCTCCTCTGTGTCGTTTTCCTCTGCTTCTGCCCAGAATTGTTTCTTTCCATATGTTTTTAAAATATGTTGCCTCACCATTACTGTAGATATTTTAAAGTATGTTTATCTCTGTTAAGACCCACTGGTTCTGTCTCTGCTTCTGCAGTGAGCCCGTGCTGCTCTGCACTGTATCCCTGCAGGGCCCTTCGAGACCAGGGCTTGATGCCTAAGCTTGTCCTTGCACCTTCTGAACAGCTCTTCCTGTTACCAGGGCCTTCCCCTGCCAGGAATTTCCTGAAGCTCCTGGAAACCTCTCTCCTGTTCTCTGTGCTTGCAGACCTGTATCTGCTGACCCGGATCACTTTTTGCTGTAGCATCACCTACTGAACCCTGCCTGTCTTCAGGGCCTTGTGTATAAGGAAGTCTTTCTTGTCAGGCTCCCCTCTCTGGAGCTCCCTTCCTACGGAATAGGCTTGCAGTTGATACCTTTCATTCTCCTGTTCTTCTTCTTGTTCTTTTCTCTTCGTTGTTTTCTTTTCTCCGTTTTATTGTCATTTTCAAGGGGTAGGGATCGTTTATCGTAGTATTCCTGCATTCAGAGTACCTGCTGGTTAATATAACACATAATAAATGGAATTGACTCCTTTGTTTATTACTCTCAAAGAAAGTCTGACATAACAAAGAATTACAAAGTAAAAATGATTCTGGAATATCTGGGTGGTAGAAATGTCATTGCCTTTGACATATTCTTTGGAAGAAGCAGTTACAGTGCTTCTTTACAAAGTTACAAAGCAAATACAATGAAAGTGGCTCAGAGTTGCCTTTCCTCTAGAGAAATATGTATCTCTAATAGGCACTGTGATCTTGGATTTAATGAGTCCAGCCTTTGGGAGGGGCTGGAGGAGGGCACCAGTAGGAAATGCAGAAGCAGCCACTGGTGGACTTGCCCTTGCCCGTCCTCTGTCATCTTCTCCCGTGGTGCTGAGCCAGAGCTGCCCTCAGAGTCCCTCTGTTACTCTTTGTGTTCCATGTCTCTGCCTCTTCGTGGGAGAGTTAGAACATCTGCGTCGGCGTTCAGCTTTGCTGAGAGGAGGAGGTTTATGTTCGTGAACAGTGCGGAAGTGACCTCCCTTCACAGTGGCACTGCGCGCTCCCGGTAGCGGTGCTTTGCCCCCGCCCCCTTCTTGTGGCAGGCGGCTTCCGGTGTGCCCAGCGAGCGGCCCCCCACCCTCCGAGCCCGGCACTTCCCCCTTTGGGTCTTGTCAGATGCTGCCCAGCTGAGTTCCCCAATACCTGCATCCAGGCCCAGGGTGTCCTGATATAACAGGTATCTGGATGCTGGCGGGAGGACGGGAGCCAGTGTGCGCCGCCTTTCAGCAGCTCGATTTGTCCAGTACGTCCTGTTCCCGGCTTGCTTGTAAACTTGACCAGAGGCTGGAGTAACTATGCCTGCTGCTTCTGGAATAAGTAAGTTGTTTTCAATCTAAATGGGGACCGTGAAGGTTCAGTTTACTCCAAGATGATGGGGAGTCTAGTGTCTTTTTTTTTTTTTTTTTTTTTACATTGATGAAACATTGTTTCCCAATGTATTTGAGTGTTCTAGGCATTTTTTAAAATTCATTTTTATTTATTTTAGAGAGGGGGATGGGCAAAGTGGGGGGAGAGGGAATCTTCAAGTAGACTCCTGGCTGAGCGCAGAGCCCAGTGTGAGGTTCAGTCCCATGGCCTATGAGAGCTTAAAAGCAAGTTAGACCCCCATCCGACTGAGCTACCCAGGTGCCCCTATAGTATTTTTGAGTTAGTTTAGAAAATGAAATTCCCGTGGGGCACCTGGGTGGCTCAGTGGGTTAAAGCCTCTGCCTTCGGCTCAGGTCATGATCCCAGGATCCTGGGATCGAGCCCCACGTCAGGCTCTCTGCTCCGAGGAGAGCCTGCTTCCTCCTCTCTCTCTCTCTCTCTCTCTCTGCCTGCCTCTCTCCCTACTTGTGATTTCTCTCTCTCTCTCTCTGTCAAAATAAATAAAATCTTTAAAAAAAAAAAAAAAAAATGAAATTCCCAGAGACCTGCCCCTATTTTACAGTTTGGTGGTGTGTATTGAAACCAGTAGTGAGCTGCCTATGGCCCTCCTGATTCGAGCCCTTTTAATTCCTACAAATATTTCTGGATAATTAGAGGCCAAAAGCAGTTCTAGTTTTCTTGTGACCTACTTTTTTAAGTTGAAGACTATATAAATTGCTTTATATGTGTAAGAATAAACACGATTTCTCATGTATGTTTACATTAGAAGAAAGGAAAAACTTGGCCCATAATCTCTCCTCACCAACCCCATATTAGCCCTGTGTGGAAAAGGTGGTTAACTGTTGACTTTGGCTGTGGAAGGAGATTGGGGGAAGGGTGGTTATTTTAGTACCAGGAGAGAAACTCTGAATCATAATTGTAGTAATCTGTAAGTAGAACTCTCTTGCTCAGGACAGCAACTGCTGGCCCCGTATGACTCTTGTGCATAGAGTGTGGCTGGTTCAAGTGGAGATGAGCTGTAAGTGGAAGATACACCCAGATTTTGAAGACTTACCAGAAGAATTACATGTTGAAATGAAATAATAATGTTTGGATGTGTGAGGTTAAATAAAGTATACTATTAACATTAATGTAGCATTTCCTTTACTTTTTTGATGTGGCTTGAAACCTACACATGGCTCTCATCACGGGCGCATGCGGTGCGTGTGGTGCTGTTTCTGTCGGGCAGGGCCAGGCAAGCCGGTAGGTGGCGCCCGCTCTGTTCCAGCAGCCGGGAGCCAGGGGCCTGGGGAGGAGTGTACCCCAGGGCACAGGGTTCTGAACTCTGACAGTACATGCTTGTACACCTTTGTTTGAGATCATGAGAAATCTATTACAGATATTCCCTTCATCGCATACATAAGTAGAAAAAATATTAATTTATAGAGATTAATCTTAGAGATTAAGTCTTCCCTTTTGTGTTGTTTTGGACATAAGCAGCTGCTCCTTCTCCCATTGTGGCTTGTACTCCGCGTGTTGGAGGGACTGCAGCTGTGAAACAGGAGGAGTTGACACTCGCAGATACTCACTTAGGACATGGGATCTTGGCTGTTCCAGCGGGGTCGGTGGTGACATGGCGTGGACAGGCCGTCTTCATGCATGTGCCGCCCATGTGGTCTCAGGGCCCCAGGATCAGAAGTGTTTGCTTTCATGCTCAGCTGTTCCTCATAAGCTCAGAAATTCTTAATAATCTTGGAATCTTCTTTTGAATCTTTGAATGTTTTGCCTTGGGCCCAACCAGCCCTGCATCCAGATGTTCCACGGTGAACAGTAGTGTGCGGTGGAGGTTTCAGGGAGTACAGCTTCTTGTGGGAGAGAACTTTGCTAACTTCAAGCACAGTTCTTAGGAATAGAAGAGTTTGAGTTTTAAATTCATTAACGCTCTTCCTTGTCGTTCCCTCAGCTTGCTTCTGTCATTTGTAGGCAGGCGATCAGCAGCATCTCCCCTCAGAGAGCTGCTGGTTTATCTTCCACTGCATTTGTCCTATCATTCTTTCTGGGCTCCTGTTAGAAAGTGATACAGTATGTTGCATTCTACATCTGTCATGTCCAAAGAAAACCCTGTGGTATCAGCTTGTCCACAGGGAGTTTCTGAAATAAATAACATAGTCACATATTTGCATCATATGTCTCTGTGTCTCACGGCTGTGTAATTAGTTTGAATGTGCTTATTGCAATTTGTTGCAGATGATCAGCAATAGTTTAAACCCAGGGCAGCAGGAACAGCAGTGTCTGGGGATTTGCTAGAGACAAGAATCTTGGGCCTGATCCCGAGTTTACTATGTCTGAAGCTGTGACTTTTTTATCACGAGACCCTATGTGCTCCCTGTGCCTGTGAACGTTTGGTGGGGGCACTGGTTTAAACGTTGCACACTTGTGGGGGGGGGCATGCTTGTTGCACAAACGGGCACTTCCTGTTGTCGTGGTACCTGTGCCTTTCAGTTCCCGTGCCAGGCCTTTCTCAGCGACGACTCACGACCAGTTTGCTTGGTGAGGATACTGAGATTACCTTTCGCAAGACTTCAGGGCCAGCCAGTAGTGGAGCCAGCATGGGAATCTGGGTCCGTGTAGATGCTTAACAGTCCTCACAGGGCTGGGGAGGAAGTGATGTTTATTTGATGAAAACAAGTGGTTGTAGGTGGTGTACATATGTACCACATTTGGGACCTTTTTGAATATTCTGTGTAGGCGGCACCCTGGAAAATTAATCGGAGGGTCTGATGTTCTCATACCTTTACAGAGAATTTAACCGCCTGACTGTACTAGTTCCTGTGTCACAGATAGGATGGCACCGTTTCCCCCAGAAACAGTGTTACTGCCTCACTGCTTTGAATTAAAGGTACCATGGCCCAGATTTTGCTTCCAAGAGGGAAAGTATTTCAGTAATCTTAGAAGACCGTTAATTAAATGGCAGGTCTGAACTAAATAGGTTTATGGATCCTTTGGTCCTGTTTTGTGCATGTTGGATGGTCGTTTTCACCTGTGTCTTGAGTTCTGGGGCGTGCAGAGCACAGTGGAGGCCTTCTGTGGCAAGCTGACAGGTCACTCCCCAGTGACCCACCTGCCTGACCTTCAGCTCTTTTAGAGAAAACCCTGCTTGCAAGCCACTTAATCCAATTTACAAAACAACTCTGAGGGGGCGCCTAGGTGCCTCAGTTGGTTGCGCATCTGACTCTCGGTTTTGGCTCAGGTCTGGATTTCAGGGTCGTGAGATCAAGCCCACACTCAGTGCGGAGTCTACTTAAGACTCTCTCTCCCACCCCACTGTGCATGTGAGCGCCAGCTTGCTCGCTCACTCTTTCTGTCTTAAAGAAATAAGTAGGAACACCTGGGTGGCTCAGTTGGTTGAGTTTCTGCCTTTGGCTGGGGTCATGATTCCGGGGTCCTGGGATCGAGTCTATGTCGGGCTCTCTGCTCACTGGGGAGTCTCTTTCTCCCGCTCCCGCTGCTTGTGCTCTCTGTGTCAAGTAAATAAAATCTTAAAAAGAAAAAGATTCAAATAGATAAGTAAAAATCTAAAAACAACAGCAACAAACAAAACCCCAAACCCAAAGAAACAAAACAACTCAGGGATTTTGAAGAAAGATGGTTTGGTTTTATTTACCATTTCCCTCTTGGTCTTGTTAATAGAAAAGCTGGTGATTTGGTTTACTGTAAAAAATTCTATGCCTTTTTATCCCTAAATCCTATTGAGGTATAGCTAGGGTATGAACTTCACAGTGTATTTATATTAAGTAAAAACTAGTGGTTGAAGTGCTGGCCCTTTTCAGTTTTTCTGAGTATCTTAGTTGTATATTTTAAAGGACTCCATTTTACCACAGGGCCCTGGTTGAACTTTGTAACTGTTAGTTCATACCTAGCTTGTTTACTTCAAAGGACATGAGTAGAAGCTAGAGTAACTTAATATTCTGGTGCTATTCATTTCCGGTCAGTTTGCTTTTTGGCCAAAAGATAAAATACATGTTTGCTTAAGGAGTCTACTGTGGTTTTATTTTATTTTTAAGTTTGTAACGTACCCAGTTTAAAGAAAATGCAGTGGAAATGCGTATTTCAAAGTGTTCTGATTTTTAAAAATGCTATTCTAATTCAGGATGGTGAAAAATGAAAGGACTTAGGCATTTTTAAATAGTTGCTGAAAAATTCCTGCTCTCATGCTTAAATAAGTATAATAAAACAGGAAGTCACAGGCTTGGGGTTCAGAGGAGCTGGCTGGTCAGGTAGGACATGCTGCAAACTGCCGGAGCGCACAGACCAGCTACATGGCGGCTCATGGTAACACAGTAGGCCCTGAGGCTGGCTGGCAGCTTGCTTCCTGGTGGTGATTTGGAGATGTGGAAGCACCTTCCATTTTTTGGCTCTGCCATCACTTAGAGCCTTTTTTGTCTTGGACATCCAGCCAGATGCAGAGGAGAGTGCATGGAGGTTTTTATGGTTTATGGCACAGTGGGAAGACATCGTCATGTGGCAGTACCTACTTGCCCAAGAAGTTGGGAGTGTGGTCTTTGTAAGCTCCTAGGGAAAGGAAAATGGGTCTGTAGATATCTGGGCCAGCAACCTGTGACCGCACCCTACCGGGTGGGCTGCGAAGGCGCTGGGTGGACACCCATGTCGTCTCAGAGATAGCCGGGAGGGAAGAAAGTTAGAGTCAGTGGAAACCTGATTGCCCTCTGAGCCAGGGACACTCAACTTCTGTAAAGGACCAGGTAGTAAATATTTCAGGCTCTGCGGGCCACATTCGGTCTCTGTCACACATTCTTCTCTTCTCTTTTCCTAAAACAACCCTTTAAAAATATCTAAACCATTCTTAGTGTGCAGGCTGCGGGCAGGATCTGGTCTGTGGACTGCTCTTAAGTCATCATGGCTAATTATCAGTCTTCTTATAAATCCGGTATTTAATGAGTTACTTTTATAAGGTTGAAATTCGGGGAGTCAGTTTTTACTTGTACTACATTGATGTGATTATATTCTGATCTGTAATTGAGGATTTATCTAGTTTGTGGGCAGTTATAGTTTCCACTTGATGGATGTGAGTGTTTATCTTGTTTATTGTTAAGGGCTTGATAATCAACTTGGCTTTTGTGTAATTGATTTCTTAGTGTTTTTCATTATACTTTGCCTTTCTGTATGGGATTACAAAAATAAAAAAGGCATACTACTTTATGTTTTAGGATGTATTTATTGATTTTAGAGAGAGTGTGTGCACATGAGTAGGGGGAGCATAGGGAGAAAGAGAGAAGCAGACTCCCAGCTGAGCACGGAGCCTGATGCTGAAAGGGGGGCTCAATCCTAGGACCCCAAGGTCATGACCTGAGACTAAATCAAGAGACAGCCACTCAACAACTGAGCCACTCAGGTGCCCCAAAAAGGCATACCACGTTATTTATTTATTAAAGATTTATTTATTTTAGAGAGCGTACATGTGGGTGCAGGGGGAGGGTGCAGCGGGGGTGGGGGATGAGGAGAGGGACAAGCCAACTGGCGCTGAGCAGAACCAGGACGCCCAGCTGGATCTCAGATTCCTGAGATCATGACCTGATCCGAAACTAAGAGACATGTAACCAACTGCGCCACCCAGGTGCCCTTAAAAAAAGCGTACTGCTTTTTTGGTGACTATTTTTAAAAAAATACTTCAGGCTGAATTATTAACTGTGTCCAGTTTTCTGAATTCAGGTGGAGAGACTTCCGTTAGATGATTAGAAATTTGATTTACAGGCCGGAATAAGCACAGTCTGACCTGATGTCAGTGGAGCATGGGAAAGTATTTGAATACAGCCTTTGCAGCTTTGCAGGCAGTGACTTTGCTGCAGTATTCAAAGTAAGTGCGATCGGGACATCTTGTGTGGCTCAGTCGTTTAAGTGTGTGCCTTCAGCTCAGGTCATGATCCCAGGGTCCTGGGATCCAGTGCCACACCAGGCTCCTTGCTCAGTGAGGAGCCTGCATCTCCCTCTGCCGCTCCCACTGCTTCTGCTGTATCTCTTTCTCTGGTGGATAAATAAAATCTTTTTAAAAATTTAAAAAAAAAATAAGTAAAAGGAACTCTTCTGTCAATTTGTAGACATCCCAAGGTCAAAATTTCCATGATTGACCTTGAAGACAAGGTGTGCAGACATGGACGATGAGGTTTTTGGGGTTCTCTAAGGAACTTTTGCTCCTCGAGCTGCACTGGAGCTCCACTCCCTGCCCGGGTGCCCACATCTCCCCTTATAAACAGTGCAGATTAGTATGTGTGTGGAGTCCAAATGTGGCCTGTGTTTTTGCGTGAACACAGCTGTCTGCGTCCTCATACGCTTCGGTAGCGAGGAGGAAGCAGAGGGGTAGACCGTGCTGTTTTTAGGGTTTGCAGTTTCAAACTCCCAGATAAATGAGCCACGTTGCTCCAGCGGAAGCATTGGAGGCTGTGCTGACAGTGTCACTCTGGAAAGCTGCTTTCTTTCCTCCTTTGGAGTTACCTTTGCTAGCTTTGTGCCTTTTTTCCCTCCCTGTTTGATGAGGTTAAAATGGCATAATAACGTCTCTTTCGTGTGTTGGCCATTTTCCGCAATCTGAAAACCAAAATAGCATTTATGGTTTTTCCACCATCTTCTTCCCTAAAGTTGCATTCTTGTCAGGAATACACCACCCCTGCTCTTCTGGCCTTGGTAATTGCCTCAGAAGTAGGAGTAGGTTGCTCTTGTGTTTGAACTTGTGTTTGTCCTTCACTAACCAAAGTGTTATGCTCCCAGGGAGCTCTCCGCCTGCTCCTGGTCTTGAAGGTGAGAGACCTCGCATGTGGGCGGTTGCTCACCGTGTGAGAACCTGTGACCCTGCTTTTTTAGCGTGTTCTGTGATGTCTTTGGTACATAATTAATGGCCTGATCATTAAGAGGAGAGAGGTGGCTGTGCTGTGTACTCGTGTCATTTGCTGAGCTTTGTGGCAAGCCTGTCTGTGCACAGGTTCCCCTGGAGTGCGGCACTGCCGCTCTGGGCTAGGTGAGCTGTCGAAGCAGCTGCTCACTGCTTACTCTGTCTTCCTGTCGCTGCAGACTTGATGTGAGCATGTTGCTTTGTGTGTCTTTTGAAACATTTGAAGTTTTTTTTTTTTTTCTTTTTTTCTTTTTTTGGAGCAGGGACAACTTTTATAACACCACATTTCATAATCTTACCTGAAACTTTTTCCCTTAAGGGGTCCTCTTTTTTTTTTTAAGATCCCTTAAAACTTGGCTTATATTTTAAACTCTGCGATTGTGTATGCAGTAGTGAAGTCACGGGAAGTGCATACACTTCTGCATGCCCTTGAGTCACCTGCCGTGGCGCGCGTCTGTCTTCTGTTCCTGGATCGGTCAGTATGACTGGCTCTATACATAAAGTTTGCCCTCCACAATCTCCAATTTTTTAAAAAAAATTTTTGAACAGATGTTCATGAAAATACTAAATCAGGGTATATTCATACCTGATTTCCTAGTATGGTTGATTTAGCAAAAATGAGTATTTCTCAAAATGTATGTGTGCTCTCCATAGGTTATGACCTGTGCAGCTTCCTTCCTTCCACCTAGGCTCTCCCAACACAGCATTTCACCTGGACGTGTGTAGCTTGTCACACGTGTTTTGGTGGTGATGGTACCAGGAGCCGGTCTGCTGCGTGGACAGTAGGGCTGCCGTTGACCCGTGGGTTTGGGCGTTACATGAAGTGAGAATGTGTGTTTCCAGACCCTGAGTTGGTGTTCTGCGGTGCGCATCTTTGGCAGATAGGAGTGACTTGTGAGTAGTCCTGTCCCTCATCAGGACTTCTGTTTGATGCTGTCGCCTTGCCCTGTGCTGCTCAGAAGTGGCGTTTGAGCGTGTCTTGTCATGGCAGCTGCAGATGACGTCGTGACTCCTGTGCTTCCTGTTTCTTGTTGTGACCGGTCAGGACCCTCCTAACTCTGTAACTTGAAGAAAGCAAACTTCCTGTTTGAGGAAGGTGGGAGGGAGAGGAAGAAGAGTGTGTCTGTGGCCCCTTACCGTCCAGTGTACGTCCAGCGGTCCTCCTGACAACTGAGGGTGCTGGTTTCCCTCAGTCGTCGACAGTGGGGTTTTAGTTTAGTTTCTTTTTTAAGAATGGCACAGATTTTATCATTTTATGGTTTTCAGACTTTGACCTGTGAAAGTGCTCTTAGTGGCTGAAAGTGCTAGTTTGTGGTGGTGATTTATTTAATTCTTAAGTATTCTGACGAATACTAGGTACTTAGGTCACAGTGCTTGTCATTTGTTGCTTGAAGATATTACTTATGTGTAAGAATGTGTTCTTCAACTGTAGGAAAGGGTTTACTTTCTTGCTTTTCCAGCGTTAAATTCTTTTTTTTTTTTTTTTTTTTTAAAGTATGGGGCTCAAACTCATGAAGTCATGAGATCAAGACCTGAGCAGAGATCAAGAGTCAGACACTTCTCCGACTGAGCCACCCAGGCGCCCCTGCCAGTGATAAATTCTCAACAGAGTGTGGATGGGTTAATTTTTTAGGTTAAAATCATCCCAAGTTTAAGCATTTAAGTCAGAATTTTTTTTTAATCAATGAAACTGTTTTCTGAGAAAGAAAAATCCTGCTGATTTTACTTATTTAGAAAGTATTTTATAGGTTCAATATGACACTTATTTTACTTATATGACTCAAGTTGGCATTTTAGATTGTAAAACTCAACTGAAATTTGAAAAATTAATATGTGAAATTTTATTTGAAATACTCTCTGCATTTTGTTTAGACCAGCATGTTTTGGAAATTTGATCTTCATTCATCATCCCACATAGACACACTTCTAGAAAGAGAAGATGTAACACTGAAGGAATTAATGGATGAGGAAGATGTTTTACAGGAATGTAAAGCTCAGAACCGCAAACTTATAGAGTTTCTGTTAAAAGCAGAATGTCTCGAAGATTTAGTCTCATTCATTATAGAAGAACCACCTCAAGACATGGATGAAAAGATCAGATACAAGTAAGAAAATTCAATCTTCTCTTTAGGGTGGGGTGAAGTGAAGTGGGGGTAGAATATTACGCTTGTCTTTTGGCAGTTCCCCAGGGCTGTTGTAGACTGTGTAGAGTGTTAAGATGGTCCCGAGTGACAGACTCAGTGCAGCATTTAATCCCTTCTAGAACCGAGTCCAGTGAAATCACAGGGTTTTTAAAATGAGCATTCTAAATTGCAGTTAGAAGGCTTTGTGGAAGGGCAAAGTGCTTTATAAACAGTGATGAAGTTTCTGAAAATAGTAAGACGATTCAAGTAAGTATTTTCTCTTCTTTGCAAGTAGGAAGATAGAGATGATGTTCCTGCCCCAGATCACCTGGCAAATCTAAGCCAGAGCCAGGGTTATGAAGACCGTCACTGCTATAAGAAATTCGGGCTTTTGTTAAGATAAGGGAGTGGGTCTTGGTGAACGTCAGTGGAGGTAAATTTAAGTGGCTAGCACCTGGGGTCACCACAGAGCCTTTATGTCCTCCTCACTGGTCTCTCCTGCTCACCGCTGAGCAGTCGTGCGGGGGTGGGGGAGGCAGGTGGTTAGGGGCTTCATCACCGTCTCTTACGACCCTCGGACCGGCCATGGTTGGAAACCCGTTGTGAGCACTCGACGCGTGTGTCAGGTACTGCGGGTGCAGTGGACCGGTGCAGTGGACCGTCTCCCTCTGCGCTGGGCTCTTTCCCTCCTCCCCAGAAAATGGGAGAGATGCAGGAACAGAAAGTCATTAATATCAAGCGTTAAATAAAAACTTAATGGAATCGGAAGAATTAAAGCTTTTGGTGGATTTTTCTTTGCCCTTTCTCCCCTAGCCTCTTCCCTTTTTCAGGTATCTTTTTCTTTCTTTATGGGAGAATTTTGCTGTCCGGGAAGTAAAACTTACTAATGCTTTCAGGCTACTGGTAGCTTGGGCTTTCAGATAGGCGAGGTTGTGTCCTCTGCTGGCCATTAAGATGGACAGCGAGCATTAGCGACAGCCTCCACTCAAAAGTGCCCTAAACCAGAGGAGGAAAGGAATGCGGCAGCGGGGAGATCATCATCCTCCCATGCCCCGGAAGACCCACACCGGGCTGCTCTAGGAGTCCCTTCCCAGTGACCCAGGACGTGTGGGTGCGGCTTGTCGCGGGGTTTATCCTGGTGGGAGTCGGGATGCTGTGGGCTCTGTGTCCAGCCCACCTGAAGGGGGGTCACGGTCCCCTCTTAGAGAATTTGAGCCAAAGGGGTTACCCTTCCACGGTTGGTTTCCTCAGCAGCTGAGTGAAGCTAATACCTCTTTAAGAAGAATAGGCACATCACACCTTAGGGATGGTGCTTATTTCACCAAAAAGTGGTCATGTCTTTTGTAGTATTGCCTTGGCCCGCGCTATTTTTGTGCTCCCTTTGAGGCTGCGAGAGCAGGCGGGCCTCCCTGGACACACAGCCTTGTGGGTGGCCCCATTTTGAGGGTCCGTGACTTGCGCTGGGCAGATGAGCTCTGCTGCACTTCTGGCCAGGTTAGAGACCCCCGGCTGGATCCATGGAGGGTGCCAGCAGGTGGGATCTGAAAGCTTTCCGGGGCTGAGATTGATCTGTGATCACCTCAGGAAATGTAGACTAGTGCTTCTAGTCTGGGGATAGAGTGATTGCTGTGTTTTGTGTCTCATAACTTTATATTAATTACACGTGGGCTGAATTCATCACTGTCCTAAGTGATCATATACAAGGTATTAAACATTTGTCATTTTGCACCCACCTTTTTAATCTTAATGACAGATATCTCAGTTCTAAATTGAACTGACGGAACTTTGAGAATAGGTCCTTGTAGTATAATCAGTCCTAAAGCTAAGATGCTGTTGGTTGGGTTGAGGTTCCTATAGAGGGACTGCAGGGGACTGCCGCCCCGAAAGCCGAAGGGAGCCAGGCCTCGGGAAGGAGAGCCGGGACAGGCAGGTCGGGGGCGCTCTTGACAGAGCATGTGGCCCATCACTGTAGTTCTCTGGAGTGCTGGAGGCAAGAGCCTGGCCGGAATGCCTCTGAGGAAGTACTGGCCACCGAGCAGAGACCGTTCTTTCTAGAGTCTCCCGGGAAAGCAGCAGAGAGAGAAAGTGTGCTGTAGGCAGATCGAGTCGGGAGAGGTACAGTGGCGTTTTTATCCCTGGTGGGGCAACTGGCGGCACGTTTGTGTGCTGCCGAGAGCCATGCAGTGTGGCGGGAGCTGCTGGCCAGAGGGAGGGCCCTCCAGGGATGTGGTGCGCCAGAGCAGGTGGGAAGCCGGCGATCCAAAGGACGGTGGAGGGTGGCTTTTGGAGCAGTGGGCTCTGTGGGGAGGGAGGAGGGAGGCGCCTAGATGCACGTTGTGGGGGTAGTCTCTTCTGATTGCTTCCAGGTTGTCACCACAAAGGAGGCGAGGTCAGAGCATGCAGCGGGAGAGGCAGAGTGAAATGGGGAGGGGGTCTCTGGGTGTGTTAGAAGCTTCTCTAAGTTTAAGGAGAGAGGAATGCCAGCCTGTTCGGAACCGGGACTTTGAGCCCTACGTATAGTACCCAGGCCCCATATGCATGCTGCATTATCTAGATCATGTGTCTCAGTCACTGGAAAAATACCTGAAAAATCCGTGAAAAAGATGTTCTAAATGCCCATGTCCTGTTCCGGACCTTGTGTGTCAGGATTTGGAGACGATACCGTACGCAACATGGTTTACCGGCGCTTTATTTGCCAGCAGTTTCCGATGGGGCAGTTGAGACAGTGCACCCCCAGCCCCCAAACCAGCATCTTGGAAGTTTTATGAAGTGGAAAATAAAGAGGAATAAAAACAGCGAGCTTTCCTTCTTCTCGGGCCTCCTTCTCAGTATTTTGTATTATCCTTCCCCACGAGGTAAAGGCTACTGTGTTAATTTTACAGACTTGGAAACGGAGGCCAGGGAGGTTAAGTAACTTGTTCAAGGTGATGTGGCTTGTAAGTGGAAGAGACGGTCTGGACCTAGGTGGTGACCGCCCAGAAGCCACACCTGCAGCTGCTGCGTTAGCCCGCCGCTGGCATCGTGGTGCCTCTGTGTTACAGCCTCCTCGAGCCCACGTGTGCCATAAAGAAAGAAAGACGGACTTTAATTTGAGCCTCAGAAGAAAGCTCTTAGATAATACGTTCTTCGTGCACATAGACCTGCCACATCGGTTTGTTCTTTTCCGTCCTCTTCCTCCCTGCCGAGGTTCACGTGGGGACGTACGTACTGCTCTATCTTCCGACCTCATGGCAGACCCCCTCGGCGGCTGCGGCCTTCTGGTTTGTGGCCGGTGGCCTCTTGAGCCAGGGGCCTCACGGCAGGCCGCCTTGTTTGTCTTGGATGCCTCGAGGGCTGTTGTCTGGGTTCCAGGCAACAGCCCTCGCCTGTCCGATAGCAACTTGTCGCTGTTTTGTCACGTCCCTGTCCGGCCAGCCTTGACTTGCCACTGCAGAGGACTAGTTGGTCCTGGATCCTGGCTGCTTGACGGGGAGGAATTAAGAGCAGAGACGTGAACTTGGGGGTGGCGGAGAGCATCGTTGGACCGGCCTTGGAGTCTGCACTTGTTGCTGTTGAAAACAGAAGAGAAAATGTGACAAGAGGAGTGAGCGGAGGAGGCGGATTCGCTGTCTGATGTCAGAGAGAGTGCTCTGGTGGTCAGCGGCAAGCAGGCCTTCAGGGCTGCAGCTGTTCCCAGGGCTGTGCGGTCTGCGGAAGAGCTCCGTGTCCACAGCAGTGAGACCTGACGCCGGGCGGATCCCTGGGAGACCCAGGAAGGCAGGCGTGCCGAGCTGGTGTTTGGCGCTCCGCTCTCCTCCTTGGTGACTCAGGCTGATGTCTTGTTCTCTGCTTCCTACGTCACAGCAGTGATTCTCTTAAGGTGCAGTAGTACAGGCCCTCCCAGAGACTCGCAGCCTTGTGAAGACAGAGGTGGCGGGTCTTGGAACCAGAATGTGTCTGGAGAACTTACAGGGTGCCGTACGTAGTGCAGTTTCCTGGAAACCGGCATCCCCCACCGTTGTCCTGTAGGCGCTGGTTGTGTTGCAAGCTCTGCTGCTGTCGGCTGTGGCCAGAGGGGTCCTGTGCCCTGCCCGAGGTGCGGCCTCCCCGTGCTCCTGAGCCCTAGGTGTGCTCTAGTTTTGTTAGGGAAAGTGTATCCTGTAGAAGCTTGCTTTAGAAGTAAGTTTTTAGATACCGTAGAAAATTCACTATAATCTAGAGGTTGGACAGAATGGATTGAAATGATTTTCTAATTCCCAGAGGTGATTTTGTTATTTTTCACAAAATTTTAGGAAACATTTCTGATTTGTGTTCTACTTTATGTAATGGAACTGTTAACGTGGATGATGACACGAGTGTCCTGTTCTTCTAGGTACCCAAATATATCTTGTGAGTTGCTCACTTCCGATGTCTCCCAGATGAACGATAGGCTGGGGGAAGACGAGTCCCTGCTCGTGAGGTTATATAGCTTCCTCCTAAACGACTCCCCCTTGAACCCGCTACTTGCCAGCTTCTTCAGCAAGGTGCTCAGTATTCTTATCAGCAGAAAACCAGAACAGGTAAATACCATTTTCCAGAAGGTAAGTATTAGGGCTGATTGTCCTCCTGAGACGATCCCCTGTAATTGTGTTCTGAGTGTCCTTCAGTCCAGGTTCTGCAGCGGAGTGTACTTAAATACACGGACTTAACACTGCCCTCCACATCCACGACCATGTTCTAGCTTGATGTGTTCTCTTTGGATCGCCTCACGGCCCAGCACAGCAGTGTACTTTGGTCTCCTCTCTTGACCAGTAGCTGCAAGCACGAGCGCGTGGGCTGTCCGCTGGCGAAGGCAGCGCTGTGCCTCATACTGAGTGGCCGAAGATGCGAGTGGCATTGTAGTGACTGGGGAAGCGACAGTTGTTTTTGTGTTTTTTTTTCTTTCCAGTAATGATGAGCACAACACAAATGAGGCTGTAAATCAAAAAGCTTTTCCGTAAATGTAATTGATTAGTTTATACAAATGATGACAATTTTGTTTTGATTCCACTCAAAATCTTAAGTGTTTAGCTTGAGATGTCTCTGTTTATTTTATTATTATTATTTTAAGGTTTTATTTATTTATTTTAGGGAGCGAGGGAGAGAGAGAGAGAGCGCGCGAGCACATGAGCCGGGGGAGGGGCAGAGGGAGAGGCAGACACCCTGCTGAGCACAGAGCCCAAGTAGGGCTCGATCCCAACGACCCTGAGATCACGACCAGAGCCAGAGTCAGACGCTCCACCGGCTGAGCCACCCCGGCGCCTCGAGATGTCTCTGTTTAGACTGCCTTTCCCATCCAGTAGTGCTGGGCAGAAAACCCTACTTCACTGTAGAGGGAACTGTCCCACTCTCTCCTCCCCGTCTCCCCCGCGACCCCTCACATGTGTTTTGTTCCTGAACAGCTCAGACACACTTGGGAAATTGATTTTCCAAAGATCTGCCGTATGTGTAGTGGTTCTCAGAGCACGGTTTCGTGACCAGCAGCGTGAGAACCACCTGAGAATCTGACAGAAATGCAAGCCTCACCTCACACCTCATGAGTCAGACTGTCTGAGGGGGGCGCCCAGGCCATCTGGGAGTTCCAGTAAGTCTTCTAGATGGCTCTGATGCACACTGAGACTTGAGAGTCACAGCTCTAGTGCACACTGGTGTGAAGAAGGGTGTGCTTACGGGGAGATTCTGCTCCACTCTTGGAAACAGGCACCCGAGGAACAGCAAGAGCCTCCAACGCTCAGGCACGCATAGACGCGCCAGAGTGCGATGCCAGGGCTGCGGTTGGTTGAACCGGCCGGGCCTGGCTCCTCCCCGATGGGAAACAGGCTCCGTGACCCGTCCTTTGCTGTCAGCCGACATGGAGGGATGGAACTATTTTAGGCCCATCATGTCCATCCTTTGCCAACGCAGAGTGGATGCGTGTTTTATTTTAGACAAGATTGGACTTATGTTCTTAATTAGGCGGGATTATGCTCCGAGATGTATTGGAATCGAGGTTCGTTTTTCTTAGAGGGTAACCCCCGAATCCCGATTCCTGTTGTACAGGCTGTCTTTTCCTCTTCTGCCTTCTGGCGAGAACGGACGGGGCTGCTGAGCGTCCTGGCGGATTTTGCACACCGTCCCCAGCCCGAGTCCTGGTCCTTTCAGGTGGCTGCAGCTGTGACGGACACAGGCCTTCCGCCGGCATCATGGTTTTTCTCTTTGCTCTGTGCTAGGGGAGCCCAAATTCAGGGGCTCTGCTTCTCACTGTACCTTTGATACAAGCGAGAACACGCGAAGCCTCCTGGGACTCTGAGGGTTGGCGCTGCCCTTGTGGGTCCCATGTGTCGCGCCCGGGCGCTGGCGTTTGCCGATGGAGGGCTCAGAGGGGGGCCTGTCACTCGGCGGCTCCGCGTGCTTCTTGGCTTAGGGCTCTCGGAAGGAGAATGAGAGGATTCGGTCACCGTCGCTCTTCTAGCGCCTTTCTCGGTTGGAGGACTAAGGGCGGAAATGGTTTCTGTCCCGTGAGATGTGAGCGAGGCCGTGTATGGCTGCGGGGACCGAGGACACCGGGGGCCCGGCCTGGCTCCCCTGATGCAGTCGTTCAGCTCACAGGCCAGGACGGCCGGCCGCGGGGTTCCTTCGGTGTCAGAAGCGGTAGCATCTCTGCGGTGTCATCTTCCCTCCGGGACCCCTCTCTGTCCTTGTGGTACTGTCCGCAGCCCTGGCCACAGTCCGTGCCTTTGGCCTCCTGAGCTGGTGCTTTCGCCACAGAACCACGCTGTATCTCTGGCTTTTTCCTCTTTTCTCCTCCGCTGTGCTTGTAACAACTACTGTGTGACTCAGTTGTGATGGATTAATTGTGTCTCACTTCTCGAAGGCTCTTGTTGCCACATTTTACCTCCCTGTTCAGAGGAGCGGCAGGTCACAGGTGCTGCTCTGTTTGCGCCGGCGGGCGTGAAGCGATTTTTGTCATCTCTGGCTCATAGACTTCATCCCTGGGATGGCGGCAGGGTTTGTGGCTTTTGTGGCACGCCGATCTAAGTTGAAACTTCAGCCCAGCCACCGTTGGGCTCTGGCAAGACACTTCACTGGCCTGTGCCTTGGTTTTCCTATCTGGCACTCCGAGTGGGGCAGCCCCTCCTCGAGGGCATCGAGAGGGTTCTCTGAGACTTAGCTGCTGCCACACTGGCCACATTGCTTCCGTGATATTTGAAGAGATACTGGGTGCAGATGGGCAGAAGGCCCACAGGGGTGTGCAGGACAGAACTCTCTGCCTCTTCTTGCAGAGAAGAGAGACCCAGGTGGCAGTGGTAACATCTCGGGTCCCTGTGTAGCTTCCCGTCTCCTCCACGCTCACCCTCCTGGTGTCCATCTTGTTAGCGAGCAGTTGACGTCGGGCCACACGTGATGTTGTGTAGCAGCTGAGCTTGCCGCCAGGACGGACTTAAAAACACTTGTTTTTGAATTGTTTTTTCCTACTTGCTAGGGGCTGATGAGGATTTTGAGTATTTACTCTGCATTTTAGTGTAGTCTGAGGGACTTGCTTTATGTCCATAAGCTGCTGAATGGTATGTTCTTGGGCTCTCTCTAGGGCATTAAATTATTTATCCTTACTCTCTGACAGTTAATAATGAAAGTGAACAGAAATAAAAGACTTTGTTATGGTGTATTTGTGTGAGGAAACGTGTGATAATTTGAGGTTTTTTCCCAAGGGGTTTTGCGTACGCTCACAGTTAGACGGCTGCCCGGTCTCCCGTCTGGTTCCAGCTCAGCGTCTGCCAGTCCTCCACGCAGGGCAGCGGTGGGTTTCGAGAGGGGCAGTTCGAGGGGTCAGGATGGACTACGCCGGAAAGGTGGTGGTTCCCCGGTTATGTGTCTTTCAGTTTTGGTTTGTTCTCCTCTAGATTGTGGAATTCTTGAAGAAGAAACGTGATTTCGTAGACCTTATCATAAAGCACATAGGAACTTCGGCCATCATGGACTTGTTGCTCAGGCTCCTGACGTGCATTGAGCCTCCTCAGCCCAGGCAAGATGTGCTGAACGTGAGTAGAATCAGGACCCCTGCACTGGCGTGGGGTGCGGCCCCGGAGCCCGCAGGGCTGCTGGGTGCTGGGAGGGATTCCAGGGGCTTGGAGAGGAAGGTTGTCTGGGAAACGGGGGGGGGGGGGGACTTTGGGGGGGGGGGGCGGGGGGGGGAAGGAAGGAGGTTCCAAGGTACGAAGAGATTACGATTTTGCAGGGTTTTGCAGGGTTCATGTCCCAGATGTGCGCATCTGGAGGGGCCTGCGGTGTTTCTTTGTGAGCGGTCCTTTACTCCCTGCTCGTTTGGTTTTCAGTGGGAGTGGGGCAGTGGAATGGGTTGAAAATGCATTTAAAGCTTGTCTCGTGGAAAGAGCAGGAGATGCGGAGCTGCAAATCTCGTCTGGGGATTCCATGAGGCACCACTCTTGAGATCGAGACCGCACCGCAGGGTCAGGGCCGCGAGGACGCGTGTTCCAGGAAGGGAGCCGTCAGGGTAGCGTTCCTCTTGTGGTACTTCGGATCATAGGAGAAGAGCAGAATGGGGCTTACTTCCAAAAGCACACGTATTTTAAAATTTTGGTGGATGGTTATTTTAGGATACGTGTGCCTCTTGAAGAGCTGTCTTAAGTGGAATTTGGGTGGGAAGAGGGAGAGTGTGAGTAACTGAACATGAGATTCCTCACAGGCTCTCATCTTTGCCTCTTCTTCTTGTCTTCTGTCTTCTCCTCTCTGATTCTCTTCACTCCCTTTTTCCAGAACCTTCCCCATCCCGTTCCATCCCAAACCCTAGCACCTACTCATTTCTTTGAAATTAGTTTTATTGGAAATGGTGATTTTAATTAAAGACTGGAAGAACCAGAAGGAGAGGCAGGAGGGCCTATCAGGTGGTATTCCAGGAAAGGCATGTTCTGCTGAGGTGAGCAGGCATGCTTAGGCACGTGTTTGTGTGAGGGGAATGCGGTCAGGGCTGGCTCTGTAGAACCAGGCAGAGATGTCCTGAGAACCGTGGTCATCATGAAGACACCAGCTGAGGGTATCTAGTGAATGTCCTGGAGTTGCCTGTAGGAAGGTTGTTGGTTCTTTTTAGGTGTGTTTTGTGGCTATCTTTTCTCAGAAGATGTTGAAGATTCCAGGAAAGATTGTTGAGGGCAAGGGGAGGGGTCACCTTTGGATTGCTCTAGGGAGTAGTGATTAAGTATAGTTTTTTAGAATTCTTTTGTCACTTCTGAGTTGAATTTTAGCGCCATTTCTTCTGGAGCGATATGGTGATAGGCAGTTAATAAAGACTTAGTTAGGTTAGGGGAAGGGTGGTTAGAAACTTAGATTTGGGTGCCCGCCATGGCGACGTAGGTTCTTACTAATGGCTGTGGAGGCAATAGGAGTGTGGGGCTGATCCTTTCATAGTGCACAAAGTTTCCTTCCTTCTCCCCTGGTGGTCAGGCCCCTCTCCACCCTCCACCACACTGCGGCTAAAGTGTGGCCCCAGGTGTCACGTGGGGACTCAGGTCTCACCTCTGCCCTACTGAATCAGAGTGTGCGTTTTGGCAAGATCCCCAGGAGGGTGACTGATATGCCCATTTTGAAACCGATCTAAAAATACAAAGTTGGACCTCTAGCTTTGTACCCTCTCGTAGCTTTGTTTTCATCTTCCTTGGGCACCGTTCTCTTTAAGGAGCAGGCAGCTGTGCCTTTAGCAAATTGTGTTTGATTTCTTGCCACCCAGCCCCGTGCCTCCGTTTCCCCCAGTTTCCCTTTAACCTTTGGGTTTTGTTTTGAGGTGGTTTCTGGGTTGTTGTTTTTTTTTTTTTTTTTTTGGGGGGGGGTCCTTTCTTGACTGTAAGTGCCTTGTTACGTTGCTTCTCTTCCTGCCTAACATTCTGCTAGCTGATATTTAATTTATTCTCCCTGTTCTTCTTCTCTTCTTATTTTCATTCACGGCGGTACTTCACTTGTAGATGAGAAAGAGATTGTCCTGAGCAGGATACTGGCTCTTTACTAACTCCTGATGGGGCGCATGAACTCGACTGCTGTGGTGCCCTGCCCCCATGCTTCCTGTGGCTGTTTTGGTTTTGGAGTCTGAAAGTTCATCATATGTTTTAACCCAGAGGCTTGATACTAAATACTGTTTTTCTTAGTCTTTCTGAAGCTGCCCCCCTCCTTTTTTTAGATTGATTTGTTTACTTGAGAGCGTGCACAGGCATGGGAGTGGGGAGGGGCAGAGGGGGAGAGAGGATCTCAGGCAGACTCTTCTGAGGACAGAGACTGACCCTGAGATCCCAACCAGCGCTCTGATCTAGGCTCCTAACTGACTGAGCCACCCAGGTGCCCCTCTGACGCTGAGGGTGAATACTGTCTTACAGAAAATGTATGAATTACACACACACACACACACACACCCCAAACAAAATACAGACCTTTTTAGTGCTTAGTATTTGAGAACTACTCTGTGTCTAAGAAGTTGATGTTAGAATTTTTTATGTGGGAATTGTAATTTGGGGCATAGTTGGTAGTGTTGGCTGTAGTTTAAATAATATATTCACTGGCATTTTCCTTGGGGGACTTTTAATTTCCTGTAGTGTTCAAAGTCCAGAGAAACCTGTAACATTCTACTTAAAATGTGATGGATATTTCCAAGTATGTTAATCTTCATTGGGGTTTGAACAAGAGCCACGCATTGCTATGATTACCTCTACAATGTGTTTTACAGTGGTTAAATGAGGAGCAAATTATCCAGAGACTTGTGGAAATAGTTCATCCATCGCAAGAAGAAGATGTAAGTTCTCTTGTGTGACTGTAAACTTGATTTTTTTGAAAAAGTGGAACTGTGTTTATTTGGGCATAGAGCATAATTGTAGGAGGCATGAAGGTAGAGGACAGGTAAAATCTGGCATTCTTTAAGTTGACAATTTTCTAATCACTAAAGGCTTTAAAAAATATTACATTTTGCTGATGCCAGAATATTTTTCAGAAACATGGACAGCAGCAGGCCCTGGTTCTAGCACCATCTTCTGGAGCTTGGAGCTGAATCTGCTTGCTTTTGTTACAGACCTCCTCTGTCCTACTTCTTTTTCCTTCTCTACACATCGTTAGCCCAAATGGTGTGGCCGCATCTGCACTTTGTTTTCTGTTCTGGCTGCGCCGTGCAGCAGCACATAAGAATCTTTGCCACCGTTGTAGCTGTGGAGTGTTGAGCCCCTGGCACTCGTACTTCTTGGCCATTCTTGGCCATAGGCACTGACAGGTTTGTCTTTGTCCCAGGAGCTGAGGGTTGACTTGGCAATAGGATTGAGGCTGCTCTGCAGTTTGCAGACTGATCTCTGTGCTGAGGGGATGCCCGGGGTCTCCTGGACTAGCCATTGGCCCCAGTGGAGGAGGGCCCCAGCTCTGCTGCTCCTTTAAAAAAAAAAAAAAAAAAGATTTTATTTATTTGAGGAAGAGAGAGAGAGTATGAGAGAGAAAGTCAGAGGGAGAAGCACACTCCCCATGGAGCTGGGACTCCTGGGATCATGACCTGAGCCAAAGGCAGTCGCTTAACCCACTGAGCCACTCAGGCACCCCCTGCCACTGCTCCTGCTGCCACCTTCTGTCGCAGCCCGAGCCCCGTGCGATTGCCCGTGTTTAGCCCTTTCTGCCTACAGACATGACAGCTCTGCGGCTCAGCCTCCTCTCTGGGAAGGAAGTGATTGTAGTAGATGTGCGGGCTGTGTTGTGGGGAGGTCAGGGGACCTTCCCGTGTGCCTTAAGTTGCCAGTTAGATTGAAGAGTAAGACGGTGGAGGAGGACGACAAAGGGGCAAAGGTACTCAGAGGATATTCCTGCTTATAAAGCTTGATTTAGCCCCTTCTCCTTGGGTGTATTCAGATACTTTGATACCTGGAATTTATATTTAAAATTCATAAAAAGTTAACCACTAAAGGTGCTGTTGGTTCCCTTTGGGATAGTGCATCTGTGGTTTGTTCTGTTAACATTCAGAACACAGCCTGGTGTGCGCCTGCGTCGGCTGCTGCGGTGGGAGCAGCCCTGCGCAGCAGGGGCCTGCGAGCTGGTGGGGCTGGTAGCGCCTCCTGTGCCCAGGGCGGGCGTTGGATGCTTCCAGAGTGCTGCTCCCGTGTGATTCAGGTGTGGCCGGTGCAGGCTGTGGAGATTGATGATGGGAGCTTGGCCTGTCCCCTTCACAGGGCATACACGTCCATGGGCAAGGCTTGCCTGTTGCTAGGTTTGCACATTCTCAGACAGAAGAGCTGATTGCTCAATAGGAAATCATGCCAGTCTGCAGGGCTCAGGGGAAGCCCGTGTGCAGCTCTTCTTCTTTTTCTTTTCTAAAGGACAAAGCATTTGGAGCATTAACAGCTTCTTTGCCTGACTTGTAAGAAAGTTAATTTTGCCTCTGGACAGTCCCGTTGATAACTTCTGTTTTTTATTAAGTGATAAGTCACATGCTGAAGTCATACGGACCAGTTGATACTTACTAAGGAACGATTTGACTCCTCTAATTCTAGTCAGTGGACTTGCTACCCTGGTGTGTGTTGTCATCTCTGCTGGACATCACTCCCTGCCTGTCTTGGGCTCCAACTGCTCTGTCTGTGGGTGGTGCCCAGTGCCACGTGCCACAGAGCAGAATGCATTTGGGTGCTAAGATCTTAGATTTTCCTGTGAGGTAAACACACTGTACACTGGGAGACGATACAGTATTTCTTGCCCTTTGGTATATTCCAGAAAGCTATATTTGCTTTTTTTTTTTTTTTTAAATTTAAATCAGTGCTGATTTAAAAGGTGATTTATCAGCTTCCATGCTGATAAAAATAGAAAGAGTTGACCTTTGAACAACATAGGGGTTGGGGTGCCAACCCCCCATGAAATCGAAAATCCATGTAAAGCTTTCGACTCCATAAAACTTAACTGATAATAGACTGCTGTTGGCCATAAGCCTTACCAATAAGGCAGCCCATCAGTTAACACATATTTTGTGTATGTATTACATCCCATGTTCTTACAGTAAAGCAAGTTAGAGAAAAAATGTTACTAAGAAAATCCCAAGAGAAAATACGTTTAAATAAGTACTGTACGTATTAAGAAAATCTTTGTGGAAGTGAACTTGTGTGGTTCAAACCCATGTTGTTCAAAGGTCAGCTGTGTTTTGGGGGGATGTATTGTTTTCAAGTTCTCAGTTGTAGAAATTTTTCCTTGTCAGAACTTTGTTTTTTGTTTTTTTTTAAAGATTTTATTTATTTATTGGAGATCACAAGCAGGCAGAGAGGCAGGCAGAGAGAGAGGAGGAAGCAGGCTCCCTGCTGAGCAGAGAGCTCCATCTGGGGCTCAATCCCAGGACCCTGGGATCATGACCCAAGCTGAAGGCAGAGGCTTTAAGCCACTGAGCCACCCAGGCGCCCCTCCTTGCCAGAACTTTGATGCCATGTCCCTACACATAGTGATCTCTTCTGTGCAGTATTGTTAGTGAAGCTCGTTGGCCTGGCAGGATCAGGTAGTCTTGTGTCTACCTGTGTTCCTTCTTCTTCTTTTTTTTTTAACCTACATTCCTTCTTCTGAGCTTGACGTTTTACTCACCGCAGCTTCTTAATGGCCAGTGTTAATTTGTGTTATTTCTTAAGCAATTTACTCGATAACGTTTTGTTATAAACTTGACATTTGACGTGTTTTATAGTTAAAATTGTACTTTTTTCCCTTAGCGGCATTCAAATGCTTCACAGTCACTTTGTGAAATTGTTCGCCTGAGCAGAGACCAGATGTTACAAATTCAGAACAGTACAGAACCAGATCCCCTGCTTGCCACTCTAGAAAAGTATGTTTAAAATTGTTCTTGTTCTTTTTTCTTATCTTTTTTTTTTTTTAATTGATGCTATTTGTTGTGTTACCAGTGTGAGTGGTTGGTAAGTCCTCCATCTGTGGGAATCATGACCCTGCAAGATACCCTTGGGTGGGGGGAGGACCGGCTTATCCGATCTCAGCCATTTGTGATGCCCAGTGGACACCCGCAGGGTAAGAATGTAAAGAAATGACATTTATGCGTAGACTTGGAGCTTTTGAAATAGCTATAAACTAGAATTCCGTTAAGCTGTCGTAAGATGGGGTAGTGCGTGCTGAGTGTGGGTTACTGCTCCGCAGGTCTTTGGTGAAGAATAATTTCATACGCAAACTGATTTGACCCATCATGGTCAAGGATTTTACCAGAAGTTCTTCTTAGGATTTACTGTGCCTTTGCAGCTGACTGGGGGCGACCTGACCAGACCTGATTCGAAGGGTTACAAGCCTTGTGTGTTTTTTGTCTGTGTACTGCTCTGTTCTTATTTTGAGACGATTCCTTGTGAGCAGCCATCTCATGTTTGGGTGGAAAATAGGAGGAGGATGGTGTGCTGTTTTGAAATTTGTGCATGGCCAGCCCGTGGATACTAGCTTCTCTAGATTCGCGCATTTTCGGAAGGAATACCTGCCGTTGCACACGGGCACACATTGGGTCTGCGTGCCCCCAGTGAGAAGAGCGAGGAGCAAATTAGAGACGTGGTATCATTTTTAAAGTCTGTCATCTGAGAAGTAGAGTTGTATTTTCCCAGGAAAGGATTTGACTGATTCTCTGAAGTAAGCGAAACTTAAATTATCAGCTTCTAGGTAAAACGTCAGTTTCCTTCTCCACTTCTGTTATTCTTGGCACTAGGGCATATATACTCTTTTTGTAAATATAAGACATTCCACATTCAAATACTAGTAATTATAGTAGTGTAAGGTTCAACCATATAAAATTGCCCTTTGAGTAGGTTAAAAAAAAAGGTTGAACACCATCAGTCTCATGGTTCATGACAGCATTGTCTAATAGAAAGAAAAGTCAGATGTCATTTTAACTCACTGAGCCACCCCGGCACCCCTCAGATGTCATTTTAAATGATGTAGTGGCCACATTCAAGTAAAAAATAGGTGAAATTAATTTTAATAATATATTAAATTGTTAAAAATATTTGAACAGATGCTTATTTAAAAAAAAAAAATCACTGAGGTATTATACATTCTTTTCTTTGCCAGAGTTTTGGGAAAGCCAGCGTGTATTTTACACTTAGGACAGGTCAGTTCACACTCGTTACAGTTCAAGTGCAGCGGCCATCTGGGACCGCAGGTTTCCCCCAGATGCAGGACCGGGCAGCAGTTCGTGCTGAGTTTCAGCACTCCCGGAGCCTCTTTCCTGGGGAGTGTGGCCCTGGAGCCTGGGTAGGGCCCAGTTGTACAGTTCAGACTGTGTCTTTAGTCCCAGTGATCAGGCAGCTCTAAACGGAACCATACATGGCAAGAATTGGGATTATTGAATATTCGTTGGAATAAATGTCTTCAGAATCATGGTCACGATGAGTTAGGGGTCTGAGGATATCACCGGAGTTGGCAGTGGGGAAACTTACTGTACAGCAGTGCCTCCTGCATCCTTCTTGAGAATGAGAACCAGCCCCCTGTAGTATAATCAGACATGCTTCCGTGTTACGGTGATTCTTTCAGTAGCTATTGATAAAGAAAATACACAGTGACCAAAGGCTTCTACGGGTTTGGTAAACTTATTAATCATAATAGCATTTGTGTATGGCTGATGTATTACTAGGTGATAATGTACAATATTTGATAAACTGAGAAATAGAGCAATATTGTATTATTAGGCCAATCTGCTGGCCGTACATAGTATTCAGATGACCCAGCTCTTTATATGGCCTAACAGCCCACAGTTGGGGTGCCACAGTATGTATAAACACTTAAGTGTATGTGTGCTGTAGCACGTAAACAAAAGTTCGAAACGAGCTCAGGTTAGAGAGGATGGTCAAGATGGGCAGACGTACCAACAGGTCCCTGGGAAAATGGATGCGAGTGTTAGGCAGCCATTAGCTTGGGTAGCAGTCAGGGCTTAAATTGAGTATATGCAGTTTAGTGGCCCTGGAATTCTTCAAAAGTCTAAAATTCCTTTAAAACCAGTTGTGTTAGAGAAGGTTGGACTGTGCCGCATTGATTCTTGATACGAAGGAGCTTAGAATGAGTTGGAGTTTGATCTCAGTCGGGCCAGGTTGCGTTCCTCTGACTACCCGTGTACAAAGCAGTCAAAACAAAAGTGCGCCGGAGTCTCAAGACCTGGTAAAGTCCTTGCAGGGCTTCGTGTGTAGAGCAGCTCCTGTGGGGAGTTTACTAATGCTGATCCGAGAACTTGGGTTTTTTTAAATGTGAAAAAAAAAAATCCATTTCTCTGACGTGTAAATAAATGCTTTTACTGTTGAAGGAATACGAAAGCGCTCGTTTTACCCTGTCTGAGCAGCTCAGTCCTTTGGTTCGTGATTCCTTCTGTAGCGGCTGATATTCTTGTGTTTAGATAAGACTCATAATACAGTTCAGCTGTATGTTAACATCTTGACCATCCGAGTTTTGCTGGTTATCATATCATTTTGTCCATTAGTGGGACGCTTTCATGGTTGTAGGCGACTGATGAAGCCATGAGCTAGGGAGGGCCTCTCTGGGAGCCACTCCCTCAGGCGTCAGTGTCTGTGAGCCTGTGACGCACTTGTGATAAGGAAGAACATTCTTCTGGAACGAGAAGGTGGACATCTGCGCCTGGACGCTGGGTCCATACTCTCCTGTGGCGTGAGGCTGCGCTTGGACGCTGGGTCCATACTCTCCTGTGGCGTGAGGCTGCTCTTTGAAAAACAGATGTATTTCCCGTGAAAAAGCTGCCTGTTTTCTAGAGGCCAGTCTCAGGCCTAGTATTCGTTCTGTAGACTTACTGTGTGTTGAGTGATTTTTATAGTGCTGTTTTGGGTGAAGGTCTCACCATTTTAGTGCCGGTCTGGTAGTTGAAAGCTTCTTCTAGCAAGGCAGGGGGCGGGGGGAGGGATCCTCTGAAGTTAGCTTAGATACCAGTTTTATTTGCTTCCCCCAAATACAAAGGAGATTCTGTCCTACTTGCTGCCTTAGCCTGGCAAGGGGACTGGTGTTGGGTCGCAGTGAACTGAACTGTACTGCGGGGTGGCTGGTGTCTCTGCTGGGTGAGCGGCAGGGGCAGCCCAGCTGTGTGTCCCGTTGTGAGGGTGAGGGTGGTCCCAGGTTTCCAACCACTCGGATTCTGAAAATTACCAAGATCCTAAGACACTGAGACCTTCCTTGAGAACGTCCATATAAATTACCTGACAAGTTACCCTTGTGTTTTACATTCATCGTGGCCTTGAGTGTGTAATGGGAAGAGCCTGTAGAGAACGTTTTGGCTCTAGTTCAGGCAGATCTGCTTCTTGCCTCCATGTTATTTTGATTGACCAAATTTTAATTGTAGGGTGAAATGCAACAATTGATCTTTTACATGTTTTAGATCTTAGTTAATTATACATTAATGCTTTTGTGGGAAGACATTTATGGGTTATAATTAGCCTTTTTGAAAAAGTCCCCTCATTTTGTGGGGTGAGGAGCTCCAGATTTTCTTACCACCCACAGCCGCCACCACCAGCACCCTGATTGGAGTGGGAGGTGACTTCCAGTCTGGAAATACTTGTTGGCTCTCGACAAGATCGGAGGCAAGCAGGGCCCAGGTGACTCTGCTGAGGGGAGGGAGTAGGAGAGTACCTATGGGAGAGTTTGGTTTTGGAATAAGCAGGATCACTTGTCTGGTTTCATAAATGTATTAAAAGTAAAATGTTGTTACAGGAAACAGATATGCCCAAGTGGGGTTGAACCTTTTATAGAGTACTTGCCTTACTGCTACCATGCTCTTTTTCTCTGACATTACTGTTAATTAATCTGACATTACTGTTAATGTTACAATTAGCACCTGACTGTTGATTTGTTTCCCTAGGCAAGAAATTATAGAGCAGCTTCTATCAAATATTTTCCACAAGGAGAAAAATGAATCAGCCATAGTCAGTGCAATCCAGATACTGCTGACTTTGCTGGAGACGCGACGGCCCACGTAAGCTTTCCTTTTGTCTTACAAACGCTGAGCCATTTTGTTTTGCTTTTAGATTTCCTAGAAACTGATAAAAGTTGTTGGTTGATAAGCTTCGGTCTCTTGCCCTTAAACTGCAGGTGCTGAGCATGTCTCCACCGTAAGAACTCTGACTTAGTTTCAGCCGAGGTGGGCTGTAGGGATCTGGTTGAAGATAGTGTTTGGTGAGCACTGGGCACTGGCAGTGTTTGGGTATTTGCAGTTGTTACGAGAAGTAGCTACAATAAGAGGTGTCATGAACAAAATGTGTAACACAAGAGAATTGTGCTGTCCCGTTCAGATGGCAGTTCAGGAATGCTTTCTGTCTTGTGATTCTTTTCTGCACATGCTGACTTGAGTCTTCCGATGGGCTCTTCAGGGATTTCACATGTAAGGGCCCTGCGGTTCGTGAGGCTGCTTTCAAATGGGTGGGCAGAGGGCTTGCGACCTTGAAGGAAAAATTGGGGCCAAGTGTTTCAGAATCAGAAATACAGTCTGCTCTTCCCATGTATGTGCCCTGGACCAGCCAGATGATGTTGGTCATGTTACTCTTGGCAATTTATGTTCGGTGCTAATTCACTTACAGATTGTCAGAATTTTCTTATTTGTTCCCTGGAGCATGAGGGTTTGAAGAGGTGGGTATATGTGAGCGCTCCGAGAATATGTGGTTTAGAGATTAGAGTTTGTATTTTCTCACTCACTGTTAGATTTGTCCAGCGAACCAGAGGGCGTGAAGAGGACAGAGGAGGCTGCTGTCAGCATAGGAAAATCCCGGCCATCCAAGGTTTCTGGATGTACTTTTCATGGTGTCGTATCGGGTTCAGGCAAAGTAGTGAACATAGTCGTTCCGTTTCCCAAATTCCTGACCTATGTTCCCGGTTTGGTTAGTGTTTGGTCAGCGGCAATGGAAGGCAGTTTGGGAGCAGTGCTTCGAAGATCTTGTACTTTGGGGATTGTTTCTGCGGTTATGACCATCTTCTCCTGCACACTCTGTTGTAAAGAATGTTACCGGTGACTTTTAAGGTCTTCATCAGGTGGTGCGGGCCTGTCATCCTGCTCCTCGTGCTTCACGGCCGTTGTGCCGTCTCCTTGGATGGTTTGAACGCACCTGAAATGGTGCTGTGAGGCTTCTGTCAACTCCCCTGACTTGAGAAGGGAATAAATCTGAGAAAAAAGGTACATCTTCGCAAATGGAAGAAAGGAAACACAGAATCAGTTGTACAATCTAGAGCAGAGAAGATAAAACAGTAAGAAAAACAGTAGAAGGACATTTCTGACCAGAAGGAACTTGTCTTCAGATCAGAAAGTGACAAAATGCTACAAGCAAGATTAAATTTAAACGGAATGGGGGGGGAGGCACTCAGATTTTAGGTTTTTCCCGATGAGATTTATGAGTCCCAAGAAGAAAGGACAGATCTTTGAAGTATCTGGATAAGAAAAAATGGGTTAACCACAAAGCAAATCAGATTACCAGGCCTCTCGTATGTGAAGCTAAATAAAGACGGAAAGCAGAGGGCAGGACTGTGCCCCGGCGTACTGCTGCTGACTGTGGGACACGTGCGGGCAGAGCAGGCCTGCCCCGACCTCTGTGACCTCAGCGACCTCAGCATTCCATCTGGCTTCTGTCCTGGCAAGAAGTACCTGAAGCTGGACTCGACCAAAACCAAACAAAATATTAAAGAACTTAAGGGAATAATACTTTTTTTTTTTTTTTTTAAAGATTTTATTTATTTATTTGACAGAGAGAAATCACAAGTAGTCGGAGAGGCAGGCAGAGAGAGAGAGACACACGGAAGCAGGCTCCCTGCTGAGCAGAGAGCCCGATGCGGGACTCGATCCCAGGACCCTGAGATCATGACCTGAGCCGAAGGCAGCGGCCTAACCCACTGAGCCACCCAGGCGCCCAAGGGAATAATACTTACAAAAGTGGTGATAAATGAAGTGAATAGGGTTTGAAAATTACTCGTATGAATGTGAAGATTAAATATTCAGAATGAATAATTGAATAAGTTACGTGTTGGAATAAAACAATACATTTTAGATTATTTTAATAAAACTCAAGAAATAAGGAGATGGTATTAGCTCTTGGCCTTACACCAAGGAGCTGGGGTACTTTCATAGTTTCATTTTTCATCTTAGTGAAATTAAGGGTTCAGGTACGTTTTCTATAAATGCAGAACAGTAGTAGGCTAGGCCACTCCTGGAGCTCCCTAGGGGACAAGGAGGTCAGAGACACCTTAGAGTTCTAGATGCCAGGGGAGTTTGCACAAACCTGTAAGCTGTTCTCGGGGAAGCGGTGGTGGGGGGGCAGGCTGAGAATACCAGAGAAAGTGTCCTTGCAAAATGGGCCTCAGGAAACAGCAGCAGTCTTCAGGGGAAATGCACATGTCCCCACTATAATCCTTCCCCTGTCTCGTATGGAACGAAGCTCTTGGGCCACTAAGCAAAAATCCTGTGGTCATAAAGACACAGGTGAAGACACTGGTGAAGACCATTTGCAGTGGGAAGAAGGGATCAGGAAAAAATCTTCTAGGCCGTGAGAGAGGCAGGGATACATTCTGGGCTCTAATGATTAGAGATCCCCACTGAAGGAGGGTCAGTGAGAGTTAGGGACCCTTTAGCTGCCTAAGACAGGCTAACCCAAAACGACACCTTTCCCTGCTGCCCCCATTCCATCAGGCCTCCAGTAACAGCAACAGTCAGCTGATGGAGGTAAGGCTGGGGGGGGGGGGGTCTTTGTCAGGCTCAGGAACAAGCCTAAAGGGCTTAGCTTCAGCTAAGAGTAAGCTAAAGTGTGATGTGGAGAGAAACTTGGCAAACCAGCCTTAACTATAAATACAGAGTAACTTGAGACGCATTTGAAGTCTGTAATACGCTGAGGGGAATCAGTCCTAGCAAACCTAGCTCAGCTGTTGACCTCAGATTGATTTAAACCCTATGCTGAAGGTCTAGAGAGAAAGAGATGTGTTGGTTCCAGAAATAATGTTTACATTGGCTTATACTGCCCTACACAACTTGCCCACCTTTCAATCAAAAACAACCAAAAAGATAAACAAGATAAAAGGAATCTCAAAAAACTATGAGTACGAGTAGTCAGTAGAAAAAGATTTTAAAATGCTGGAACTGTCTGACAGTGGAATTTAAAATAACCGATAAATATGTTAAAAGATTATGGGGGAAAAGGAACAGTATGTAAACAGGTGGGGGCTTTCAGCAGAGTGAGGGAAGAGCATAGGAAATGCCAGAACTAGAAACCACAGCAGAAATGGACAGTGCCTGTGAGCTTATTGGTGAACTTGGACTGACTTGAGGAAGGAATCAGTAATGGGACATTAGAAATTATCTACATTGGACCATGAAGAGTTAAACCAAAAACACTTGGTTTGTGAGCTACAAGGGTCTATAAGTAGCGATACGCCACTGGAAAAGAGGGTGAGTGCCCAGATCTTGGTTTCTCACACCATTCTCCAGAGAGAGGAACCAGAGCTCCTTGGAGAAATGGCCATTCCTGTGATGGGGGCAAGAGGAGCCTAGAGCATCGCGTAGTACAGAAATAAGGAAGTATTAAAACTACAAAACTTTGCAGTGTAAGTGGCAGGGGTTATGTCAGAGGAACGCAGGAGCCGGCTGAAAGAGCTTTCATTGGCCAAAGCTGATTCACACAATCAGTGACAACAGCATAATAATTGGTACAATAAAGTAAAGCTGTGTTGTCTTAGTACCCGAAGTACAGAATATGCACTGGTTCGTACTGTTAGAAATAAATGGAGGAGATGGGACAGATGTCCCCTGGAGAAGAATTTCAAATGGTTCATGTAAATGCTTCCTCCTCAAAGGGGAAGAACTAAACTGCCCTCTTCTCAGTGTAGACCATGCGCTGTGACTCCTTCCAAAGAGTTCTTTGTGGAAAGGTAACAAAAAGAGCAACTTGTCAGTGACTCTGGCAGACACTTCCTCAGCTGGATAATCAAAGTGATGAGCCAGCGCTAAGTGCTGTTGACAGTTTGCACTTTTTTTCACGGGGTAGTAACAATGACATCTTACCTGTGGTCTCTGTCTCAGAGACCCTGTGATCATGAGGAAAACATAAGACGGATTCCAGTGAAGGGACATTCTGCAAAATACCTAACCAGTGAAGCCTGAGTAACTGTCACAGCCAAGAGGAGTGAAGGAGACATGACAACTAAATATAATGCAATGTCTTAGGTGGGCTCCAAAATGAAGAAAGGCCTGCAGGTGGAAACTGAGGAAATCTGAATAAAGTGTGGATTCTATGTATCACCCATGGTTTATTGGGACTTGTGTCATACTAGTGTACAATAATAATAACGGGAAACCGGGTGTGGGTTATGTGGGAATACTGTGTACCACCTTTGCAAGTTTTCTGTCAGTCGGGAACGGTTCTGATAGAAATGAAGAGAGCATCTGGAGAGAAGGCCGGTGGGAATGCAGAAGCTGGAGCAGCAGTGGCAACTGGGCTGCCCGAGTGACCCTTGCAGAGCCTTGCCGTGGCCACATCACGGTGCACAGTCTTTTCAAATGCACATGGGACTTTTATCAGGGTAGATCAGAGTCTCAGCCATGAAACAAACCATAATGAGTTAAAATAATATACACAGTATTAATTCAGACCATAATGGGTTTAAACTAGAAATCAATAGAAAAAGATTGCTGGAATGAAGCAACACACTTTAATAAATAACCCCAGGGTCGAAGAGGAAATTAAGAGAAATGAGAAAATATTTTGAACTAACTGATAATGGAAATGGGGCACATTAGGATTTGTGGAATGAAGTGAGAGTAGAAGGAGGAAAGTTCTAGCATTAAATGTTTGTATATATATAGTTTAAATATATTTATTTAAGAGAGAGAAATCACAAGTAGGCAGAGAGGCAGACAGAGAGAGGGGGAAACAGGCTCCCCGCTGAGCAGAGAGGCCGATGCGGGCCTCCATCCCAGGACCCCGTGATCACGACCCGAGCCAAAGCCAGAGGCTTACCCCACTGAGCCATCCAGGCACCCCATTAAATGTTAAGAAAGGAAGACAGAGTTTAAGGAAGACAAAGTTTTGTGTCTGGGATCTAAGTTCCCACCTTAAGAAACTGGTGAAGAAAGAGCAGAAGAACCCATAGCGAGCAGAAGGGAGGAATTAATAAAGATAAGAGCAGAAAACAATCAGAGAGATTGAGAAGGGAAAAATAATGCAGAAAATCAGTGAGACCTAAATGTTCTTTCTTTGAAAGGATCAATAAAATCAGTTAATCTCTAGCCAGATTAATGAAGAAAATGTAGAAAAGATCCTCATTACAAATTGCAGGAGTGGAGGAGAGGGCATAACTGCATTCACACAGACATTAATAGTAAGAGGATACTCTAAATAACTCAGGTGACAGTTTCAGTGAGTTAGAGGGGATGGGTAGCTTCCTTAAAGGAGGAGTACTGCCAAAGCTCACTGCAGAAAGTAATAGGTAAACAGCCGTAGCAAAATTGAATTCCCATTTAAAAGCTTCCAACAAAGGAAACTCTTGGCCCAGATTGGCTTCATTGGTGAATTCCTCCGAAGATCTAAGGAACTTCAAGAACATGGAAAAGAGGACGTTTTCCAGCTCCTCTTAGGAGGCCATCATTACTTGGAAACTAGACCAAAATATTACAGGGAAGAAAACCACCACAATTACGCAGGAGCCTAGATGCAGAATTCCTCAAGAAAGTATTAGCAAATTAGACCCGGCAGTGTATTAAAAAGACAATATATCATGACCAGCTGTGGTTTATCTTGGGAATGCGAGGCTCGTTCACCCTTCCCAGATCAGTTAGTGAGAATGGCCAAAATCCAGAAGATGGACACCACCAGGGGCAGGTGAGATTGTGGATTAACAGGAACTCTTATTTGTGGCTGGTGGGGACGCAGAATGGTACAGCCACTATAGAAGACAGTTTGACAGCTTTTCACAAAACTAAATATAATCCAGCTCCTTGGTATTCACCGAAAGGAGTTGAAAACTGATTCCACACAAAAACCTGCACATGGGTATTTATGGCAGTTTTATTCACACTTGTCAAAACTTGGAAACAACCAAGGTGTCCTTCAGTAGGTGAGTAGGTAAATAAATCATGGTATATCCAAACAAATATTACTCAGTGCCAAAAAGAATGAGCTGTCAGGCCTTCAAAAGACACCAAAGAACCTTGAATGTAGATTACTAAGGGAAAGAAGCCAGTGCAAAGACTACAAACTATATGATTCCAAATACATGACTTTCAGGATAACGGAGAACTGGGGGGACCATGAAAAGATGAGGGGTTCGCAGTGGGGAGATGAAAAGGCAGAGCATAGAGGACTTTTAGGACCGTGAAAATAGCATGATGCCACAGTGATGGGTACGTGTTGGCATACGTTTGTGTAAGTTCCTTAGGATCCCTGGAATGTTCAACACCGAGAATGAACCGTGATGGTTGACTGTAGACTTTGGGTGATTATGTTGCGTCGTTGGTGGGTTCAGTGATTGAAACAGACCGCTGTGGGGGTGAGGTAGGGGGTGTTGGTAATGGGGGCGGCTGTGCGCATGTGGGGACAATCTCTGTACCTTCCCCTCCACTTTACTGTGAACTTAAAACTGCTCTGTAAAAATAAAGTCTCAGTGAAAAAAATCAGTCTATGTAACTCATACTAACAGATTAAAGAGGAAAGACCAGTCATTTCAGTAAATTCCTTTATAATGAAAACCTCTTAGTAAATTAGTAATGGATGGGATCTTAGAAATTGATAAGGCTTCCGTTAAAAACAAGTCCATAGTTGATAGCGTTCTTAATGATCGGAGACTGAAATGATAAAATCAAGAAACATTGCAAGGATCTTCACCATTGCCAGTCCCAGCCCGCAGAGTAAGGCAGGAGAGGAAGACAGAAAACTGAATCTGTTTGCAGAGGTCAGGATTGTCTTCATAGAAAATCCTAAAAAAATACACAAAATAACCTCGTAGAACTAACAAGTAAATATAGCAAAATTATAAGATGTAATAAGGTCAGTATTCCAAAATGAGTTGTATTTCTTTATAATAGCAACAAACAACTGGAATTTGGAATTTTTATGAAATACTGTTTACTGTAGCACAGGGAAAACAAAACAGCTGGATATACATCTGTTTACAGATACACTGCTCAGTATTGACGGGCTGGAAGAGTGCCTGGTAAATGGAGAGAGCTGCTGCGTTCATGGTTTAGAAAGTTCAGTGTTGGTGGGAGGCCACTTCTCCCCAGGCTGATCTGGAGTGTCTGTATAATTCCAGTCCAAATCAGAGCAGGAGTCTGCTAATTTCTATAGAAATTAGCAAGCTCATTCTAAAACTTACATGGAAATTCAAAGGAAATACAGTAGCCAGAATAGTTTTGAAAGAGAAAAGCAGAATTGGAGTGCTGGCACTCTCTGATCTAAGGCTGCGGTAGTCGGGACCAAACGAAAGGATAGACACACAGATCACTGAACAAAACAGTCCAGGAGCAGGCCCTCGCGGTATGTGGTCAGCTGGTTTTCGACAGAGATGTGGAGGCAGTTCAGTGTAGAGCTGCCTTTTCCACACATGGTGCTAGTACATCCATCTGCAGAAAAAGGGTGAGGGGCCTCAGTGTGTGCCTTGCCCATTACGCAGAAGCTACCTCAAAATGAATCCTAGGGCTAAATGTAAATCCCAGAACTATGATGTTCTAGGAGAAGGTAGAAGGAGGTCCATGGGCTATGTTAGGCAGAGATTTTGTAGATGTTTATCACCAAAGCCCGACCCATAAAACAAAAGCTGATAACGCGGATTTCATAAAATGCTCTTTAAAAAAAAAATTATTTATTTATCTCAGAATGAGAGAGAGAGAAAGTGCTCGAGCAAGCGTGTGCACACAGAGCTGCAGGCAGAGGCAGAGAGAGAAGCAGGCTCCCGACTGAGCAAGGAGCCCGACGCGGGACTCCATCCCAGGACCTTAGGATCATGACCTGAGCTGAAGGCAGCGGCTTAACTGACTGAGCCACCCAGGCATCCCCATCAAATGCTCTTTGAGAGACTCTGTTGTGGGGCGCCTGGGCGGCTCGGTTGAACATCCGGCTCTTGATTTCGGCTTTGGCTGTGGTCTCAGGATCCAGGGATTAAGCCCTATGTCCTCCAGCTCTGTGCTCAGTGCAGAGTCTGCTTGAAGATTTCTCTCCCTCTGCCCCTCCTCCTGCTGGAACTCTCTTGTTCACTCTCACACATACACTTTCTAAAATAAATAAATCTTTAAAAAAAAAAACAAAAAACAAAAAACTTGTGAAAGGAAAAAGAGCCACAGACTGTCAGAATATTTCCAAATCATGTGTCTGGGAAAGGACTTAAGAACACTCAAAACTTTAATAACAAGGAAGACAGCCCAGTTTTTAAGGTCAAAAGATTTGAGCACTTAATAAGTAAAATGTATTTGTGTAGCAGATACACACATGACAAATGGCTGTCATTTGTCATCACTGAAGTTCAAGTTAAAACCCCATTGAAATGCTGTGCTGCACCTTTTGAACTTGTATTTCTTTCCTGTGGCTGCTGTAACAAATTACCACAGACCGTGGCTTAAAGCAGCAGAAGTTCCTCTCTCTCTCTCTGAATGCTGAGGGTCCAGGATCAGGCTGTGAGCAGTGCCACCTGCGTCCGGGGACACTAGTGGGCGTTCATCCTCTGCCTCTTCCAGCTTCAGTGGCTGTTGGCCTTTTTTGACTTGTGGCCACCTCTCTCCTTCTTTACATCACCTTCTGTCTATGTGTCTGTGTCTCCTCTCTTTGGAGGACATTTGGGATGTCATTTAGGGGCCATCTGGATAATCCGGGATAATCTCATCGCAAGATCCTTAATTAATTACTTCTTTAGTCAAGGTAACATTCACAAGCTGTAGGGATTAGTGTAGACCTCTTTGGCGGGGCGGGGGCACCGTTCTGCCCACTGCATAACCAAGCCAAACAAGCCAGACAGGGAGTCCTCAGTGCTAGCGACCGCGGAGAACGGCTGGAGGTCCCGCACGTTCCTGTTGGGGACGGAGAGTCCTAGGACCGCTTTCTCAAAGCGGTCCGCGGAGTTCCGTAGCCGTTCATTGTATTACCCAGCGGTCTCTTAGGTATTGTCACAAGGAAAACGTATCCCTCAAGACTGTGAGTGAATGTTTATGTTGCCTTTTCCATAATCACACAAAACTGTAAACAGTCCAGAGTGTCCTTAAACTGGTAACCGGATGAAGAGGCTGTGGCACCTTCAGCCGCGAGAAGGAACGCACTCTCATACGGAAAACATTCAGCACTTCTCGTGCCTTTCCACATGTAACGCAGTCTGGATTGAACATAGTTCTGCTTGGAAACATCAGCGTGGTTTTTGTTTTGGAGTCGGTGAATTCTTACACACATCTGGAGGAGTGAAAGTGTGAGAGCAGCCGGGAGATGCCGAGCGTACCAGTGATGAAGCGGCCTCCTGTGCGTCACACGCGCATCACTGGTTGAATGACCGTGGCGGTGAGGCAGCAGTTCGTTCCACACTGCGGATACGGGCTAGCGCCTGAGTCAGAGCTGGTGTAGAAAATGATGCTCACGAAGTATTTATTAAATGAACAAATAAGGTTTATATGAGTGCTTAAGGAATTCTAGTATATGGTTTTGTATGCTTTTTCACGTAAGGCGGGAAATGTGGATTTTTTATGAATGCGGTTTAGACGGTGTCTCACCATTTGAGAAGTACCGTATCTGTACCTGTTTTGTGTGAAAAATAAGTTCCAGATGAATTAAAATACTAGAGGAGAAGTGTATACATACTCTTAGAATTATGGGCTTGTAAGGAACTTCTGAGCATGGCTCCATGGATAGAAACTGTGATAAAAGCTGTATTGGGCCACATCAGTTATTTTCTAAACCCCTAAACATGAAAAGCACCAGAGCAAAAGTTCTTCCCATTCCCCTTTCCCTCCATCGAATTTCCCAATGCCGTTATGTGCGGCTCTGAATTAGAAGCGGTCTACACGTGTGGAGTGCTTTCAGAAAGTGTCCTAATAGCCGCTCTCCAGCTTTGCGTGAGTGCACCCCTCCGCGGTGGGCCCCAGAGAGACCGTGTAGACGCACCCGGTGTCCGTAGGGGAACACACAGCTAGTGCGTAGGGATCCAGGGCCGGGGCTCTGCCGCTGCGTCCTGGACTACTGGTTTGCCCTGATTCCCAGCTGACAAGCCACACCTACATTCTTAGGCCCCCCCCCCCCCCTTAGGTCCTTCCTCCTCCCACTTCGAGACCCTGTGGCGCATGTGGTCATTAAGGCCCATTGGGATTGCACGCCTCATTTTACTCGTAATGGGTTCTCCTGTCAGCAGTAGATTAAAATGAGTGCAGAGTGAGCTTTATGGGGCAGAGTGACTTATGCTTTTTAAATAGGAAACAGTGTTGGTTACCCAAGGAAAACTGTATGGAACAGATACAGGCTTGTTGACTATCAGCATCCCAAATAGCACACAGTGCGGTGTGCCCTCCAGTTCAGGGATCTGATCCCTTTCTCTTTCCATGCCTCCTGGTAGAGACCTGCTGTTGGTATCAGGTATAAAGGGCGTAGAAGGTTTGGGAGGATGGGAAGGAATCACATGTAACTTCTCGACTCTGTAGGCCTGTGGGTCGCAGGCCCTGTGGCTGCTCCCCAGCAAGCTTGTGTTAGACCCTCTTCCTATCGCTCCAGAAATGTTGATCTAATCATATTTATGTAGCTTGTATGGATCTACCTACATGCTGATAGGGAACACCTTAATTTGTTATGAAATTATATTAAAATTAACTTGCTTTGTTTTAAGATTTGAAGGCCATATAGAGATCTGTCCACCAGGCATGAGTCATTCGGCTTGTTCAGTCAACAAGAGTGTTCTGGAAGCTATCCGAGGAAGACTTGGATCTTTTCACGAACTCCTGCTTGAGCCACCCAAGGTAGGGCAGCTACCTTAAGCATGGCCGGGTCATGGCTGGCCAGGTCAGTAATTTGGTTCACACACTTGTTAGAAAGTAGATGACCTTGTGGGGAATGGAACTGGTGATGACCTCCAGCATGTACAGACCAGCCCTTCCAGCTGTTACTGCTTTCCAGCTGGTTTTTAATTGGCTTTTATCTGATGTAGTGTCCGTATTGATGAATGGAGTAGAATTAAAAATAAGCAAAATATTTATCTATTTCGGAAACAAAGCTTTTCTTTCTTTCTATAAATTCTGGGTACTTTTACGCCGGTAAAATAAACAGTCCTCACACTGTGTTGTTTTCACTTTTGAGTTTAAGTTAATCTTTTAGGAACTGATCTTTGAGACTGAGTTGCCTTATTCAGAGTTGGAGGGTGGGTCAGTCTGATGGACAGATACCTTGTTGAAGGACTAGTCGGCAGAGCGTGACTCGGAGTGCTAGTGTTTCCTTGGGGAGCACCAGCTTGCTAATCCACAGCGACTTTACTCAGGGAGCCTGCCGAGAGCACGGGTGGCAGGCCCCATGAGGCAGCGCTGTCCACAGACCCCAAGTGCTAACCGCTGCTGCTCCCCAGCCCTCGGGGGCGGTGCGGAGATTAAGGTCAGGGTCAGGAGCTCTTCCTGTTAGACTCTGTGGAAGACGCAGGTCTGTGAGGGGTCCCCTGCTGGCACCAGTTCTGACATTTCCCTTTTTCCTCCTGCCCTCGGTCATCGCCAGCAGTGGCCTAGCTGCTGTAGTACGTGTCTCTGAGGCATCTCCTCTGCAGGGTGTTGGGAATTGAAGATCGTAGTTTTTCCCTTCTACGTGAGGTGCTTTCGATGTAGTTTAGCGTTTGTGGAGGGGGAACACAGAATCATTTGTGTCCTTGATGCAGAGAATCGAGTTCAGCTTCAGTTGATCTCTTCAGACGGCTGATGCCACCAGTGTCCTGTTGTCTTGTCTGTGTTCAGCCGGTGCTGGGTGCGGGCCAGAGCGCTTGGCGTTCACGCTCCGGGACGGTGCCTCTGCCGGTGGGTAATGGTTGTGGTCAGTGGTGTCCTTCCTGGCAGACGTGAGAAGCAGCGTGGGAGAGTGAGGAAAGAAAAGGATTTATTTAGAAGAAGCGGAGTCCGTGAGTTCAGTTCTGTGTGTGGTTTTGCTACGTGGCATGTACGAGTAGATTCCTGAAGCTTTCTCACGCGTCTCTTGGTCGGAGCTGCCTTGCAGGAGTCCAAGTGAGAACCTTCCGACTCCATTCGGCCTTGAGAGGAGCGGGCAGAGGAATCGGGAAAAAGGCAGCCTCGATGCTGGGTTAGAATTCCCCACCCTTTCCTCTCACACCTGTGAGATTCTCAAGTGTCCTGGGTCTGTCTTCTGCGACCAAAGTATAGAGATTCCCTTTTATGGCCAGTAACAGGTTGGAAGTTGATCAAGCGTCAGCGCTGTGATCCAGAAGCAACTTCTGAGTTTGCATTTTTCTCACAGATTGTGCGAAGATTGCAGACCGCGTTCCCGAACCACTTTAACTTGTCTGATGCAGTTTCTGGTCGGGTTTGGAGTATTGATTGCACTTTCATCCCCACAAACTTCTGCAGCTTTTTGCTTTTTTCCTGTGGCGTTTGGAATGTTGAAGCGGGGACACCGGATTTCCTGTGGAATTCCTCGTCCAGGGGAATTACTTGATTCCCCTCTTGGTTATTGCGTCATATTTTGAAGATCTCAAAATCAGCTTTGGCTTTTCCTTCAGATGTGAACCTCAGGCCACGCGGTCTGCAGGGTCCGTGTGCCTAGTGTTTCGAATTAGCACACCCTCCTCCCCCTCTTGTTTGTTTACCGAACTGGATTTAATCAGAAAGCTGCTTCTTCCTCAGAAAAGCGTGATGAAGACCACGTGGGGTGTGCTGGACCCTCCGGTGGGGAACACCCGGTTGAATGTGATCAGGTTGATCTCCAGCCTCCTTCAGACAAACACCAGCAGCATCAACGAGGACCTCATGGAGCTGAACAGCATTGGGGTCATATTGGTAAGATTGCCCCCGAGAGATAATTTGCCCATGATGGTTTATGGATATACAGCGCGTTAAAACCTCACAAATTGGCACTGTTTGTCCGAGACTCTTCTTGTTCTGAGCATGAATGCTCTTTTATACGGTTCTTGTCTGGAGTTCATGGTCAGTTTCTAATGCTCTTGAGTTTTCAGTATTTGTAAGCGCTTTGTGTAAAGAAGTGCAACAGAAAATTTCAGAGATGACTCAGATGTAGACTTCTCTCCCAAGCAGCGCCGCCTGGCTCTGGTGATTGAGTGTAGTCCCCTTCCCCAGGGGATTGTGTCAGCGATAAATGGCTGCTGGTGACAGCATCGTTCTCTTGTCCTAATTAGCAAAGGGACAAGTGTTTATCGTCTTTGTACTGACACAGATCTGTATAACGTATCAGTATGTGGTCTTTCGATTGGAGTTCAGATTCTTCCTTAACACACACAGCTATTAGACTGCTTGTTAGTGGAGGCAGAAACGGAGAGCTCAGGAATTACCTGGATTTCCCTCACCCTTGAGTTTCCCAGTTCCCAGGTGTGTGCTTAGAATCCACAGACTTAGCCCTGGTAGCTGCGCTTGCTTTGTCTGTCCTGCCACCTGCCAGCGCAGAAGGCACAAGGGCTAACGCTTAGCAGGTGTCGTGAGACAGCTGGCCACAGCGTACATTGGGGGGAGTTTGGGCTGTTTGCACCCTACACAGAAGACATGGTAATGTGCATTTATACACCTCTCTTGGCTGATGCGGGCTGTAGATGCCTTTGTGAGAGAGATGATCTGTTTTTTGCAGATCATGGCCACAGAGGGGACATACTCTGTGGCTGGTAAGTGGTGGAGCCAAGATTTGAATTCACAGTCAGTTTCCAACGAGTGCTTGTTTTATCAACCAGACCGTGTGCCACTGGCTATCATTAGATGCTTTTAGTTATATTTCAGCTTGGGGTTAAGTGATGGCAGTATAGGGATAGAGAACAGGAATGTGTTGGAGCGAGACAAAACATTTAAGGACACAGTCTCTTTGGTGAACTTAACTGCTACCCCTGGGGACATAGTTTTTGCCCTGCCCTCTGACTGGTGTATAAAACTCGAGGCACATAACTTTCTTCCCCTGTCCCTGAAGTCGTCAGTTAGTAGCCTCTAATCTTGCTGATAGTAAGTGTGCAACTATTGTTAACTCATTCTGTTGTTAATCTTTAGAACTACTTTTGAGTGACAGCAAATTTGACAAAACTGCTAAATGGGTCATTAATCATTTCCTTTTTCTTTTGAGTTTAGATAAGCAGACTCAAAGAATGTCCTGAATATATACTTGATGCAGTTTGTGCTGTTCGAAATTGTCTTTCCTTTTTGTGGTACTGTCAGCTTTTCGAGCAATCTGGAAACCCATGTACTTGGAGGAGGTCCACATGTCACCCTTCTCAGACCTGTCTTCTCTTGCTCCGTTCACTGATAGTTCCAGGAGTTCCAAAGGCCTGAGTGGTTAGAACCAAGTGCTTATTCACACTCAGGCTGTGCGTTCCTTGAAATTGGAGACTTTCTGTCTGTCTGTCTCCCACATTGCACCTAACCCCATGTCTTGCACACGTTTGTTGAGTCCAAACAAAACTCGGAAATTTCTTCAAAAAGTTTTGGAAGTTAACTAAACTTAATACCTTTTATTATGGAAAATGTAGAAGAATACTATCTCTTTGAGGAACTAACTGTTGTCTTCCCTTGTTCATTGTTGTTTTCTCCTGGATTCTGTGCAAATGCTGGCATGTGGAAAGAGCAGATGTGCTATTTAGTCTGTGTAGTAGCTTTCCAGACCCCCTTTAAAGTAAACTTGTGTTCCTTTTAATGAGTCCTATTGGACTAACAACATACCATGTTTATTTTATTAAACCCCTGTTTGGGAAAGGTATTAGAATAATGGCTTTAAACATTGAAGTAACTGAATAAAAGAAAGCGTCTTTCTTTTTTGTAGGACATGTTCTTCAAGTACACGTGGAATAACTTCTTACACACCCAAGTGGAAATCTGTGTTGCACTGATCCTTGCAAGCCCTTTTGACGATACAGAAAAGAGCACAATTACTGACCAGGACTCCACTGGTGACCATTTGTTACTGAGACACGTAAGCTTCCCGGGGTCTCTTTGCTGCTGCTCCTGGTTCTAGCGTTTTCCCACTCGAGCGGTGTGGAATGAATCAGATTTCAAGGTCAGGGAATTTAACTCCTGTATTCGTCTCACTGTTGGCCCCTGATTCTGTGAGTCATCTCCTGGACAAACAGCCATTAGCTGAACTTTCAGGAAAAACGTCTAAGTGGTCTACTTATTTGCTAAAAACAGTCGACTTGAAGATTTAGAAATCTTCTGGAGATTGAAAGAACCGTAGAAATTGAGCGACTACAGAAAGCGTTTAAAGAGTTGTTCGGCGTGCCAGTTTTAGTTTGTGGGCTGAGCACAGGACAGGAGCGTGGCAGAGGCGGGCTTCGTGCCGCGCTGAGCCTCTTCTGTGGGTCTGTTTCCTTTTGTTAAACACGAGAGGTTTTCACTGAGGCAGCCTTCTCATTTCTCCTTGCTCCCAAGTTGTGTGATTGTGTGCGCTTCCCTAGCTCACGCTGGCTTCCTGCCAAACCTGGGAGCCGGGAGAGGCTAGTCCCTGGAGTAGCAGGCGGAAGGGAAAGAGCACTGACGCTGTGCACATCCCCAGGGCATTGCGCGGCACTGGGGTTTGCCGGAGCAGGCGCCGCCGGTCCCGAAGGACGAGGGTTGCTCAGATTCCTAGACAGAGACCGGCCAGACTGGCCAGGGCCTCATCCTCTTGATTCCTTTTGCATTTTGTTCAGGCTCTGTATTTCTGAGCTCGCTTTTCACTGCTAATAAAACCTGGCTTCGCTTTAGGTCCGCTGCTCACCTGGGGCGGTGTTTGCAGTATTGCTTCCCAGGCCATGCTGCGGGAGGTGCGGGTCTGGTCTCGGGTTCCTGTAGTGTCCTGGCGGCCTTGAGTACATTTATTAGCGCACTGCGTATGCTAAAACCAGCAATTTGCAGCTAGATTTAGCTTGCTGGGTAATGCACGCCACTGTTCTATTCGAATAGCGTTCTGTCGTACTTTACAATTTTGCCACTTTGACACTTGTATATGAGTTAACTGGAATATTCCTTTTTATTCAGCTTTTTCAAAAATGTCAGCTAATAGAACGGATACTGGATGCCTGGGAAATGAATGAGAAGAAACAGTAAGTAAATTGTTCTTCCATAGAAAATCCAGTGTGATTTTTTAATTTGAAGAAAAGATCTGCCAGAGAAAATAATTAACGTGGTACCAGCCCACTTTATAGTTACAAATGGTTGTCTTGGGACTTCCAGATTATTTATCATAGCAGATCTTTTGCCCTGTCTTTCTGCCTCTCTACTGGGGAATCCAGGGGCTGGCTGCCTTTGAAACTTCTGGCCCTTTTTGAATAGCTGTTTTTCTGGCAGGAATACTACAGAGGCTAAAGGCAAGAGTCATAAAGCCAAGTCCTCTGTGTGGATGCTTTAACTTAGCAGGTTCGTCCTGCTTACCCCATGGACTCACTGTAGACAGAGTCACTTCATGCATGGGAGGAGGGGGTGGGAAGTTGGCCTAGTAATTTTTGTTTAGAAAATTTCCGTTCGCTAGGACACGTGGGTGGCTCAGTCGGTGAAGCGTCTGCCCTCAGCTCAGGTCATGATGCCGGGGTCCTGGGATCAAGCCCCACATCAGGATTCCTGCTCAGCAGGAAGCCTGCTTCTCCCTCTGCCTCTGTTGTTCCCCTGCTTGTGCTTTCTCTCTCTCTCTCCGGCTCTGTCTCAAATAAATAAATAAAATCTTTTTAAAAAAAGGCGGTGGGGAGAAAATTGCCATTAGCTGATTGGCAAGATTACTTGAGCATTGATACGGGTAATTAGTTTTCCACATGGATCTTTTCCTCTCCTGTGCCCTGGGGGCCTTTATAGCAGCCCGTAGACTCTGAGGCGGGCACAGTGTGTGTTTGGGGACTACCCTGAGGACATGCTTCTTGCGTTTGTTTTGTAAGTCGGGTTTACTGAGGTGCAGTTCTCGAGGTGGAAGCTCACCCTTCTGTACATGTTTCTAGGCGCTCGGGTGAATGCGTGCACTTAGTGTAAGCACTGTGGTGCGGCTCAGAGCGTCTCTTCGGCCCAAAAGCTCATCTCGTGTGCCTTCATAATTGAACCTGTGCCAGGAGTTTTCTTGTTCAGACTTCTCTTGTGGCTGCTGGAAGGTCTAGGAGCTAAAGGGAGGTGTCAGCTTTATTAGCCTGTGTTAGGTTTGGTCTTTAAAGAGTGCCTGCTGGCACCGACGAGATTCTCCCCTGACTCTGGGACACCTGCGTTTAGTTCGAGTGTGGCCGGGGGCTCGTCTCAGAGGACTTCGGATACATTCTTCCAAATGAAGCTCCCTTGGGGGTGCTGTGTGTGGCCAGATCAACATCTCTGGTTTTGTGTTTGACCCCATGTTCGCCCCCTCGTGCATGGCCTGACCTCCCTTGCTCTCCGTGTGCTCTGTTTCCCCTCAGCTCCGTCCTCCGGAGGCTTGACTATTAACAGACCCGCGGGTTGGGAGGGGGAGGGTCCTGAAAGAGTTTTTCTAAGGTTTCCTTATCCCAGAAACCTAAAGGACGACAAGAGCCTTGGGGCAAAACCCTGGCAGGTGGGCCTTCGTTTTCACTTGTGGGAGCACGGGTGCAGCATCTGACCGAGAAATTGCCTGCCAGGAACGCAGGGGCCTGAGACCTTCTTGTGAAACCAGAGGAGGTTCTTAGCAGCTCTGTTGAGATCAGTTCTGTGTCTCTGATCCTTAGCTGTCCCCAGACCTTGTAAGATTATTAGTGGATATTCTATTTTTCAGAAAAACGGAATAGGCATGAAGGCAAGCCTTCAAGCATAGTACAGCTTTTTTAGCGGCTCCTGAAAGATTGTCCCTTTAAACAGAAATCTCTTCAGTTTGTTCCCTTCTGTCTGCTAAGCAAAGTCTTTTTGGGTCAAGTAGAGAATTCACAGCAATGTGAACGGTTGTCTAAATAGGTGGGTTTGGAGGGTGCCTGGGGCGCAGCTCATTGAGCATCTGTCTCCGTTTCCGCTCAGGTCATGATCTCGGCATCATGGGATCGAACCCTCGGTCAGACTCCACAGTCAGTGCAGAGTCTGCATTGGGCTCTCCTTCTCCTCCCATCTCTCCTCCACGCCCCCCCCCCCCAATAAATAAATCTTAAGAAAATAAAATGAATGGGTAGACTTGGGGCACTTGAGTGGCTCAGTCAGTTAAATGTACTGCTCTTGGTTCCAGTTCAGGTCATGATCTTGGGGCTGGGAAATCAGGTCTCCGTGCTAGGTGTGGAGCCCGTTTGAGATTCTTTCTCTCCCGCTGTTCCCTCCCCCCTAATAAAGAGAAAGAGAGGGAGAGACATTGGTGGGTGGATTTAGTAAAGATGGGTCCTGGTCAGGAAGCGTAAACCCTAAATCGGGGGAAAGGGGTGGGAGTAATTGATGTACAGATGTTCCAGGTGCGGTGCAGGCCCAAAACCAGCTGAGTACCCCTTGCCTCACCTTGGCCAAATCTCAAAACCAGCCATTGTTTTAACTTGAGAAATGCCACTGGTAGGCAATTATGTCTATTAATTGAGCTGAGATTATGAAGATTTGATATTTTTTAGCAAAATTCTCACCTTACATTCCTGCAGTCTTTTTAAATTCTGAAAAATAGTTTCATAAAAAGATACAAAGGAAATCGGGGCGCCTGGGTGGCTCAGTGGGTTAAGCCTCTGCCTTTGGCTCAGGTCATGATCTCAGGGTCCTGGGATCGAGCCCCGAATCAGGCTCTTTGCTCAGCAGAAAGCTGGCTTTCCCCCCGTCCTGCCTACTTGTGATCTCTGTCTGTCAAATAAATAAAATCTTATTTAAAAAAAAAAAAGATACAAAGGAAAGTCACAAAAACATTAGGCATCAGTGAATGCTTGGGCTGTTTTTTAAAGGTAAGATAAAATTGAAGATTAATGATGGGTTTGTATGTGGAATAAACCTCGCCCAGCGTGGCCACCATGTCATGCTGGAGCAGAGCATTTCTGCCGCTCCCAGCCCTGCCCGACCAGGTGACTCCGGCTCCTCCTTTTCCCTCCATTCTCATCTTTAGGGCCTCCGTTTTTAGAATGATTGCTGCCGCCCACTGTATTTACTAAGCTGCTTCATGACCCGTGTGATCAGGAGTCTAACTCTGTCCTCTCCCACACCAGGGCCGAGGGAGGTCGCCGGCACGGCTACATGGGCCACCTGACGAGGATAGCCAACTGCATCGTGCACAGCACTGAGAAGGGCCCCAACAGTGCGTTAGTCCAGCAGCTGCTCAAAGGTGTGTGTGCGTCATGAAAGTTTGTTGTATTTCTGTTGGATTGGGTTAAGAATTTAAGGGTAAAGTGGAAGTATTTATGATGTTTTTAATAGCAGTCTGTGGAGTTTCTTTATACTTTGCAAATTATCTGAAGGTCTGAATGAAGTTCTTGAGAGTGTGTTTGAACAGTGTAGGTCTTTGCTGTCTCATGCCTGCAGTCCTTTTAGCGGGTATCGGCAGGCTTGGCCGCGCTACCCTCTCGCGCTCGAGGAGCCTGCTCTGTGTGCTGCTCGGGTGTGCACAGGGTCCCTGCGGCCTGGCCGTTGACTCACTTGAGCTGTGATCATGCACACTTTTTATTTTCTTCTGAAAGGCCCTACGTAGCCTGTGCATTGAGTGCCTTTAGCTGGGATGTGAACACACAGATCCGCATGTCTGCCGGCTCTCTCCCACTGAGGCGAGGGATGGTGGGCACTGAAGGATGGCTTCTGTCCCAGCGTTGACATGTCATCAGCCCGAGGTTCCTGGGAAGAAATTGCAGGTGCCTCTCACGTGTGTGCCCAGGCTGTGAGTCTTTCTAAACCGAGAGCCCTGAGAGCTCCGTGGACTCCAGGACGTGGGCCAGTCCTGTGACTTCACAGGCCAGGCCTGTGAAGGCCTTTAACCCATGTGCTGCCGCACTCGTCCGACTCGACCTGCTAAAACTGGACGTTGTTTCCCCGGTCTGGCCTTCTCTTTGTCTTTAAAGTATGTGTGTGTGTTTGAGAGGCTTTTGCCTGTGGAGCATGAGCTGAAAGAGTTGCTCCCAGGAGGGGGAAGCTGGGGCTTGCCCCACTGTAATTTGGCTTCTTGAGAGCGGGACAAGCCAGACCATCACAACGGATGTTCTTTCCATGGAGAAATGGTCCCATGCGTTAGATTGGCCTTTGTTTTCCCAAAGTTGCTCTGCAGATGGCGCGGGAGGGACACAGGCGTGCACGTGGAAACCACACTCGTCAGAAGGCCACTCTCCCAAGGCCTTCAAGATTATAGCCGTTCCTTTTTCTCAGAAAAAGGATTTGTGTATCTTTTTTTTTTTTCTTTTTTCTTTTTAACTTCTCTGGAGGGGTGCCTGGTAGCCCAGTCGTTGAAGCGTCTGCCTTTGGCTCAAATGGCCATCTCTGAGTCTCAGTTGTCATGCCCCCGTCAGGCTCCCTGCTGGGCAGGGAGTCTGCTTCTCTCTCTGTCTCTCTGTCAATAAATAAAATCTTTAAAAATAAATAAAGTTTTCATAGTGGATAGAATTTCACTATTGCATATGTATCTACATGTTGGCCTGTGGGCACAGACATTTAGGAAACAGCCAGACTGGGTTCCCTGGAGCATTCACTGGCCAGATGCCAGTCACAGCATCTGACGAGTGTGCAGGACCTTGCACTGGCAGCATTTCCTGAACTTGAATGTTCATGGAAAAGACAGCTTTCCCTGTTGGTTCCTCAGAAGTTTGCTGGAAACACATTTTCCAGGGTTAGTTTTTATCAAAATATTTTTAAAAGCTTATTAAATTTGCAGAGCTGCTTAACGCCCTTGGCATCAAGCATGGGCCATTTTGGGGGTGGTTCTGGTTTCTGAAATTCCTGGGGCTTAGGCTATAGAGCATTATAAACTCTATTTCTCCAAGGGTGCTCAGATGATGGGACACATTTGCCTTTGATGGACCGAGTGGGCGGCACTGTCCTGGATGTCCCATTTTTCTTACGTGTCTGTTATTATTTCTTACATGTCTGTTTCTTACTGGAGGTCACTGGAGTGATGATGCCTTTTTCTCTTTCTCCTTCTGCAGACCTTCCAGACGCGGTCAGGGAGCGATGGGAGGCGTTCTGCACAAGCTCCTTGGGAGAAACTAACAAGAGGAACACGGTAGATCTAGTAGGTTTTACCAGGTCACATTTCTGTGAGCCCAGTGCTCTCAGCCTTTGCCTGTTTATTCAGAGATAACGGGGTCTTTCATTTGTCTTGGTAATTTGGGGCCAAGAATAAGTTTATGTTTCTTTACCAGGAATAGAGGTCAGTGTTCTCCCTGTTGTCGATAACTTGTCTAGTCAGCTCCTAATTTCTGCCTGGGATGATCGGAGGGTACAGAGAAGCCACTGAATTCTACACTCCCCGCCCCACTCTTTCCCTCAGCGCCCCTTCCCTTAGCACCTCTGTTCTTGTGTTTCTTGCCTATGCCTCAGCTAAGCCTGGGCCGTTAGAAACCGCAGGATTCCTTTGGATGTTTTCTAACATTAGTCAGTTAAGTTTACCCGCATTTTAGATTGTTCCCAGGGTGGGGGCGTGGGGTGGGATTTTGTAGGTGACTTTGAAACCCCATCTTTAACAGATTAGTACTTTTAGCCAGGGAATAATGGCATTGATAATATTTTAAAAATTATATTGGACTTTGGAATGTATTCTTTGTTTTTTTTAAACACACTAAGATTTAAGGTAAGTATTGCTTTTGCCTTTGCTTTTAAAGATAGGGAAAAGCATTTCCTTTCATCAGCGCATACCAGCTGATTTAGCTGATTAGTGGCAGTAACTCTCTGTGGAAGTAGGTGTGTCAGGCATTTACTTCTGTGATTTAAAACGCAGCAGCCAAGATCTGAGTTGCTAATACCCATGGATGCCTGCTGGGTAGACACTTAGGTGTTTGGCAGCCTTATCAGTTCAGTGCAGAGTTTAGAAACAGAAAGGCTCTGAGGGCTACAGGGGTCACCAGGTCTGCCTGTGTCACACCCCCAGAGGGCTGTTGCCTCCTACTCGATAGATTAACAAATTTGGTTATCTTTTTCCAGACTCTTCACAGATTGGTTTGGCAATGGCTTGGTAAGGATGGGGGTAAAGATAGACTCCGGGGGAATTGGACGAATTACAAAGTTAAGAGGTGACTATAAGGGGAGCTGCTCGAGGCCATTTAATTAAAATACGTCTGATGGCCCTCTGTGTCTCCGCGTACTGTAGCCCAGCAGAGCGGCTGGCATCCGCTTTCACAGCCCTGAGTCATCAAGGAAGAGTTAAGTAATTTTTGATGAACGTGTTATCCACAGTGGATTGCTTTTTTCCCCAATCAAATTGGTTAAAAATCTGGATAATCACGGTCTTATTGTAAGGTGAAATTGTTCTCTTATACTGTTAAATTGAACCATTTAATTTAGAAGCCACATATTGATCCTGTTAAGGATGCAGGCAGCGTGGTCTCCTTTAAGGGATTTTTGTCTTATTTCTTATTTGTAAAGGACTATTTAGGAATATTAATTCTGATTTTGTTTTGGAAACTCCTTTAAAAATTGTCCTTCAAAGGACTGACTTCAGAGGTAGACTTCAAAAATGTACAGTTAAACTTGGTATCAGAAGTTTTCAAAAATTTATCTTGGGTAATTCCAACTCATTTCTCTTGTGAGCACTTCTGTGTAAAGCGAGACCTCATTGCAATTCAGCTAACACTCAGCTAGTTTGCATGATGCTGTCGGTGATCTGGCTGTGACTGTGAACGTGATGTGCGCCTGCGTCACGGAACGGGAGCGCGCGGTACAGAGTTAGCATGCAGCAGACACGTCTGCCTTCGGGACTGCTGTGCGTGTGTTGAAGGGAAGGTTATCCTGGGCCCGCCTGTCACTAGTAGCAGCTTAGTTCTCTTTTGCGAAAAGTTGTCCGACTTCTTGAGCCCTGTTGACACCGCTCATGTCGCATGTTGAGTAGCCCCACTCTAATTTTACTGTCTGTCAGGACCAGGTTGATGTCTCAAGACCTGTTCAGTTCCTCAGTCCTGGTGCCAAGTACTTAAATACCACTTCCCTTTAGTTTAAAGGCCTGCTAGGAGGGAATTTGCTCTGGTTCGTATTTTCAGGGGTACACAGGTTCCAGGTTTTTGTGGGTGCTTACACATCCTAGGCCACGAGGGAGATTGTCCGTTGTGGTGCCCAGATCGTTTCAGGTTATATCCTGGGCTGGGTGCCGTGTTCCAGGGAATGTTATCATAAACCCAGGTTGGTAAATGCAGTGGGTCTTGCCGTTGCAAAAATGTGCTGTAGAAAGGGTCCTTGTCCACGTAACAGAGCAGAAAGTCTAAATAAAAGCGTTTCAGACACATTCGTTTCTAAAACTGGCAGTTGAGTAATAGACTGCTTGGTCCCCGCCCCCTCCCCAAACAGATCAGATAGATCCCTGTCTTGATGCCTTGATTTACCAGTTGGTTTTATCATGGCTGCGATACCGCTCTTCCAGTATACTTGTAGGACTTGAGTCGGCCTGCAGTTAGCACCAAATGCTTGGGTTTTGCCTTGTCACATGGGCTTGTCCTGGTCTTATGTTCTGGCCGCAGCAAGGATGCGTTCATTAATGCCCCGGATGCTTACCTATGCTGCGGGCTGTGGGCCTGAGGTCTGCTCACCGAGGGAGGAAAAGCTGTGCCAGTCCCACGCTCTTACCACTTCTGGGACAGCATTTTAGTGACCCCCCCTCTCGGAGGTCTTCGAAGCCCTTTAGTCCGTTGAGCTCTTCGTGTCAGCAGTAGCTCCTAGATTGTTGCATTTTTATGTTGGGAGTTTTATTATGAATGGAATTCGGTGTGTGTTACTTCCATCCAGAGACCTCTCTGTGGGTCCGTTGGTAAAAGTTGGTGAAGATTTAGACAGTAAGTCTAGGTAACCATAGGAGATGTGTTGGTACTGACGTTGGAAGGCTCAGTTTGCTCTGTTCTCCACCTTCCTCTCTGAGGGAGAGAATGTGTTTTCTTTTAAAGTGTGGGTGCTTCTTTCTCATCACTGATGAGCTCCTCTAGGGAGCTTGTGGAGAATGATACACGTGTGCAGTTGTGAATTGCCTACAGATCAAGCAGGTTGGGATGGAATGGCCCAGAGATTGTGTTTCTAGCCAGCTCTGGTCGTGGGGGTGCCAGGGGTCCACAGCAGGACCCACCGGAGCCAGGAGGAAGAGTCCAACATCCACATTTCACTGAGCTGCACGTTCCAGTCATGCTTCTGGTCTTCTTAGTAAAGCTGATCAACCGAGATGAAGAAAACACTTGCTTTTCCTGTAACAACAGTTAATAAAACTGAAATTTTATTATGAAAGAAGGGAACATCTCAAAAACTTCTACTCACTGAAGCATCAAGAGTATACTTAGAACACATCTGACTTGGTCAGAGTGTTCCTACTGTACTTGTTACTTTTTTGAAAGTTATGACTCTGTTCTCATTCAGTGGTGCCTTGGTATTCATTAATTCCCTAAATATTTGAGTGGCTGCTGTGTGCCATGCACTGAAGCGGTTGTAGTACACTTGATGGATGAAAACCCTGCCTCAGGGAAATGGCCGAACAGATGGCTGGATAGACTCCAGGGGCGGGAGCTGGGGTTGGTTTTGGGTAGAAGTGCAATTTAGGATTAGGTAGTCCAGGAAAACCTCATTGAGAAGTTCACGTTTGTGTAGAAGCTTGAGGGAAGGGAGTGGGGAAGAGCTAGGGCAGAAGCTTGGGGGGGTGTCCAGAGGGGGAGAACGGGATGTAAGGTCCCAGGGGCTCTCCTGCAGGCCAGATCTCCTCCTGCTTTTAATCCACACGGGCCCCTGGGTTGTGACCTTAGGGAGATGAAAAGCCATTAGGTACGGAATTAAGAAGGGACATAATTTGATGGACATTTTAGAAGGTTGTTATGGCTGCTGGGTTGAAAATAGACGGTGGTGGGGCAGGAGGTCGCAGCAGGGGGACCGGGTGGCTGCCAGTGACCGTGATAATCCAGACCAGAGACGGTGGCGGCTTGCACGGGAGGGAGGTGAGAAGAGTGGTGAGAAGTCATGGGCTTTTAGGTGCTGTTTCGACAGTGGGGTGACTAGATGCCCGTGGGACAGAAGGCCCAGATTTTAGGTGAGGAAGGAGAGAGAACAGAGGGCATCTGCCGAGATGAAGATGCCTCGGAAGGGGTGTGTCTGAAAGTTGTGGCCGGGGACTCTGGTGGCTGCATGTGTGTGATGGACTAATTGGGGTTCCAGTTAGCAAGGCCCACCCCCCCCCCGGAGGGTGTGGTGGATTCAGTCAACTTTGTGGCCTGTTTTATTAATAACAGTTTCAGACCAGGTGTGGTGTGGGTAGAAGCAGAATCGCTGCAGCTTTCAGTACATGAATGCAAAAGTGCATGCATTGTGGTATTAATAACTTTCTAAAACTTTCTTTTTGGAGAAAGAATTATTTTAAATATCTCTCAGAATTGCTTTGAGGATACAAGTTACGGAGAATATGTAAAAAGAGGTCAAAATGTCTGGCACATAGTACTTGCTCAACAAAAACTAGTTTCTTTCTCACCTTTCTTTAATGAACTTACTCATTCTGTAGCAAAAGAGTAAAACGATCAATGAGGAAACATGCAGCCTGTTTGAACTTGGACAACAGGACATGCTGGGAGTAGCCAAGTCTCCGTTGTTCCCTCTTGTTCAGTTGATCTAGCTTGCTCTTTGAGTTGTTCTGTAATTCTGCACCCTACCATGAAGTTTGCACTCCTAAAACATACACTGGGTAATACGATTCCTGCACTAACTTGCCCCCTGAGGAGCCCGGAGTTCCTCTGAATCCACTGTAGTAGAAGTGGATTTGACCTGCTCTTGACTGCATCCTCCTGTGCGGTGCCAGCTGCCATGACCAAGCAGCGCTCGTCCTCCTCCCCTGCGCGCTCTGGCCGGGCTCTCCTGGAACGTCCCGCCCCCACCCCGTGCGCACAGCTTTCCCCGCCAACTCGCTAAAGCTATGGCTGAGCCGAGAAGTCTCCCTTCGTTGATCACAGATTCTGCCTTTGACTTCGTTGGCCAGTTTCAGAATCAGAGTCGAAGCTCTCTCTGCCTCAGGGCGGAAGGAGAAGGAATTAACTGGAAACAGTGGGTTAATCCTTTGGCATAGTATCTTTACCAAAGATGGTCAAAGGAAAAAGAGGTTGATTTTATTCAGGCGGTGATGTATTCAGAATTTCATCAGCCATACCACATACAGGCCTATTTGGATTTGCCTCTGGGTTTCTTGAACCAATGCTGGAACATCACAGAGCAAACCAGGCCAAAGTTCTGTAGCTGCAGGCTCTTAGGCACAGCTCCAAGAGTTGGCAGGTCCCGGCCACTCACATCTACCCCCATGACTGTGCTCTCTGCCAGTTGACACTTCTGTGAAAAGCGAAGGGTGAATCACTCAGGAAATAAACAGTATAAGTTACCCTCAGGCGCGCAGTTGCTTGTTTTAGAATTTTACCGACTGTTCCTCTTTGTCGTTGGCGATACAGCAATGGCTATTACTTGTTTTCTCCTTCCTTTCTAATCGGTAATACATTTCCCCAACACTGGGTGTCATTTATGAATTAATAAAAAATCACCCCCGTGAATTGTTGAGCAGCTCACGTTTGCATCCGTGTTTAATTACTGTGCATTGGTTGTAATCTTGAGGGCAGGGCTACATTTTAAGGGCCGGAAGATTTGGGGTCTTATGAGCAGGTTAATACTGGTTCAGAGTCACATTTAGTGCTTATGGACAGTGTTTTTCTTAAGAGTGGACAGGCATCGTGAGAAGGTAAAGTGAAATGCTGTATTTAACCTGACTTTCCTGGTGGCTTATTTAACACCCCCGGACTGCAGTTTTACTCTTCAAGCTGGGCGCTTAACAAATTATGTTTTATCGGAGCCATTCCTTCTACCTTACCTTTATAAACATTAATAATTGGAGATAATTGTTAAAATCATTTAAATGGAGTAACTAACCTCTTGCCTGTTTTCTGGTGATACCAGTAATGAGACAAATTAAAATACAGATGGGCAGCGAAAGGACAGGTGACCTGACCACCTGACGGAGTGAGGTGGGCCTTTAAATTGTTGGGGTGGGTTTTACAACTTAACTGTTACTCTTGTTCTTGCTGTTGTTACGCACTGAGAGACAAACTAAATGTGATTTTTCCTTTTAAATGCTGATACAAATGTCCAAAACTTTTCTCTATTAAATAGTTTTTTACATTTTTATGCATATAGGTTACAACCTGCCATATTCATTCATCCAGTGATGATGAAATTGACTTTAAAGAAACGGGTTTCTCACAGGACTCTTCTTTGCAGCAAGTGAGTCATGCCTAAAGCTTTGCTTTTTGTTTTTATTGTAAATGCTTGGTCTAGTTGCCGTCTCTGGGCTCCAGAGGCAGATTATGTGCTAGGATGTGATTTGGGGTTCCTTACTAATTAGGCAAAAGCGTTTAAAATAGCAGGTGTTGGGTGTGTGAGAAGAGGGTTTGCACTGATTATATTTCCAGGAAATGTTTTGTGCCTGATAACAACAATGCCAAGTCGGGTAAATTCTCAGATTTGAATGAACTGAGCGGCTTTGCGAGTGTCTCGGACACGCTCCTGTTGCAGACCTGTGCAGGGTCGTGTTGTCGCCCCAGGAGTAGAGGCCAGTGGGGGAGAGCAGTGGGAGTCACGCTCTTAACGTCAGTAGAAGTAACTGCCAAAAAAATCTCTAAAACGAAGTGGCTTACTTGTTTCGAGTATCTTTGAGGTCTTTTTAGGGGACTCCCAAATTGAGTTTTCCTTGAAGTAGTTCATTGCCACCTTACTCTCCTGCTCACATTCATCTATCAGACATTTACACTCTTCGTGGAGGAGAAAACAAGATACAAAAATACATGCACTGATTGATCCGTCACTCACTGGTGGTTCTTGGGGAGGCGACCAGTGATTTCGCTGTCCTGGCTGCAGATCGGCTTTGGACTTCTATGGTAGAAAAGCCCCTCGTTCAGGTTACCTGCTTGTCATGTGGAGAAGTCGTCCTAAGTCAGGACCAGGCCTCGGCATGTCACGTGCTCGGGTGTGGCAGTGTCCCCGATAGAGTCTCCTGCCCACCAGGCTCCGAGCGTTTGCTTGACCTCTTTTTTCTCAGTCTCTAAGGCCCGTCTCTAACCAGGGCCGGGGTGAAGCTGCGGCCCACTCTGCCGACCCTATCTCGTGGCATCCAAGTAGGCTGTGGGGTCTGGTAAAGCTTGTGCTAAGCGGCTGCTTAGTTTTCCCACTCACGTATTCAGGCCGGGTCTGAAGTGGTGTCTCAGCACGCCGCTGGCTTCTCCATTGATTCTTGACGCTGCTGCCCGTTGGAAGCCAGTGGCTCAGGGCAGGGGGCACTGAGCCCGGAGAGGGAGCCGTGGAGCACTGCAGCCCCTCGCTGCCGCCCTCTTGCCTTGGCTTGCCGTCAGCCAGCCCTGGCCACTGGGGTGCCCACGGGCTCATTGTGGGTCATTGTACCCACCTGCACCTCTTTCTTGACCCCAGAGTTCTTGGGGTTTAGCCTGAAAAGCTTGGACCCTAACCCTTCTCCCCCACTGAAGCCCCTGGCCTGGCCTGGCAGGAACTCCAGCGCTGCCGCTGCCCCGTCTCTGGGCTGAAGCTCGGGGGTTTGAGCTGTCAGTTATCAAGGTGATCCTGAACCTGAGGACACAGCTTTAAGAAAAAGAATGCCCTGGCACCCCTTTGTAAATAAGCCAAAACCTTGGAACCCTGGGCGGCTGATTTCATCTGGGAATAGTTACTTTTAGTTACCTGGAGAGTGGGTTCCCTTCTCATGAAATCTGATTCCATGGCTGTTGCGGAGAGACACTTTTCTGGCTTTTTGAGGGGTTGGCTGCTGCTGACATGTACTTGTGGCTGTCCCCGTCCCAGAAGTCCCCTCGGCAACCTGCCGTCTCGTGGCGGTCATCTCTTTGTGGGACACTCCGAAGTAGGAAAAGTCAGTCCTTTCTGTTGGACAGGCCTCTAGTAAAGCTAGAGTAAATCCGTCATGGATCATTCTGCAAATAAGAAATGTGTTTCCAAACCACTTCTGTTTTTAATTTGAGAGGACAAATTTTAAGTTAACTTAAGAATTTTATGCTCTCCATTATAATTAGAATATTAGTTTATATATATCCATTACAGTTTCTCATTAACATTTGGTTAGGTCTCATGTGGGTAAAAACCTGAGTGTGGAGACTTAGGGCAGGACATTTAACAAGGACACCTGACCGTGTCACCTGTGGGGCTGTACTTGGCTCTGGGAGTGCCTCATGGCTCTTGTGCCCCCCGCCCCAGCCCATTTGGTTCTGTCTTCTGTCCCTTCTGGTGTCCTCACCTCGAGTGTTTGACTCTTCCTTCCCTCTGATTCACTTTGAAAGAGTTGTGGTGGGTGAAGAGTGTTCCTCTTCCTGGGTCTGGAGAGTTAGGGCTGACTGCTGCAGATGGGCTCTAGAGGCCCGACTCCCCTGCCTCCCTCTTCCTTGCTCTCCCCTCCCCCTCCCCCCAATCCAAGCAGGCTTGTTCACAGGCGGTCATAGAGATGGGGCACACCAGGACTTGCTGTTGCTTGAGTGGCACTTCCAAAAAGATTTGCTTAATAAAGCGGTAGGGTCACTTGTCAGTGACTTGAACAGTCCTTGGCTTTGGCCAGGACAGTGGCTCTAGGAAGTGTGGGCTTGGGGTTTTTTTTTCTTAATAAGTTTTTAATAATTACACAGCCATATAGTACTTTCCAGACTTAGATTTCTCCATGTCCAGTGTAGTTTTTCTATAGCTTTAAGTACAATACAGTAACAGTCTTCATGAATGTGGCTCTTGGAAGGTCTGATTGCTTTATTAGTAAAAATTGTGTTTTGAAACCTGAATTCAGTTCTTTGCTGGCTTGTATCTTCCTAGAAGCCATAATAGACTTATGAGGAATACAGTTTGTTGGTTTTCTTTTGCCTGTGTTACTGCATGGAAGTTACTTGGGTCTGCCAGTGGCTGTATATCTCCCCGGGTGGATGACTGAGTAGATAGGGAGACAGACAGACAGTGTAAGTATGTGTGTACATATGTATGGATATTTGTACGTACGTATGTGTGCTCACATAGACATTTGTAATGTATTTAGTATTTGCATGCTCTTTATGGAGCATTTAAAGAAACACTTTTGGGAACATTTCTTTCCTCTTGTACCCAAAGATTCATAATACAAACACCAGTGTGACAAAAAAATTAAAAGGGAAAAAAAGAGAATCAGACAGAACACTTGGGGAGGGACCTGTTCCCTTGTGTGACCGTTTCTAATCTGTAAATAAACTCAGAGTCCGGCTTACGCCGCTTGCTCAGAAGAAGGATTTTCTCGTTCTTGACCATGTCTTCGAAGGCAGCACACATCCCACTTTACCTTATAAGAGAAAAAAATGCAATTCAGGGGTATTGGCTTCCCTTTATTTAATTTAATTTTATTTTATTGAATTGGCTTCTTTCTTGTTGGTTTTTATGAATATGAGTGCTACATGTCCGATTTTTCATTCATACGTCCAAGACTTAGCCCTGCCAGCCCTGCCTGGCAGAACTTGTCCCTGCCCTTCTCCATTCAGCCATACTCCCGTGGCGCAGCCTTGGTGCACATGCGCCTTACCAAGTGCCCTCATGTGAGGGTGGCCCCCGGCCCCCATGTGCAGACAGTATCACCTCTGTGGGCAGGAAAGGGGATGGCATGGAAGTGTGCGAGTGAGCAGGTAGGGCGGTGGGGCTCTTGCGTTAGAAAACTGTGAGGTTCTCGGTTCTTGGTAAACTAGATGCTGCTTTTTTCAGACCTGAGGAGGAGAGATGCCTTCCAAAGCCAAATATAAGGTTTATTTTTTAATCATCTTCAGTTTGGATTATCCATGCCATAATTCCCTGCCACCAGAGTGAGTCATCAGGAACAAATGGTAGAGGCATATTTACAGCAGACGTGTGCGGGGTGGGGTCTGTGGGCTCTGCTCCAAAGGAGAACCAGGGGGGCTTCGGTTTCACTCAGTTGTAGCTGCCTCCGTCCCAGCAAGTGGCCTCGGGTGTGATGTCTTTAGTTCAGCTGCAGCTACTGCTCTTACCCCTTGTGTGGGGCTCGCATGCAGGAGAGAGCTTTCCCGTCTGTCCAGAGCTTTCTCCACAAGACAGCACGCACACTGGTATTTATTTGCCTCCGTATTTAGTGCTTGAGGTCGAATGAGGAGTGGCACCTGTTTGTCTTCACTGTCCTTCGCTCCTGACTGTGCGACACTGTACAACACACTCGGAGATTTCTCTTGCTCTGTTGGGCCTGCTTGTTTTAAATCAGAAGCTCAACATTTTTGTGAAGTCCATTCTAACATTCCCCCATTTCTCACCCAAGAAAAGCCAAGTGCGCCTGGCGCTCTCTAGAAATGGTGTAGGAGACAGAACGGGTTCCTCTGTGGATCTTAACAGTGGTAGGCTTTTCAGTGATGTCCGATCGGTGTTAAAACTTTGTCCTCTCTCTCTAAGGTAGGTAGGGTAGAAGCTACGTTCATACTTTCCCAGCCTCTGAGACGGAAGTCTTCTTTTAAGAAAATGAAGTGTCTCTGAGCGTTGTGTTGTAGGGTGCTGATTGTGATTACTAGCTGTTCGGCCGCTGGCGCGATGTTCGTCTAGCGGATCAGGGGAGGGAGGTGCGGAGGGAGGTTGGGTGGTCACCACTTACTGCATCTTAGCTTAAGGTTGGTTGTGTCCAGAGGTGATGATCATCTTATAATTTCAGACTGTAGCATGTCACTGGATCACCTCTTCCAACAAGACTTAACCCAGACCTCTCTGTGAAGATAATTCGCAGTAGAGGACAGAGCGGTCACTTAACATTTCTTATAGTGACGTGTGCATTAGAATGACTTGTGGGCCAAATTCCAAACATTGCCTTTTTTGGGAAAATTGTGTGTCTGAAATTATTTGATTTTTTTTTTCCCTTAGAAAAACACACCAACTTTTTAAGCCCTAAGGCTGTAATAAGTAAGATGGTTTCTGGAACACAAATGGGCAAATAGTATGTAGAATGTCATTAGAATCATTATATCACTGTCACTGGTCCTGGGGTTGCCAGGCCTTTTCTGATTATCAGATGCAACAAATGACGTCCAATTTTATTGACCAGTTTGGCTTCAACGATGAGAAGTTTGCAGATCAAGATGACATTGGCAAGTGAGTATATTTTCCTGTTTCCCTGTCTCGTGCACTCCTCATTGTCATTCTCCTGGGCCCTGGGGACTCTTCCACATCCTTGTGTTAGAGGAGCCTGTCCTCCCGAGCGTCCCTGTTGTTCGGCCTGGCAGGCACTGAAGCACCCAAGGACAAGCAGAGATGAGAGTGTCCCTCCCGCCGAGAGGGGCTGCCACGGGGCCGGCCTCTCTCACAGAAGCTTGGTCACAGTCAGAGTTGCGGTTCATCCCCTTTCCGCTGTCGCGCTGGGAGAGCGAGTCCCTGCCGTATTCGGCGGGTTGGAGCGGGCACAGTCCCTACACGTCTGCAGCAGGCATCCTGTTGTGGCGGGAGCAGCTCACTGTGTGTGCTTGCCCTGGTTGACTCACCGTAAGGGGTGCTTGGGTGCTGGGAAGGCAGGCAGAGCGCTTGTTCTGGGGCAGGGGATGAGGAGCAGGGAGACGGGACTGAGCGCTGCTGGACCCAGTGAGTAAGAAATGTGTGGGAAACCCACACAAATGAAAACAAGTGGCCTAGCAGCTGGCCCCAGGAGAGGAGAGGTATTTATAAATGAAGTATTTCCGCGAGGGGGTATTCTAGCGCATTGAGAACAGAGCCGACTGTCAGACCGCTTCCCTCCCGGGGCACTGCCTGGTGGCGCACGTCTGCTCCCGGCGTCTGCGTGGCTCCTTGCTCACGGTTGGGTCCTCGTGGGTTGATGCCGGCTGGCGGTGCTGTCTGCTGTCACCAGTGGCAGTTTCTAGCATGTGAGAAGCTCTGATGGTACTGTGCGACATGCTGTGTGACTGCCGTGGATGGAGGTTTCACTGGGTTAAAGGCTGTCAGCTGCCCTAAGAATCCGCTTGTTTCGATCCAAAAAGAGCAAGAGCTGTCCACGTGCCGTTTGTGTCTGTACCCAGTGGCGCTCACCCCAGAGCCCCCAGGCCTCCCCTGTCTCCATTCTCAGTAAATGTTACTAGTTAAGAATCCATCTCTTTAAAATTTATATTGGGTGCTTGTAATAATGATTGACTAGAACAGATCTTGTAAGAATTCTTACTCAGAAAGTTACGTTTCCTGGGCTAGGAGTTTTTACCCCTCCTTTCTCCCTGATTATGCCATCTTACAGGATTGGGGGCATGTCTGTTCTGTGTTTGAATATGGGCATCCCTGGAGAAAGCTTTGACTGACAGCTCTTGGGTACTTTTCAATGTTTTGACTTGTTTCTTCTTTACAAATAGCCTATTTCATGGTCAAGTAAGTAAGGCCCAGAGAACCTTGGTTGTTGCTGTGGATGTTGAAAATCTTTTATGGGTAGGCTTTGGGGGTGTGTTTATTCTCTTACAAGGCCTCCCCGCCTGCTTTTCCACCCTGTATGAGTTCCTTAATACCAAAGGAAAAGGCATCATTTAATGCAAGCAGGTTTTGGTTTTTGTTTTGCCTGTGGTGATTTTAATGATAGTGCAAACATTTCAAATTTGAAAAGTTTCCTGAATAGTTGCTGTCAGTTTACAAGTAATTAATTATTCATTTACTTCTGTTTTGTTTACAGTGTTTCTTTCGATCGGGTATCAGACATCAACTTTACTCTGAATACAAATGAAAGTGTAAGTATTTATGTTTCATCTTGAGCTGAGGTGTCTAAGGGGTGGCCCGGGGGAAGTTGGGATCTGGCAGGGTGTGCATGGCAGGGTGTGCATGGATGCCGCACGTGCCGGGCCCCTCTCCGCTCCAGGGAGGCTGAAGTTACTTCACCCACTCACATCGCCTGTCTACTTCCTGTGCAGCCGTGGTTTAAGATGTGGCGGGGCTGAGAATGCCGGGGTCCCTTGTGATTGCAGTGTAACTTCTAAAGATCCCTGTTTGGGTCTAGCCAGCCGCCTTTTCCTTCAGCTGTATGTGAGCTAGAGAGAAACTTGGGCCGGATCAGGCCCGGCTTGGCGTGCCCAGGCAGGGCTCGGATAGCAGGTCAGCCCTATGAGCAGGTGACGTGGGATTAGTGTCGTTTGAGTGGGCACAGTCTTGATGTTTATGCCGATTAGCGTGAGAGACCCCGGTTTATCGGCCTAGGTGCAAAGGTGGGAGTCCTGCTCGGACTCGTGGCGCTCCTCACTGCTGAGCTGGACTGGTAAAAGCAGAGGAAGCCAGGGTTGCTCTCCTGTTAGGGCTGGTGCAGGACCGCATCTCTGGTGGTGGGGCAGGGGAGCTCTTGGAAGCCGCCTGGTGCTTTGCTGGTTGAGAAGGAGTCTGTGAGGACAGTGTAGGCTCCTATGGGCCTCTTGAATCCAATCTTTCGGGGGAACTTCACCAAAGTTTTGAATCCGTTCTTTTTGGGAGAGCTGTCTGTTGTTCCACAGAAGCTGACGTTAGATGCTTTTACGTTTTTATTTTGGTGTATGTGGTAGGCGCTGTCTTTGGAAGGAAATGAAGGGGGCACTTGGGGGACTTGGTCAGTTAAGCATCTGACTTGATGATTTCAGCTCAGGTCCTGATCTGAGGTAGTTATGAGATCCAGCCCTGCACTGGGCCCTGTGCTCAGTGGCGAGCCGGCTGGAGAGTCTCTGCCTCTCCCTCTTCCCCACTCATGCATGAGCACGTGCGCGCTCTCTCTTTCTCTCAAATAAATCTTTAAAAAGAAATGAAAAATGCAATTTATATTGGTAACTTTTGGAAAAAATAACCTGATTTTTAAGTGTGTTTTGTTCTTTTTCTCTCGTTTTTATTTAGGGAAATATTGCCTTGTTTGAAGCATGTTGTAAGGAGAGAATACAGCAGTTTGATGATGGTGGCTCTGATGAGGAGGACATCTGGGAGGAAAAGCACATCGCCTTTACGCCAGAATCCCAGAGACGGTCCAGGTGAGTCTACTGACAGTAGCAGTAATAGCCAGCACTTACAGTAGGTGACGGCGAGGAGACATAACACCGTACTTGTGCAAGTGTACCTACGTGATCTAGGGACCAGTGCTTTTGTCATGGTCAAACATGGCCTTGTTGGGTCACCTGGGTGGCTCAGTCAGTTGTGCGCTCTTGATCTCAGCTCAGGTCTTGATCCCACGGTTGTGAGTTCAAGCCCCGCATTGGGCTCTGCACTGGGTGTGGAGCCGACTTAAAAAGAGAGAAAGAAATGCTCTTGTTAGCTGATGAGAGGTGGTACCAGTACTCCTGTCTGCAGTGTGACAGTGTGGATGAGTCAAGGTGATGAACTTGAGAATCCTGGAGGTGTTAAGACATAGTCCTAAAGCGACATGACACAGCCTCTTCCGAGTGGGAGGCACTGCTGAGCGGGGTTGCGTACAGTGCTCTGAGTAGATAGTCCCTTTCCGGGAGCAGCGGCAGCAGCTGCGTCATGTGTGGTTTCCTGAAAGACTAAAAGCTTCCCCGGGAAAGAGAAAAGTTACTCTAACTTGGGGAGACAGCATCCTACCCATGGGATCCTTTGGGGTTAGTCCGGTTGGGTGTTTTTCCTCTCTGATTTGTTGAAGCGACTCCGGCCGGAGCCTACGGACATGTGCTGCGGTGCACACGAGTTCTTGTTCTGTCAGTGTCCGTCCCCACGTTCTTCATGCTCAGGCGAATAGCAGCTGCACCTTCATTTTTATTTCATTTATTTTTAATAAATAATGTTTCCACATGGCATACAGTTCGGAAAAAACAGGATATACAGGGAGAAGTCAAACCGCCTCCCAGCCCCTGTCCCCTGGCCGTTTATTCTCCTTGCTGAACAGAGCACGGCGCCACCCCCGCCTGTTCTCCGTGTGACCAGCACTTACGTCGTGTGTCAGGAAGGCTGCCGCTGTGGGTTACAGGAGCCCCAGCTGTGGTTCACACCAGAGAAACTTTGTCTCGTGATCCACAGCTGTTGGAGGTCATGAGCGCTAGCTGCTTTCCTCACGCCCACTTTCCCGTCTTCTCCACGTTGGCTCCTTACTCTGTAATCACAAGGCGCTGTAGCTCCGGACCAGGAAGCAAGAGACAAATCTTCGTGGTGAACTTTTTTTTTTTTTAAAGACAGAGCCCTTGTCAAACTTGTTTGTCCCCATTTGCTGTGAAATACTGGTCCTCATGTGAGTGAATTCAATAAATGGCCATTGCCTACTGCCATCCAGGCTCTGGGGGCAGACCGTCCGCACACGTTGTTCTGTTCTGGTGGTGCGGCACTGTGGTGGAGTGTGAAGTGTGGCGGTGAAGACAGTATCTGGAGGACGTGCGGAAGGAACACAGGATGATGAGAAAAGGCAACTTTTTATTATTTTTTAACAGCTCTGCTGAGGGATAATTGACTATAATGAATTTCATTTACATAGTGCGTTAAGTTTGGACCTATTAGTACACCCACGAATACATCCATGAAACCATCCTCTCAGTCAAGATCATGAACTTGCCCATCACACGCAGAAGTTTCCTCCTGCCCTTTTATATTGCCTTTCCCCCATCTGCTTTTTGTTCCTTAGAATGATTAGTGTTTTCTAAAGTCATATATAAATTGCACATTACCTACCTAATGTTGCCTCTTCCACTCAACATTATTTTGAGAGTCATTCGTGTTGGGTCATGTATCTTTTTTATGGTTGAGCAGTGTTCTGTTGAGTGGGTGTACTACCCACCGAATGGGTGAATTTGTTTATTCGTTTGCCTGCCGATGGACATTTGGGTTTCTAGTTTTGGGGTGTGATTCACTTGAGAATAGACGGTGGTAAGTTAGGGATGTATGTTGTGCACCTTAAAGCAACGGACCACTCAGCAACAAAACAAGAAATTATAGTGAATAAGCCAGCAGAGGAAATAAAATTATAAAAAGTATCTAAAAGAGGGCAAAAAATTAAAAGGCGGCTGGGACACGACCAGCAGTGTGAGAGCATTAAACCTAGGCAGCCCCATCAGGACTCATTGATACTGCTAAGTAAGTGATCCCCAAACCCCAGTTAAAATGAAAAGATTGTCAGATTGGATAAGAAACCAGGTCTAACATAGCTGCCTACAAGAACCGAAATATAAAGACAAAAATTGGTTAGAAGAAAAGGTAAAGAAAGCGTCTACATAATTAATAATAAGGCGGATTTCTGAGGAAAGGGGTGAAGGAAGGGTCATAAACAGGGTCAGGTCTTCAGGAAGACGTAATGCTTCAGAATGTCTACGTACCTAATAACAGAGCTTCAAAATAAATTCACGGAGCAGAAGCTGAGGAAACTGCAGAAGCAGCAGACAAATCACAGTTCTGGGCCCGTGATCCCACGCTGCTTCTCCGGTGACAGACAGTGGGCAGGAATCAGCAGACACATAGAACACGTAACACTGTCAGCTGTCGTGGTGCTGCTGGATGTTTGCAAAACACTGCACCCAACAGCAGCAAGGCAGGCCCTGTTTCCAAACGCACGCGAGCTCCTCATGCCAGGAGAGATCGTGTTTGGGCCATAAAGCCAATCTCCGTAAACTCCAAAAGTTCAAGTCCATCATGTTCTCTGACCCCGATGGAATTAAATTAGAAATCAGTAACAGACCTCTAGAAAACCTCCAAGTACGCGGAAACTAAATAGCCTGTGAGTTACAAAAGAAATCAGAGAGGATATTCAGAAGATAATTTTTTTTAACTGCTTATATTTAAAAAGTAGAAATCTCTCCAACCAATGACCTTAGCTTCCACCTCGAGAAACCAGAATGTAGGGCAAACGGAAAAGCAGTGGAAGGAAATGGTTGGCAGTCAGAAGCTGTTCTTTGAGAAGATTGAGGAAGTTGGTGCACTCCTGGGCGGAATGGTCAGGAGCAGAGGGAATGGCTCGGACCGGCGATGAGCCAGGCAGCATCGCTGCTGGTACTAACGGAATAAAAAGGGAATATTGTGAACAACTCTGTGCCAGTAATGCTGACAACTTAAGACAATCTTTGAAAGGCACACAGGCTACCAAAGCTCAGGTGCCCCTCCCCCCAAAAGCTAACCCAGATAGTCCTGTATCCGCTAAGTAAGTTGAACTTTTAGCTTAAAACGCCCCACATACACACAAAAACTTCAGGGTCAGATGGCTTCTCGGGTGAATTCTACCAAATGTTTCAGGAATTAGACCAGCGTTATAAAAGCCTCTAGAAAATGGAAAAGGAGGGAATAGTGCGCATGTCATTCTACAAGGCCACATCGCTGTGACCTGATAACCAACGCTGACATGACAAGAAAAGTGACTCCGTTATTCTTATAATATGGACGCAGAAACTCTCATAATGTGGTTTTAGCAAATAAATGTAATAATAATACATCATGACAGAAATACTGAGTTGGTTTGACCTTTGGGGAGATGAAGCAGTAAGCATGTGGCTGAATCCAACATCTAACCCTGTTAAGAGTTTTTAACAAAATGGAGACGGAAGAGAACTTCTTTAATCTGATTACAGCTGCTGCAGTAAGCCTACAGCAGGCAGCGCGGGAGAAACAGGATGATGTCCCCCAAGATCTGGAACGAGACAGAGATGTGTGCTCTTACCACGGCTTTTCAGGATTGCTGCTAGGGCTTCTCACCAGTGCAGTAAGCCAAGAAAAAGAGAAGCCATCTAGATTGGAAAGGAAAGGGTAAAAATTATCTTTATTCACAGACAGTAGTTATTGTCAATGTAGAAAATTTGTTGAAATCTACGAAAAGATCATTAGAACAATTAAGTAGGTTTGGCATGACTGCATGGGACTAGGTCTGTAGACGTGTAGTTCTCTCCAGTTCCAGCAAACTGTTGGAATTGAAGTTACCAAGAACCCTATTCATAGGAGCATCAAAATATTAAATATGTAAGGATAGATCTGGCAAGATGTGTAAGACTTGGATGCTGAAAATTATAAGGCAGCTGAGAAAAATCAAGAATTGATAAATGTTTATGATTTGGAACTCAATATTGTTAACATGCCAGTTCTCCCCAGATTGATCCAGAATTGGTGGGATCACAAGTAAAATGATAATAGGTTTTTTTAGTAACTGTCGACAAGCTGGCACTTAAATGGAGATGAAAATGCAGAGGAGCTAGAAGAGCCAAAACAGCTTTCGTGGAGAATGGAGTTAGAAGACAACAGTCCCTGATTTCAAAATACAGTAATTGAGACCGTGTGATGAGTAAGACACAGTAGTTCCGGGCACGGAAAAGAGTATAAACTAGTAGATGTAGAGACAGCTGACTTGTGATGGAGGTGCAAAGGCAGTTCTATGAAGAAAGGATAGGCTTTTGAACAGACCCTTCTAGAACAGGTGAACATCAGTATGAAAATCAGTGAGCTCAGTGCCTACTTCTTACCATGTATACACATGGATTTCAAATGGATCTTCAAGTGTCAGACTATAAAGCTTCACTAGAAAATCCTTGTGACCTTGGGTTAGGGAGAGATTTCTGAGCTGGGACGCCAGAAGTGCTGTGTATGAAAGGAACTTTTCATAAGCTCAGCTTTGTCAAAATGAAGCACTTCTACTCAGCTAGTGACGCTAGTCAGAAGGGAGGGACAGCGCACAGACTCACGGAGGACATTTGCAGATCCCGTGCCTGACACAGGGCTCCTCTGGAAGGTGCATGAAGGCCTCTCAGGGCTCTGAAAGAATTAAACCAGGAACCTGTTATTTGACCAGTGCTAGAGATGAGAAGAGAGCCTTCAGGAGAGACGTGTGGGTGGTCGGTCAGAACTGAGAAGCAGCTCAGCATCTTGGCCGTGAGGGGATTGCCACTGAGCACCACAGTGAGACACCTCCAGACTTTGTTCGAAGGCCTGGGACGTTTGTGGACGCATCCCACGTGTTCGCGCAAAGCCAGGGGCTGGTGGCGAGAGCCGAGGGCAGAGTTAGGCGGCACAAAAGGCAGGAATGAGCCACTTGACCTGCATATGAGTTTCTCTTATTGGATCACCTTCGAGTGTCATGGATTTAGCTGGTGACAGATAGGCAGCATTAACTATTTTGGTTTCCTCTCCTGCCCCCAGCTCAGGGAGCACAGACAGTGAAGAAAGTACAGACTCTGAAGAAGAAGATGGAGCGAAACAAGACTTGTTTGAACCCAGTAGTACCAGTGCGGAGGATAAAATGGAGGTAGACTTGAATGAACGTAAGTCATCTTCTCTTCGTCTGTAGCAGTGGCCGCGTTAGGAATGTGTTTTTATTGTTTTTATTTTATATATATATATATATTTTTTTTTTAATTTTTTATAAGCATATATTTTTATCCCCAGGGGTACAGGTCTGTGAATCACCAGGTTTACACACTTCACAGCACTCACCAAAGCACATACCCTCCCCAATGAAGAATGTGTTTTTAAACGAGGCACTCGGGTCTGCAGGATGGGAGTTAGGTTGAAACACGGTCTTCTGAGACCCCTTGGAGGTGTAAGTGTTAGCACGGAGCCTGAGGGAAGGAGCAAGTTGTCCCTCTGAGGATGGGGTGTCTCTGGCAGTGTGGACACCCCCCAGTGTGGGTCTGGCTAGATGCACTGCACACGGGGCTGGGGGGGATGGGCGTGGGGGACGGGCGTGGGGACTGTCTAGCCTCTGGCTGCAGGGCCTGGGTGCCTGGCAGCAGGGTAGAGACCGGAGATACGGAAGACAAGGAAGGGCTGTGCTTGTGGAATCGGGAATGCACTGAACCAGAGGAAACCGCTTCCAGCTGAAACCATGTGAAGCAGGTTCTTTAGAGTGGGTTATAAAGCCCCTAACCCTGAAACGTGTCTGGCTTCAGTGCTTGCTTGTGTCCTGCTACTCCCTAAGAAGACTTGCATTTGCTGGCCTTTAAAAAATACCTGTTAACTCCTGAAAATTCAAATATATTTTCCTGTGGGTTGATATTGGGGCTTTCTTAGGGCTGACGGTGCTTCCTGCTCCCCAGGAAGGCCTTTATTGGACTCCGTCCTGGAGGCTAAAATCCAGCTCTGGGCGCCAGGTGGGCCTCACCACCCCATAGCTGGCCGGGACCGCAGCAGTAACCCACACAGCCCCACGGGGCAGACGGGAAAGTGAGAGCCATGGGGGAAAGAGGTTTGGCCTCTCTTCTCTCATTGCTTCCCCAGCCCTCTGTCTTCAGGAGGAGGAAATGGGCTCTTCTCGCTGTAATTCAGTTCACGTCTACATGCCTTTGTCACGCACGGGCTGTGTACGGGTGTGGTGCACAGACCCTGTGTCTGGGGCTCTAGAGTCTCCTTAAGGAAACGGAGATTGCAGTAGCCTCTGGGGTGCTCCTGTGGGAAGCTCATCTCTGTGCAGCCCAGCATGGTGTGTGGTGAGAGCACATGAGCAGACACCTGAGTTCACCTGGAGGGACACATCTCTGAGGAGGTGACGCTTAAACAGACCCGCGGGTTAGATCCAGCCTCAGCTGGCGGCCAGGGCAGTGAGGCTTTAAGGCTAGAAGTGAGCAGCCAGATGAAGGGAGAGGTAGAGACATGGGCGGGAAGGGTCCCAAGCCCAGGATCTCTCGTGCCCACGGAGCTTGGGATGTCCCCGCCGTTCACCAGCCCAGAAGCTCTAGGCGTCTGAGGTTGGAGTTGCTTACGGAGTCTTTGTTGGTAGGCATGTTTGATTAAGTCGGGGGCCGTCTGTGATTCCCTTCACTTCCTGCCTCTTCCTCCTAGGAGGGTGGGCTGTGTGGTTGGGGTGAAGGTTCCAGCCCTCTGACCACCGGCTGGTTCCCCTGGCCACCAGCTCCATCCTGCACCCCGTCCTGAGGCCACCAGTCATCTCTTCGGCGCACTACTCATACCTCGGAGGCTCCGGGGGTTTGGGTGTGGTGGTGCTCGGGCCTCGAATGTGTTATTTCTTCTCACATCACCAGAAGCCTTCATGTTGTGCTAATTAACTACCCTGGGCTGCTGGGAGGCCACTAAGTATGAAATGGGGCCGTGACTGGATCGGGAAGCATTTAAAGTTTCTAGTTGATTGCAGTTGGATATCCAACATTCTGCTTTTTCTTTTTAACTTTTTATTTTGAAATAACTTTGGATTTACAGAAAAGTTGCGGACGTTGATTGTC
>NC_081557.1:4000293-4006698 GCF_022355385.1 Mustela nigripes | reverse complement strand
ATGTGTCCTTCCCGACCGTGTGACCGCGCTTCCGCGTGTCCTCCCCGACCCTGTGACTACCTCAGCGCTCCCTGCTGACCGCACTTCAGTGCCCTCCCGACCCTGTGACCCGTGCTCTCTGACCTGTGACTTCTCCTCAGCGTGGCCCACCTCGTGGTTTTCAGTCGTGACCACGGATGGCCTCTGTCCTCGGTGCCCGTGGCTGGGCAGGCCCGATGGCCGCATGTTCATTAGACGGGGACGGGGAGGCCCGCGTGTTGACTGGTGCGCCCCAGGCCCCTGGCAGGAGTGGTGGCCTCTCCCTGCCCTGGGCCCCTGGGTGTCACCCACCCCTGCCCTGGGCCCCTGCAGCTGCTGCTCCTTCCAGACTCGGCCCCCCCGTCGGTGGTGGTCCCCACTGACTGGCTTTTTCCACTCGAAGGGAGCTTGTTTCTGATGAACCTGCTGACGGCCATCATCTACAATCAGTTCCGGGGCTACCTCATGGTGAGCCGGGCTGCTGTCCCTGCGGCTCCGGGAGGAGCGGCCCCCGGAGGCCAGGCGGGCCACGACCAGCGGGGCGGCCCCGCGGTGAGGGGTGGCCGGGTGGTGGCCGGGCCCCTGGGGAGCCGGGGTGCGCGGTGGTGTCCGGCGGTGTCCGGGGGTGTCCGGCGGTGTCCGGCGGTGTCCGGGGGTGTCCGGCGGTGTCTGGCGGTGTCCGGTGGTCTCCGGGGGTGTCCAGGGGTGTCCCGTGGTGTCTGGGGGTGTCCCGTGGTGTCCGGCTCCCTCCTTTGGGGAGTCCCGTGGGCCGTGAGGAGTCGGGCCGTCCCCCGGGGCCTGCGGGGGCGAGGGCTGCTCCCTCGGGGCACAGGGCGGGGGTGCGCGGCCAGGGCAGGCCCGGCCCCGCCGCTCAGAGCCCTTGTCCTCGCAGAAGTCCTTCCAGACCTCGCTGTTCCGGAGGCGGCTGGGAGCACGGGCCGCCTACGAGGTGCTCTCCTCTGTGACAGCAGAGGGAGAAGCCCACCCCCGAGAGTGAGTGCTGGGGCTCCCGGGCGCCCTGTCTGAGCCGGGGTGAGGGGGCTGCTGGGAGGGGCCGTCGGATGCTCCGCACGCCGTTTCCGGGCAGCGCGTCTGCCGAGCCCCCCCCGTGGCTGCTGCCTGACGCGAGCGCTGCCTCGGACTCGCGAGGACGCCGCATCCCTGGTGCTGCAGGGCTCTGTCGCCCTCCGGGGTGACTCGCTTGTGCTCCCGACCCCTGGATACTGTGGGCTGCCGAGGGCCGCAGGGCCTGAACCGGGGGCGGAACCGGTGGGGCCTGTCAGTGGACGGCGGCTGCCTGCGTGGCCCGTGAGCCGCCCCGGCCTGTCGCCGTCATGCCCTGCGCCTCTGCTGAGCGCCAGCACGCTCCTCTGGAAGGCGGGACAGGGTCGCCTGGGCACTTCAGATGACGGGACAACTGATGCGCGCGTGGCGGGCCTCACAGAGGCCCTCGTCCGTGCTGCCTGCCAGAGTTGGGGGCGCCGCGGCGTGCTGAGCTGGCGAGGCTCACTGGGGTGCGGGTGTCTTTTCCCCAGAGTCGGGGTGCGGCCCCGGGACTTCCTGCAGGTGCTTCAGCGAGTCCAGCTGGACGGCTCCCACACACAGGCCGTCATGGAGGTATTCGGGGCCTCCCTTTCCCCTGGCCCTCCCTAGCCCGTGCTTCCGAGCTCCGCCTAGAGGTCCCCTGGGCCACCAGCTCCCTTTCACCACCGGGGTGTTGTTTCAGATCCGCCGGGGCTGCTCTGGGCCGGGTGGGGCTGGGACGCGCGCCGTCCTGTCCCGGGCCCGCCCTCCCCTCGGCCCGGCCGACTGGGTGTGTTTCCCTCCTCTGCAGAAGGTGCGCTCCTACGGTGGCGACCTGCTGTCAGCCGGCGAGTTTCAGAAACTCTTTAATGAGTTCGACAAAAGAGTGATTAAAGAGGTAACCGGGGCCAGGCCACGTGGGGTGAGTGGGGAAGGTTGCAGAACCTGTTGGCTTCGATCCCTTGGGTGACTCTTAGTGACCAGTGCCAGGACCCGCCTCCCCAGGAATTCCAGCCCCTGGGATGGTAGACGGCTCTTGGAAGCCGGGCGGTCTTGTCAACCGTATGCACTTCATAGACCACAGGGACTGCCTGGGCCAAGTCTGACCCAGAGGAACTGTCCACACGGTTTTCCCTGTCTTCATGACAGACTCTTACCTGCTTCCGTGTGTCCTTCCCCAGGACAGTCCGAGTTTGTCTAAAGCCTTTGTTTTGGTCCTTGATGCCGATTTGTCAAGTCCCCAGGTGGCCCTTGGCATCCAGCTCAGCCCCGTGTCCACCGAGAGCCCTGTTCCGGGTTAAGCTTTCAGTCACTGTCCCATACTCCTTCACAAACGCTTTGTGTCGTGTGGGAAATGCTTGGCATATATTCAGATGGTGGCCGCGGGTTCTGTCGTGGTTTACGTGGCGGTCCGTGGCCAGTTAGAGTCTCTCTAGTTCTCTCTGACGTTAAAAGATGACCGTGACGGACATCTTAGCGTGTGCGGCGAGTTCCGTGTTTGAGATTATTTTGTTGGGCTGGAAGACAGGGATAAGGGAGGAGGCAGGAAAGACGGAGTCCCAGAGTAAAGGCGGATGGGCCCTGCTGGGCAGCGGCCGCCGTGGCCCCCGCGGGCGCGCACTGCTGAGCCCGTGCGCGTTTCCTCCCCAGCCCCCGCCGCGGCCCGAGTACCCGTCTCCCTTCCTGCGGAGGGCCCAGATCGCCTTCAGCCACCGCTACTTTGACTACCTGGGGAACTTCATCGCCCTTGGGAACCTCGTGTCCATTTCTGTGAGTGCGGGCCCACCCTCGTGAGGACGTGGGACGTGCCTCGTTGCCCCTGCCCTGACCGTGGCCTTGGCACCCGGGCGCCGGGCCGGGCTGGCGAGCCGCCTCCCGCTCTGGCTCTGCAGGTGTTCCTGGTGATAGATGCAGACGTGCTGCCCGAGGACCGAGACGACTTCGTCCTGGGGGTGAGCTCTGGGGACGTGTGGCTGGCAGGCGTTCGCCAGAGTGACGGGGAGTCAGCGGGAGCGAGAGGGCACAGCCTCCCCCTCCCCAGGGCCCTTGTGGTGCAGAGCCGCTCCTTCCACTGTGAGGAACCCCCACAGGATGGTGGAAGAGGTGGCCGGGCCCGGGAGGGGCTGGTGCAGCAGAGGCGGCAGGTGGGGCCGCTGGTGTCTTCCGGCTTTGTGTGGCCCTGGGATGGGGGCTCCCCCACCCGGTTGCTGCTGAGCCGGTTCTCAGCCCTTTCTGGAATGGCGAGCGCCCCTCCTAATGCTACAGTCTTTTCAAACTCCGTGAGAATGTAAAAACAGTGTTTTCATGTTGAATTTTAAGCAAGATAGCCCCAGTACCCCCACAGTACTCAGTGCCAGCACTCTAACAAAGCAGGTGTTTTATATATATATATATATATTTATTTATTTTAAAAGATTTTATTTATTTATTTGACAGACAGAGATCACAAGTAGGCAGAGAGGCAGGCAGAGAGGGAGAGAGGGAGGGGGAAGAAGGCTCCCTGCTGAGCAGAGAGCCCCATGCGGGGCTCGATCCCAGGACCCTGAGATCATGACCTGAGCCGAAGGCAGAGGCTTAACCCACTGAGCCACCCAGGCGCCCCCAAAGCAGGTGTTTTAAAGTTTACTTTGACGAAAGATCTTGTGAACAATTTTAAATCTGAAGAAAGTGAGTAAACGTTCTCTGATTACGTAGGAAAAAGCTTTTATCTGATATAGAGCTGACCCAGTGCGTCGTGCATATTAAACAGAGACTAGACTTCATCATGGCTTCGAAATGGGAAAAATGCCTTTCCTGACCTGACGCTTGAAATTCCTTTGTCTTATCCTTCAAGTCCAGTTCTCAGCTTTCTTATTTCCATTGTATTTCCTTCCTGGACGACACCGGCGGGCTTCTCAGGCACTGGAGAGGCGACTGGTTTTTATTCCTGATGAAGTCAAGTTGGATACAGTTGACTTGTATCTTACCTGCTTTAACAGTAGTGGTTAAGCGCGGGGGTCAGCGTGATTGTGAGAGACGTGAATGCCGTGGGGGGTGTTGGGGTGCCTGCGCGCTTCCATCCCTTTCTGCCCCTGATAATAGCTCGTGATACGGGGTCAGGAATGTTCTTCCTGCCTTAACGGTGACCTTGTCACGGGTGTGAGTGAGGCAGCATGGAGAATGTGGAGTTTAGGCTGGACGGCGGGGTGAGGTGACCGCAGCGGCCGTCTTGACACCACGTGGCCCTCCCATGGCTCTGTGCTTGCTGGGGGAGGGTGCCCGGAGGCTCCCAGTAAGGAGGGAGCCCCTCTGTATTTTACTGACTGGCTTCAAAGGGGACAATGACACAGTGGTCTGTGGTGACCTTCAAAGCTAAGACCTCCTCTGCCCCCCCCCACCACCACCACCAGGGGCTGGGAGGACCCTGCTGAGAGCCAGGCGCACCCACCAGGGAGGCCACTGCCCATGTGCGCTGTTAGAGGTTGCCCCGATGTTCCCATGGAGAGTGGCCAGGAGGGGTCGGGACAGAGAACTGGGGGCGTGGGCTCGGGTGGCAGCCGAGATGTGGCCACACAGGGGCTGGTGGGGGGGGGTGGCGGGGGTGACCAGGCTCTGCAGGCCCAGAGGGGATGGAGGGCCAGGAGAGCGGCTGTGCCAGCGTGGGGTCACCGAGGGGAGGTTGGGGGGCAGGGAGAGGTGGGTGCTGGAGACACCCCGTGGCGGGGAGGGCACGTGGGAGGAGCAGCCCTAGGCGCCCCGAGGAGCCAGTGAGGGGCACGCGGGGGCCGGGCTGCCTGCTAGGTCCCTGTCTTCCTCTCAGATTCTCAACTGCGCCTTCATCCTTTACTACGTGCTGGAGTTGCTGCTGAAGGTGTTCGCGCTGGGCCTGCCGGGCTACCTGGCCCACTCCAGCAACGTGTTCGACGGCCTGCTCACCGCCGTCCTGCTGGTAAAGTCGGGGGCCGGCCGGGCCGCTGGCCTCCCCAGGCGGGCGGTGTGCTCTCCGCAGCTGGCTCTGCGCTGTGTCCATCTCAGGCTGTCCCTCGGGAGTGGAGGCCCCCAGGGATTTGGGCTCCTGCCTCCAGGGACAAGGGGCTTTCCCCAGTGTTAGCTGCGTGGTGGGCCGCCAGCGGGGGCCTGCAGGAGGCTGGGTTTCCGCGGCATCTGAACGCGGTGGGGGCAGGCTGCCTGTCCCGCCCTGGAGCGGGGCCTGGAAGGAGCCCGGGGTCTTCACCTGCCAATCAGCCCCAGCAGCAGACCTAAGGATGGTGGGACCTTGGGGAGGACGGAGGGCGGAGGGCGGGGTGGGGGTGGGTCTTGGGCACCCCCTGAACCACGGGAGTGGAGGGTCATGTGCGGTGTGTGTGTCACGGCAGCCATCCTGATACGGTGTTTATTCGTGTTTGCTGTGGGCCCTTCGGGACAGGAGCAAAGACAGTCTGAGAGGAGAGCCTTCCGTTTGCCCTTGACCTGGGTCTCCCCCAGCCTTTCCGGTGTCGTGCCCTCGGGTGTGCGGGCCGCTGGGTCCCAAGACCTCGGTGTCTTTCTCAGCCACAGGAAGCCCCACATTTGGAACCTACCCATGGGGACAAGAACGGAGCTCTGACTTCTTCCCAGAGCCCTCTGGTGGGGAGTGTGTTACACACGAGCTGTAGAGTTTGATCGAAAGCCGCCCAGATAGGTGTTGCTGTAGCGATGCCTTTTTTTCTTTTGTAATTAAAGGTTTTGGAGATCTCAACTCTGGCTGTGTACCGATTCCCACACCCGGGCTGGTATGTGACTGGAGAGAACCGAGGGAGGCTGCAGCAACCAGCACCCCACCGAGGCCCCAGGGGAGGGTGGCCCGCGGCCCGGGCGCCCCAGTCTGCCTGCTTGTGCTGCTCGGCTCCAGGGCGAAGCCCCCGGGTGTTAGGAGGGCATACAGCTGGGTGCCTGGCCGGCCGAGGACTGTGGGAGCTGTCCCCTCCCCTCGCTCTTGGGAACAGGTCCTAAGTCGCCGTCAGAATGATAGCGTTCCCAGAGCTGGGACAGGCCTTTAGAGGGCAGAACCAGGATGGAACGCGCGACCCCGTGTCCCGGGCTGTGGAGACCCGCATCTTAGAGCCGGGGTGACTCCTGAGCGCTGGAACAGGGCTGGAGGCCGTGTCCTCTCCCACTCTGGGCTTGGGTTAAGTGCCCTGGAAGTTGGCAGGGACGGGGCTGCTGCGTGAGCCCCACTGCCTCCGCTTCTGGCCGCAGAGCAGTGCGGATGTCTGGGCCGGGGTCCCAGAGCGCCTCGAAGTGTGGCTTGTGGAGGCTGTCAGGAGGTGTTGCCCAGAACGCGGTGGTGCCAGGTGTTGCCCAGAACGCGGTGGTGCCAGGTGTTGCCCAGAACGCGGTGGTGCC